>NC_048306.1:62866682-63148446 GCF_013100865.1 Trachemys scripta elegans | reverse complement strand
GGTAAGCACCCTGGCGGGCCAGGCCAGTTTTATTTACCTGCTGACGCAGCAGGTTCGGCCGATTGTGGCCCCCACTGGCCGCGGTTCACCGTCCCGGGCCAATGGGGGCAGTGAGAAGCTGCGGCCAGCACATCGCTCGCCCGCGCCGCTTCTCGCCACCCCCATTGGCCCGGGATGGTGAACCGCGGCCAGTGGGGCCATAATCGGCCGAACCTGCCGCGTCAGCAGGTAAATAAAACTGGCCTGGCCCGCCAGGGTGCTTACCATGGCGAGCCGTGTGCTGAACGTTGCCGACCCCTGCTGTAGACCATGAAAGGAATGGTAGACAGATATTCAAGCAGACCAATTCCCAGAACTTCCCCACATTGGGGTATAGTAATCAATTATATATATTTATGTATTGCTGTGATTGGCAATTTGGAGTTATAAAAAAAATCCTAAAAAGGGCAACTATTCATATGTTTCAGATGATATAACAACAATTTAAAATATTCTACCACAAGTCCCCCTTCCACTTGAATAATTCCTCACCCTATCCTACATTTGGAAATGACTTGGGGGGGGGGGGGCAGGGAGCCTGAAGGTCATTGGATTCGCGCCATGGGTCCTTACTCACAAAGAGTACTCAGCTGGCAGCCCCTCTCTTGTTTGTACCAACAGGACTCCAGTTGGACTTGGAGTGCCACTGCTGATCTCACCTTTGGTAGTATGGCACAGGGAGAGAAGCAACCCCCTCAGGTAGGTAGCTCCTAAGCCATTTTGTGCTTTAAAAAGATATAAAAGCTCATTGCTAGTATAGCAATCTATCACCTACCTCTCTAATGCTATGTTCTACCCTACAGGTCATTATAACCATTCCGTATTAATGACAGTATCAAACAGTTTTTGAGAAGTGAAGAATAACTTCACTACTTAAGCCTACAGGGAGATTTTCCAGGGAGGCAGAATTCAATAAACCTCATTTGAATTTGCCCATAACAATCAGATTAACTCCTTCACTCTTGTTAAAGGGGCGGCGAATTCTGTAATGAGATACTAAGTTTTGGTCTCATTTAAAGGACCGCATTTTCCACAACACTGTACAGACTCAGACATTAGAGTACATCCACCGAATCACCAACACTACTTCCTATGGCATCTTGCGTTTTCCTTAAAGAGTCTTCAATCCAAATCCAAATCAGGACAGACTACATATTCCAGAATGGTATGGTATGATGTCCTTCACATGTATTTGGTTTAATGCCATAAAGTAATGAAATTGTAGAAAATTAAAGCCACCACTGTATAAGAAGGGGAACTTGTATGCCACAGATAATTGTCCATTATAAATGTGTATATGTGTTGGTTAAGTTAAGTAGTTTTTAAAATAGATTTCCTGCTGGTTTTTATTCCATGACTAATCCAGCTAGTGGGGGGGTGTGCGCAATATAAATAATAATTATAATCACCATCGTGTGCGGGATGATTTTACCCAGAATGTGGGTGAATTTAACGCTATGTTTTGAAATGATCAAGGGATAAATGTCTGGCATTGTGCGTGAGTGCATTCTGCTCAGTAACTGAATTTGTCTATAAAACAGGCAGAACTTTTGAAGGCAATTATAATAATGTCTACTGCACAGATGTATATTTACAGTATATACACACACTAACAAAGTCAACCGAGTGAGAGGAAAGATGTTAAAAGAAAGCAAACACTATTCACGTGACAAAACAAAGAACTTATATAAAGAAGAATCATGAAAATCAGCAACAGCCATGCAAACACGCAGACCCCTAACCCTATCTAAAAACTCACAGAGGAAGTGAATTCACTCCCTTCATTTCTTCAATGCTTACAAAACACCGTGTGTCTCAGTGAAGCCTGGTTCTTTGAGCCCTGATCATTCACTCAGGTCTTCCCTTCCAATATTTGTTTTAAAGAGAATTTCTCTAGTCTACTATCTCTGGGTCTTCATCATGTTTTTAGAACTCCGCCCTTTCCAAGACACTCTCTCTGGAACAAATTAATTCCTGCACTGACCTCAATACCAGCTCAAGGGTGTTGGAGGATGACAAGTTTGCATTCCTCACCCTCAATCATGTGGCAGATTAGAACAAATTAGAATGCTACCTTAATTTACCCGTGGGCCTTGCAACACCAGGGACATAGAGATGCTGTGGACAATTCTCCTGCCAGCCCTGCATGCCCCCAATATGCTCAAGGCCCACACTGTATTTCTCCCTGCACCAGGAGTTCTTGTATGAAGTGGGGGCAAAGAGCTAGCAAAGCCGGTTCTGCAGCTCCCACAGAAGGCTTCCTATTTTGGGGACTGTCTATGAAGGGCTCTAAGTAGCTGCTGTTTAGCCTATATATACCAATAGGTCAGACATAAGTGAAACCCACTGAGTTCCAGGTCCCAAAAGGCAATTTCACCTTGATCTCTTGAACTATAAATTAGCCAAATATTTCCCAAACGGACTCCAAACGATTCAAACAACATCCTGATGTTGCTGCTTTTTGGAATAACACATAGGTTAGAACATTCTATGGCTGCACATAAATTCCATCACAGGCTTACTACAAACCTACTTCTTTAAGCCTTCCTGACTTTTACTATTAATCATTTCATGGATCCAGTTCACTGACAACAAGAAACAGCTTTTTAATAGCAGGGTTTTTAATTAAGGTTAGCAGCCAGCAATATTTTTAACCTTTAGTAACTTAAAAATCTAAACATTTTAAACTTTAATGTTTTAGAACTAGCTAATTATTCTACATAACTATTAACCAGATTCAGGAAAAAATGGAACAACCTGAAAGCAGTCTAGTTAATTACAATCTAGGGGACTACCAAAAAAGTCTAAACATTTTATAGCACAACAACAAATCTGCATATTTCTGTCCATTGAATTATCCATAGAGAGGCTATTTTTGTATTTGAAAAAAATCTGAGGTAGTTAATTACAGAAGTAGGTATCATTTGGCTATTCCTGACTAGTGCTGAAATAAAGCCTAGCAGAATTATATAGCTTCTTGCTGTGCTGCAAAAGATTCAAAACTGTACTTCAGAGAAGATCCAGGACATCTTTATGAAGCTAATTAAAATTGATTTGGGAAATGCAAGAACACAGTTTGGAAGAATGAACTCTTTTTGTTCCTTTTGTTTAGTCTCTCTAACCACTCTAACCATTTAATTCTAATTAGATAGAGCCAGAGAATTGAACTGGCAGGAACAGTCATTGACATTTCATTAATGTCTGGTGTTCCATTAGCAGAAGAAGAAAGCCAAAGTAATAGGAACCTAGGCTATACATTCCTTTAGCATTTAAAACTATTTAAAAAAGTTTAAAAGACTTTTCAAAAGAGGGCAAATCTATGGATAAAATAAAATAAAAAACAATGTGAATCTGTTCTATTCACAAGTGTTTCATTTAGCAACTTGCATTTATTAAATTGGTGCAGTTTTCCACATGGCAGAATTGATGTGTTGGCTGCTTTATAATTAATGAACTCATCCCAAGTATATAGCAACATATTGCCTACGGAATTGTTTAATTTACTTTTGTACAGATTTGAAAGATCCTGTGTCCACAATTGTTCCCTTATCTTCTGAGCTTTTTAACAACTGAACACATCTCAAAGATTGAAAACGGTTGAGATAGCACATCAGTACAGAAATACCATCTATCAGCATGCAGGGCCTGATCTAACTCCTACTGATGTCAATGGAAAGATTCCCATTGATTTCTATAGCAATAGGATTGGCTCATTGATCACAGGACCTGAATAGTCTATTCCAGGGGTCGGCAATGTTCGGCACGCGGCTCGCCAGGCTAAGCACCCTGGCAGGCCAGGCCAGTTTTATTTACCTGCTGACGCGGCAGGTTTGGCCGATCGCGGCCCCCACTGGCCGCGGTTCGCCGTCACGGGCCAATGGGAGGGGCGAGAAGCAGTGCAGGCGAGTTACCCCAATAATTTCAGAGAGGCTACTCATTGTGCAAGATGCTATTCCATGTGAGTAAGGCTATCAGAATCTGGCAAAGTAATAAAGGATACCCTCTAGGTCTGCACACAAAAACCAGTTTTAACATTTAAAAAAAATGGAGACGGTAGTCATGGATATGTGACCAAAGTGATCTGTGGAGCACAGGAGTCATGCTGGGAAATGTCAATGTGGAATCTGAGTTTGGAACATATTGTCACACTCTTAACACCCTACCATGTGTCCCCTGTATCACAATGTCCCATTTCTCTGCCCCATGGGGGTTTTTCTTCAGGGATTTTTTCCTGCAGCCACTCAGTGGGGAAAGGAGATGAGCTATCCTCCCCTGGACCTCTGTAGGACATGACCATAGGGCAACTGAACACCCATAGAGAGCCTTGCAGCACAGATGCCTCCATACTCAGGATTGGGCACGTTGGTGTGAAGTTTCTTTTACCAGGACATAGTATGGAGGCTTCTCAGGCATCTGGATTTGGTGCTAAGATTTTTATTGTTGTACTATGACCTGTTCTTCACCCTACTTTCTAGTTTCCATATTTCTCCTGCCTTCCAACCATTTTCCTCATGATTGGAAAGAATCCCAGGCTGGCAAGAGTTTTACAGGAAGGCTGATGAATTATTTGAATACAGGAAAAATGACCTTTTGCAGGACACACAGAGCATGTAGTAAGTCCTTCACAAATAGGGCTCTCGGTGTCCATTAGCTAATGCATGTTTAATGGTGAATTACGATGGAAGTGCTATGCTTTTTCACAGCACATTCACAGGAATATTGAATGATTATATTTAATACCCACTTTCACAACAAATTTCAAAAAGATTCCTAATGAGTGGGCACTCAACATTAACTAAACTCCTTAGGCATGGGTAACATTATGAAAAGACAATTTTTTCCATCATATGATTGTTAATAAAAAAATGTTTTGCAGAGAACATTAATCTTTTCACCTCTGTTAAATCTTTGATTATGTAAAAGTAATAAGTCCTAGAAGTTAAAAACCTTGAAGTATGAAGCAAAATGCATAGAATTTTTTTTAAAAAATCATTTAGATAGGTAGGTTCGAACTGATTAATGAAGCATCAAAAACATCAGTTAAATTTAAAAGATCATCTTTTCTTTAATTTTAGGCTTAACTGAGGCTCTATAGTCACACACTCTTATAACATTGTTAAATATCACTCATCTGACATTTTAAAAAGAGGCAATTTGCTATCTGGGATTCCCACACTGGGATACAAGTTTTCTTGTAGCACATTCCCAGGGGGAGCATTTGTTGGCAAGGTTTCTGTGGCAACTACAGTGAAACCCCTAGGAAAGGGCAGCAGTACAAAAACTTCCTGGCCAACCCCTGCCCCCAGCTGTGCCTCATTATATCCTGGTGGTGCAAGAGAATGTAGTTTGCTCTGCCTCTTGCAAAGGAGGCGAAGAGAGTGCATTCTGGGTTTGCCTACACCAGGAAAAGAGTTTGAATTAGCTAACTCTAACCACATCACAATCATTTCCCTAATGTAGATACAGGTGAACACTTTGTACTTCAATTTAGCTAGTCAAGCTTGACCCTAGTCTCCCATTAGGTTCTACCTCAATTAGCTAAATTGAAGCAAAAGATATTAACCTGTCTAAATTAGGAAAATAGATAATGGTTAGGGCAGGGTTAGTCAACTTTTCCCCTAATCTAGACAAACCCTCTGTGGAGTTTTGAGGGTGTTACTAAGGACCTAATTTTCAAAGGTACTGAGCACCCAGAGGTGACTTCAGTTGGGCCTTGTCTAGTGTAGGATTTAAAGGTGTAATGTCATCACATGCTGGCTAAGACATGGTAATAGTCTAGTATAGACAAGGCCCATTGCTTTTAACATGTGCTGAACTAGTCAGGTCAAAGTCCAGGTATGAATTCAACCAGCTAATATTACAGCTTTAAATTCTACTCAAGACAAAGCCCTAGAGATCTGGGTGCTGAATACTTGTAAAAACAAGGCCCTAACTGAATTCTTTGTGTCTCAGTTTCACCTGCTGTAAAAAGTTAATAGCAATATTTCTTTCCACAGTGGATATTTGAAAAGAGCTCTAAGATTCTCAGATGCAAAAAGTGTTATAGGACTGCAAAATATTATAAACTAAAGCAATATTTTTCTTGAGGTGGATTCTGCTGTAAATCTGAAATCCCAGTGGCAGAACTAATACAGATATAAAAAATGTGCTTAAAAAAACCAAAACCATTTTTCCTCCTTTTGAAGTAACTACTTTCTTTTGTTGTACCAGTAGTTCCTTGCAGTATGCACAGTATTGATCAGGCAGCCATGTCAAGAGTATTCCCTTCATATACCCAATATTCTGTATCCTTCCCCCAAAGCACTATCTTAAGAGCCATGTACAGTCCTTGGTCCACATACACATCTCCTAAGGAGATCAATAAGAGCTGCAGACACAGAGTGAGATGAAGACAGAGAGGGAAGTATATGCCCCTTAATTATGCAGGCAAGCTGTTATTTCCTATACTATCTCATGGATCACAGGCATGAAGTGTTCCTCGATTCCAAGGCCAGAAGGGACCACTGTGATCATCTGGTCTGACCTCCAGTACAATACAGGCCATAGAATTTCCCTGAAAAAACTCCTTGAGCAGATCTTTTGGGCGGGGGAGGGAGGGAGGATATAAAAAAATCCAATTTTGATTTAAAAATTCCCAGTGATGGCGAATCCACCACACCCTTGGTAACTTGTTCCAATGCTTAATTACCCTCACTTAAAAATGTCTGCCTTATTTCCAGTCTGAATTGTCTAGCTTCAGCTTCCAGCTTTGGATTGCATTATACCTTTCTCTGCTAGATTGAAGAACCCATTAACAAATATTTCCCCATGTAGACACTTTTGACTGTAATCAAGTCACTCCTTAATCATAGGTGCTGGAACTAAGATGCTGGGGGTGCTGCTGCACCCGCTGGCTTGAAGTGGCTTCCATCATATACAAGATTTACAGTTTGATTCAATGACTCTCAGCACCCCGGCTATACAAACTGTTCTAGCACCCCTGCCCTTAACCTTCTCTTTGTAAAACTACATACATTGAGCTTCTTGAGTCTATCCTATAAGGCATGTTTTCTAATCCTTTACTGAAACACGAAGAATCCTAACCCCTTTCTTTTGTATGCCAAATGGCTGTGGTGTAACCAACTTCATGTTTCTTAGACAGCACTGCAATATGTACCACAACCCTATTAGACTTCTTGAATTAGAAATATAAACATTAGACACTAGCACAGACAAAAATCAAGGTGAACTCTCATAACAACTTATTAATTGTACATAAAAAATATTACTGAAACACTTTTAGGAGAAAGGCTCAAGAGGCAGGTAATAGGATAAAAGACCTTCACCTCTAGGTAACTGGTTCAAATCTGACACAGCTCAGTAGTGGCAGAAAGTCATTATCAGCTGATGGCTGTTCAGCATCCTCTGTGAAATGAGTTAATAGTCTTGCCAGTGACAGGTCACCATTTATTCCTTTGTTACCTACTTAGCAGTTTTGGCAGAGAGGCTAAGAACTGAATCAGCATCTGCAGATGGACTCTCCTGAAGAAGCATGAAGCACAGTGACAGGGAAATGAGAGAGTCTGTACTGCTGCCACTGCATTTTTTTATATGGCTAAACAGAGTTCAACATCTAGCGCTGTTAATCTATCACCTTTCCTGAGAATTAAATTCACCATGAAAAAAACTGCTTTTGGTTTTATTTCTCTTTAGGTTACTGCTGCAGACAACGAACTGGTGATGTTCTTTCACGGACTTCACTTTGAAGAACAACATATCCTTGTCTTGACATTTTTGAAAGAAAAGACAAATTACTAATGGTTTAAAAGTAACAGTTTTAAAGTTTCCATTCCATGGAAACAGTTTTCCAATTTTAAAAAGCTGAAATGTTCAAGTTAAAAATATGTCCTGTAAAATTATATTCCCTCTTGAGTGAATACAAAGACGATTTCCCTGGCTAGGCTGTGCTGCTGTATATGAAATGCAAGAAAACGGAAAAGCCACTAAAATGAATTACCAACTTGAACTCATTTAGGATATCTACTGTCCTATACATAATGAGTTGGGAATTCAGTTGTTATTTTTGGCATTACCACTGCCACTGAAAATTCTACTGAGTAGGTAACACTTTAATGGTTCATGAGGAGTGGTTTTTTTTAAATTAAAGGATTTAAGTAAGTGATCACTAACTATAAGACACTAAGTAGGTGCACTTAGTTCATGGTATCAAAGAAACTAATTGGGATCTTGCTTTTGTGTCATCAGGAAGGTGAAAGGGACATGCGTAAACTCTATAAAACTATACTGTAGCTAATTATGTCCTGATAATTAGCTGCAGTATAATGGTGAATACTGCAATTAGGATCTCTGTCCATTGAGCCCCAGTACAGTGTTTTTTATGCTGACAAAGTAGCTTTCATGACCAATTCAGCAGTCATCCATGAATTTGCCCTCATATCCACTACATCACAAAAAAGAGTCATACGCTTCTTCTGTCCCAAACCATCAAGCCCAACATGAAAGCTATGGCATACCTTGGCTGTCTGTCCAAATATCAACTATATCAAGCCAAAAATTAAAAAAAAAAAAATCAGGAGATCAAGCTCATTATTTGTTCTTTATGTAAGAGATAAAAAGTCTAAAAATCCTTTGATATTTAGATTGATCAGAGGGTTATATATATGAGACATGCAGTACAAGGTAAAGAGTTGGGCTTCTCCTGTACTCAGTCCATTCTAGCGGGTATTTTCATAGTTTAAGTTAGCAATGTAATCATAAGATTTTATTCATTTAGAGAGATACAGTGTTCACAATAGCTCTGGAAGTCATTTCAGTTGGCAGGGTCTGCAACAGGAGGGACATATCTTGGCCAATGATTGACAGTTTTGCTACCAAGGCTGCGAACAGACTGAAGACACAATGTAGGATTCTTACTATGCTGAAGAATATTGAGCTTGCTTAATTAAGCAACATTATTCACTAACTACTTCTTGAAAAAAAAGGACCTGTCTGTGCAACATTTCAGAATGGATTATCGAGGTTGCAAAGCTCTTTAAGCCTTGCCCAAAGGAAAGTTGAACTTTACCTTTTTCATAGAGTGATCAGAGTTATCTCTATTCCACTGTTTCTACATGTTCTCCCTGCCCTTCCTCTCTGGGGATCACAGAACTAGTTGTATCCTTTCCATCTGAAGTGAGGTTCATGCTGCTCAGCTAGTGAAGCCATAGTTCTAACAAGTCTCTTCAGATAGCTTTAGAAGTCAGAAACCTTGCCCCTCCTGCTGAGGGCATCCTGTTTATTTTGTGCATTTAAGTCTGGGTCAGTATACTTAATTTCCTCTTCGAGAGAAAACAGGAAAGAGTTAACTTCACAACTAACAGAAATACCACACATGGTAAAGTTAACAAAATAGGGTACAGTATATCATATTTAACATTCCTTTGCAGCAAGACAATCACCTTTGTCATTCAACCTTAATATCCAGAAATCGCCAACCCCTTTCTACTGCGTGACAAAGAAAACCTAGGAAAATATCAATTTATTCTATTACTACACTCATTTCTCATGACAAATCACTCTATGCTGGTGCCATTGCATCTTCAAACAGACATAGATATTATACTTGCTTACAAAAAAGGAAACATCTTTTATTCCTGTCATATGCAACGTATTCTAATGCTTATTTTTTTAAGCTGAAGATGCATATTTTACCTTTGGCAACAGAAAATAGAATGAATCACTAAAGTGTTTATAACAGCATTAAAAACCAAGCAATAAGACATTGATACCCTTTGTAAGCATGCACAGCACTGTTCTTAAATTTATTTAAATTAAATCGGCAAATAGTAGAGACTCTTCATATTCTTTTGTAGCAGACATTTAAACAAAGACATGAAAAGCAAGTATTTTAGATTATCAAAATCTAACATACTGTATGGTCCATAGTAGGCTAAAGTATAAAGAACACCTGTATTATTATTATTTGTATTACCGTATCACCTAGGAGCATTAATCATGGACCAGGAGCCCATTGTGCTAAGCACCATTCAAACACGGAACAAAAAGACAGTCCCTATCCTGAGAGTTTACAGGTACAAAACAAGAGAGAACAGATGCATACAGACCGAGGAGGAGATAGAGGGTTTGGGGTTCCCCTGGGTGGGGAGATCCTGAGACTGTGGGGGTATTGCCAGGGGTAGCACCCTAAAGACAAGGGGCACCGGGTCCTGGGAGGGACATGGGGGCCAGTGGCAGCAGGACACCAGCCTGCAGAAGGCGCTCCGGAGGCTGGAAACACTAATTCCCTGAGACAACCAGCAGGAGGCGCCACAGGGGTGAGTCCCTCACCGTCACACCCCAGCACTGCTCTTGCCTAATTCGTTTCCCTGAGTCATTATCACCTCCACACCCTACCCAAGGCCCTGTTTGCCAGCCTCATGGCCACAAAGCCCATTTTAAGCACACAGCAAAGTTGAATTAAGTGTATATCACCACACTGAAAGAAAATGAATAGCTTCATAAATGGTGCATAAGACTTGCACTGGACACAAGTGAAAGTGGAGTAAGCTTAATTCTAAGATTACTCCACTGGAGAATGATACCACAACAAAACCAGAAATCAGTAACACAAACAGGCTATTCTCTAGAAAGATCCATGGCTGAAAAAACAGCAGTCTTGAAAGACAGGAGAGGGATGTGCTAGCAGAGCTCACTAAAGCATTAACTATTCCTGCCTTTTACACACTCACTTCATAAAAAATAAAATTCAAAGCATTCACAGAGATACTAGTTGAGAAGCAGTGTAATCTAGAATTCTGAAGAAACTGCTTTTCTCTCCCTTCCATGGCTACTTTTTCTATGGAAAGGCATAATCCAACTGCTTATATATACAAACTACTTTCAAAAGCAACGGGCTATTATTTTAATGGAAATATAAGAAACTGAATGAGTGGATAACTTTCAAAAGAGGGCCCTAATCATTTATAAGCCTATAAAGTTCCTCACCTTAATAAGTCCCTCTTCACTGTCCATATCATTGCAAAGAAATATTCTAATGACAATGCTAAAACAGTAATTCAGGAATTATCTAAAATAACACTCTATTTGCTTTATTCATTGCCTCTGTGCAATGAAGTGCAATGCTATATTAAAGCTATTGGACAAACTGAACTAATGTTTTGCACCAGCTGAGGGGACATAAAAAAGGGCCAGAATAAGGATATACACTTGGCTCCAATGTTCAAAGCTAGTTTTTGATTTTGTATGTGGAATTCTTTGAGTTGTGCATCATCTCTATATGGACTTGTATATGCTCTTCTATCAACAGCAATCAAAACATAACATTTGTTTCTCCACATTTAAATGAACAGAACTTATAGTTTTAGAGGGGAAAAAAAGGATTGAAAACCATTCCAAGATTTTATATATTTACTGTAAACAGTGTAAAAATATTTAAGAGCAGTCTCCATAATGTAAAATGAAATGATTAGTTCCACCCATAAAAGAGAATATATAATAAGCTTGAAGGACTAATGGGTGAATCAAATTATGCTGATTGTATTATAATTAAAGAAACCTGTAATAAGTTTAACATAACCAATGAGAAAGCTCCAGGTTTCTCAGACTCACAGCTCTGTGAGTGATGGGATAGTCTAAACTAAGTTACTACAAACCATGTCATGTATGATTGCTTACATAAAATAAATTTGCAATTTACACCCAAAAGGAAAACTCAGAAGGAGAAGAGGAAAATTTTACTATGTGATCTACAGGTCCAAAACTGAAATGCATGGTTAGTTAACTAACAAAGGCTGTAGAGAATACCATGATGAAGCACTACAGCAGGGGTTTTCAAACTGGGGGTCAAGACCCCTCTGGGGGTTGCGAGTTTATTACATGGGGGAGTTGCGAGCTGTCAGCCTCTACCCCAAACCCTGCTTTTCATCCAGCATTTATAATGGTGTTAAATAAATAAAAACTTTTTTAATTTATAAGGGGGGGGGGGTCATGCTCAGAGGCTTGCTGTGTGAAAGGAGACACCAATACAAAAGTTTGAGAACCATTGCACTACAGTGTTCAACAAGGCAAATATGCATTCCACAAACTATATAAGCATATTCCATAAGCAAACCAAGGAACTACCCTAGCATCAGCTGAACAAACAATAATCATCACAATCTTTTGGAAGAGAACTAAAGGTTTGGTTTAAGGGCTTGGAATATCAGTGGATTCATCACCCAGCTGTTGTTATGTTTTAAGTTCAAGCTAAATCACTTTTCAAGGTCTAAAATGACCTGGATTTGTTGATGTTGGCTGGGTTCCAATCTATTACAAACTACCAACATTTGACACACTTGATAGACCATACATTTAAGAACCTTTAAAATGAATGAGCACAGGACATAGATGATCCTTGTTATTCACAAGGTGGTCTCCCCAGTTCTGAGTTAAAGGGAATAGATACTAAATGCTAGTTCTGAAAATATAGACTCGAGTCTGGTATATATCACAGGCCCTGATTCTACAAATCGGATCAGCACCGACAGGACCTTATGCCCTTTCAGAACTCTGCTGAACTGTGTGTGGCTCCACACAGGTGCAGGGGTCTGCCCAGGAGAGTCAGATTGCAGCGTCGGAGCCAGACAATGTAGACTTGAGTTTTGTACACAACATTCTAAAAAAAATAAAAAATAAAAAGCATGATTTAAATTAACATTCTAACCCTCTTTCCTGGGACAGATACATAATAGAGTGCGTTGAGGAGAAAAAGACTGCCAATAGTAACAGACTTGACCATGTAGCATAAATTATAGCAGAATATATTAGATTTAATAGAGGAAAGTCAGTAACTGATTTTACATATAATTTGGAAGCAAAAGATTATTATTGCACTTTTCTACTACTATAACTATTATCACTGCAAGAACCTCGTTTCTAGCTCTTAAAAATAAGTTACTTCTACTGATGTATTGGTTAAAAAGCTTTCTGTCCAATTTCAATTTACTTAATGTTACACACACTATAAAACAGCAATAATTTATATTTAGCTTCTGCAGGGAAAAGACTCATTTGACTGGAGGCATCTATCTGATACTTCTACTGTGCCCATCTATGTACAATTGTGTGACCCCAGAACAGGCAGGATAAATAAGACCGAGTTGTGTTTGAGGAGATTCAACTTCACAACTTTGATTGACACATTGTGTTTATAACATTATACAGTAAGTTGTCCCTGTGCATCCATTATATAGCATACATTCAGATGCATTTACCTCTGGAAAGAAAACTGTTCCAGGTTGAAACTGCACTAGGCTTTTGTGTCAGCACTGATTAAAGGTATTGAGTAGCAGTTTCAAAGACACCCAAGTGTCTTAGGACCCTAAGTCTCAGTGAAAGTCAATAGATTTAGGTTCCTAAGTTAGAAAGGTCTACATTCTTAGGCCTGGTCTACACTAGGCGTTTATGTCGAAGTTAGCGCCGTTACATCGAATTAACCCTGCACCCGTCCACACTGCGATGCTATTTAGTTCGACATAGAGGTCTCTTTAATTCAACTTCTGTACTCCTCCCCGACGAGGGGAGTAGCGCTAAATTCGACATGTCCATGTCGAATTAGGCTAGGTGTGGATGGAAATCGACGCTAATAGCTCCGGGAGCTATCCCACAGTGCACCACTCTGTTGACGCTCTGGACAGCAGTACGAGCTCAGATGCTCTGACCAGCCACACAGGAAAAGCCCCGGGAAAATTTGAATTTGAATTCCTTTTCCTGTCTGGCCACTTTGAACCTCATTTCCTGTCTGGACATCGTGGCGAGCTCAGCAGCACTGGCAACGATGCAGAGCTCTCCAGCAGTGATGGCCGTGCAATCTCAGAATAGAAAGAGGGCCCCAGCATGGACTGATCGGGAAGTCTTGGATCTCATCGCTGTGTGGGGCGATGAGTCTGTGCTTTCCGAGCTGCGCTCCAAGAAACGGAATGCAAAGATCTATGAGAAGATCTCTAAAGACATGTCAGAGAGAGGATACAGCCGGGATGCAACGCAGTGCCGCGTGAAAATCAAGGAGCTGAGACAAGGCTACCAGAAGACCAAAGAGGCAAACGGACACTCCAGATCCCATCCCCAGACATCCCGTTTCTACGAGGCACTGCATTCCATCCTCGGTGCGGCTGCCACCACTACCCCACCACTGACCGTGGACTCTGAGGATGGGATATTGTCCACGGCCGGTTCCTCGGACATGTTAGGGGACGGGAAAGATGAGGAAGGAGATGAGGAGGACGAGGCAGTCGGCAGCGCTCACAACGCTGATTTCCCCGACAGCCAGGATCTCTTCATCACCCTTACAGAGATCCCCTACCAACCGTCCCCAGCCGTTACCCCAGACACAGAATCTGGGGAAGGATCAGCCAGTAAGTGTTGTAAACATCTAAACATTTATTTTTAACAGAACAGGAATATTAACAATTAAAAGAATGGGTTGTTCATGATTACTTTGCCCTAGGCGCTTAACGGTTCAGTCATGGGCAGTGCAAGTTTTGAAAAAAAATCTAGCAATGTCTGGTTTTGCATGATTGTCCTGCCCAAGCCGCTCTACTGTTTAGTCCCTGCTACTGCAGCTAAAGTAAAATGCGGTCTATATGTCCGGGGATAGAGCAGAAATCCTCCTGGGACATCTCGATGAAGCTCTCCTGGAGGTAATTGGAAAGCCGTTGCATGAGGTTCCTGGGGAGAGCGGCCTTATTGGGTCCTCCGTAGTACGACACGTTGCCGCGCCACGAGACAATCAAGTACTCGGGAATCATTGCTCTGCACAGCAGGGCGGCATACGGCCCTGGTCTTTGGAGGCTTTCCCGGAGCATTCTCTCTTTCTCGCTGTCAGAGATCCTCATCAGGGTGATGTCGCTCATGGTGATCTGCTTTGAATTAGGTAGGGGAATGTTAGTGTTGGGACTGCTTTCCCGTTCCTTTACAGAACTGTAACCGCTGGTTTGCAGCCACGCGGTGGAGGCGGGAGAGGGGCAGCCTACAGGGATCGTTCCCGGGGACAGCCGCAAGGGGGTGGGACAGGGGCAGAGTTCCTGCTTGCCGGATTGCTGGGCAGCAGGGACTGACATTGCTTTCAATGTAAAATGAGGCCAGTGATAATATTAAAGTTTTAAGCTGCCACAAGTCTACGGCTTACCATGTCTGCCTGCAACAGAAATTCCGTTGTGCTGCCCCGCTTCTCAAATGTGCTGTGCAAGACCCCAGGCACTGAATGCGAAGGCCGAGAATTCGACCTTGTGCTGAGTGCGCATGTGATAGGTGCTGTGCATGGTCTTGTTCACAGAGAAAGACTATGTTCTTTGTTCACAACTACATTTATCTTTCTGAGGAATTCACTCCCTTTTTCCCATTCCCACAGCCACATCTGCGACTGTCTCACAACCTAGCCTGGCATCACACTCCCAGAGGCTAGCGCAGATTAGGCGTAGGAAGAAGAGGACATGGGAGGACATGTTCTCGGAGCTTATGGCCTGCTCCCGAGCCCAGGCAGCACAGCAGACCCAGTGGCGGGAGAACTAGTCCCAAATGCACCAAGCAAACATGGATCGGGAGGAGAGGTGGTGGCAGGAAGACCAGCAGGCGACTCAAACGCTGCTTGGACTACTGAGGGAGCAAACGGACACGCTCTGGCGCCTTGTGGATGTTCTGCAGGAACGGAGGCAGGAGGACAGAGCCCCGCTGCAGTCTATCTCTAACCGCCCTCCCCCGCCACCAAGTCCCATACCCACCTCACCCAAAGTCCAAAGAAGGAGGGGCGTCAGAGTCCGTGGTAACTCTCACTCCACCCCTGCAGAGAGCACTAGTAGCAGAAGGCTCTCATTCCCCAAAATTTGAAAAGTTTTTTCCTTCCCGCCTGACACAAGCCCCCATTCAAGTTTCACCTCCCAGTTCCATGTGTAGTTGATAATAAAAAAATCGTTTCTGTTAATTACTGTTTCCATCATGTTCTTTTGGAGGAGGAGGGGAAAGGCGGTTGGTAATTGGACAGGATAGTCACCTTTGGCAGGGTACATAGGCGGGGGCAGGTCCAGCAGCAGGGCACATACACAGTGCAGTCACTAGTTACCCTGGTCAGTCTGGGAGGTGGTTTTCGTGTTATGTGGTGGGGGTTGGGTTGCTCTGTGACTTTGTGGTGTGGGAGGGCAGTTACAGATCTTAAGCGGCGGTCCTTATCCTGGATCACAGAGCCACGCAGCAGGGGATCTGTAACCGTCCTCCCCCTGCCACAAAGTCACATAGCCCCCCCATACGCACAGTCCCGATCAGGAGGGGTGACAGGCTCCGTTGAAACAAGCAGCCCACCACAGCGGAGCCTGTCAATCCTTGAGTTTAGAAGCTTCAGTTGCGTCACTACACTACACCCCCTCCCCAACACAGTCTGCGTCCCAGTTTTAAAACATTCCCGCAAAAACAGTAGTAAAGAAAACGGTGTTGATTAACAAAGTAGAACTGATTTTATTTTGAAACGTGTGTTGGAAGGAGGTGAAGGGGGTATGTAACTGGAGAGGATAGTCAACATTAACTGGGTAAAGACACGGGGGCAGGTTCAGCTTCTCTGTACACAAACGTAAAAGTCACAGGTTACCCTGCTCACTCAGGAACCTAGCTTTCAAAGCCTCCCGGATGCACAGCGCGTCCCGCTGGTCTCTTCTAATCGCCCAGCTGTCTGGCTGTGCGTAATCAGAAGCCAGGCTATTTGCCTCAACCTCCCACCCCGCCATAAAGGTCTCCCCCTTGCTTTCACAGAGATTGTGGAGCACACAGCAAGCTGCTATAACAATGGGGATATTGGTTTCGCTGAGATCACAGCGAGTCAGTAAGCTTCTCCATCTCCCCTTGAGACGGCCAAAAGCATACTCCACCACCATTCTGCACTTGCTCAGCCGGTAGTTGAGTTCTTTTTCACTGTCCAGGGCGCCAGTATAGGGCTTCATGAGCTAGGGCATTAGTGGGTAGGCTGGGTCCCCGAGGATGACTATAGGCATCTCCACATCCCCAACAGTTATTTTGTGGTCCGGGAAGTAAATACCTTGCTGCAGCCGTCTAAACAGACCAGAGTTCCTGAAAACACGAGCGTCATGAACCTTGCCCGGCCATCCGACATAGATGTTGGTAAAACGTCCCCTGTGGTCCACCAGTGCTTGCAGCACCATGGAAAAGTAGCCCTTTCTGTTAATGTACTGGCTGGCCTGGTGGTCCGGTGCAAGGATAGGGATGTGAGTTCCATCTATGGCCCCACCGCAGTTTGGGAATCCCATCGCTGCAAAGCCATCTATGATCGCCTCCACGTTTCCCAGGGTCACTGTCTTTGGCAGCAGTACATCAACGATCGCCTTGGCTACTTGCATCACAACAACCCCCACGGTAGATTTGCCCACCCCAAACTGGTTCGCGACTGACCGGTAGCTGTCTGGCGTTGCAAGCTTCCAGAGGGCTATGGCCACTCGCTTATGGACAGTCAGGGCAGCTCGCAACCGGGTGTCCTTGCGCTTCAGGGCAGGGGACAGCAACTCACAAAGTTCCAGGCAAGTTCCCTTCCGCATGCGAAAGTTTCGCAGCCACTGGGATTCATCCCAGACCTGCAGCACTATGCGGTCCCATCACTCAGTGCTTGTTTCCCGTGCCCAGAATCGCCGTTCCACAGCATCAACATGACCCATTGCCACCGTGATGTCCTCGGCGCTGGGTCCCGTGCTTTCTGAGAGGTCTGTGCTACTCTCAGACTTCAGGCCCTCACCGCGGTGCCGTAGCCTCCTCGCCTGACTTATCTGCATCTGCCTCAGGGAAAGGTGGATGATAAGCTGTGAGGTGTTGAGAGCGGCCACAACTGCAGCGATGGTCGCAGCTTGCTCCATGCTAGCAGTGCTGTGGCGTCCGCGCTGTCACTGACTAGAAAAGTGCGCGAACTGATTTCCCGCCGGCGCTTTCAGGGAGGGAGGGCGGGAGTGATGAACGGATGACGACAGTTACCCAAAAGCACCCTGGACACATTTTTTTTTACCCAGAAGGCTTTTGCGGCTACACCCAGAATTCCAATGGGCAGCAGGGACTGCGGGAACTGTGGGATAGCTGACCACAGTGCACCGCTTCAAATGTCGACGCTTTCCCCGTTAATGTGGACTCACAAAGTCGAATTACTGTCCTTAGTGTGGACACATACATTCAACTTTGCAATATCGATTCCAAAAATTCGATTTAAGTAAAATCGAACTACTCTCGTAGTGTAGACATGGCCTTAGATGAGAGAATGAAAGCATTTATGATTTCTCCCCCTCGCTTCTCAGCAAAAATTAAAATATAGATCTTCTACAAAACATCCCCCAAATTTGCCAGTAAGTTTGTCTGTATTTTGGATTGCTTTTGATATTTTAAAGTGATTGACTGAGCAACTGACATTTAGGGCCAAATTATGGCAGCACAGCTATGCTGGAAAAGGGAAGGGCACAGAGTAGTTTGTTCCATCCCTCCTTCAGGGCACCCACTTACGGACAACTATAATTAAACTGCAGGACTAGATAGAATCTGGGGAAGGAGGCAGCTAGCGCTACTACCAGAACTAGTAGCTCTGCATTGGTTGTGTTTGAGCAGTTACTCAAGTTCAATGCACATACAGATGTATGCACACACCAGAGACCTAATGAAAATTTGACCATAACAGATCTCCACTTTGAAATCTTGTTTTATTATATTTTGCTGAAGATATATTTCCATTGCCTTTCCTTGCTTTTCTGAGTTATCATGGTGTTGTTAAAGTGAACTTCTTTTGAATATGAATATTATCTAAAATCTTCATGTCAGTCTAAACTTGGCAATCCTTCCAACCCTGGTAGGAAAAATATTTTTCTTTGTGTGGGTCTTAAAAAGCGATCGAAGTTTTGCTGTCTTTACAAGCAATACAGATATGCTGGGGGATTTTTCACTTCTTGTGTTGTGTTCTTCCACTTCCTTTGATCATGTCATGAAAAGTCATTCTTTGATCAATACATGATCCAAGAGGTCAAAAGAACTCAAAGCACAGGATTATTTAGGGATATCAGATTGTATTAATAACCCTTTGGGAGCAATAAGAGAAGCCTGCTGTGCTACTGGCACAGCAGAGATAATATTGCATTATCCAGTTCAAAATTAAAATGTATCAATTCGTCCTTAATATAATTAATTGTTCTTTTATGCTGCCTACCAATTATTTTTCTCCTATCACAGTTGAGCACTGACAATCTACACTATTTCACATGATTAGAAATACTATTTATTTTTATGAGCATTTCATTCAGCAGTGATAAAATTTAAAGTCTTTCATTGTCACCCCAGGATCTTGTTTCAGGGAGGAATGCTAATAGCCACACTTGCAAATGACTGTATTACAGGGCGGGGGAGGAGGAAGTGAGTGAGCTCCATCAGCTCAGTGAAAAGAAGAGGAGAAAAATGAATTAGAATGAGAAATCCTGAAAAATCCAAATTGGAGTCTTAACTTTTACTAGCTTTTGTTATGTCTATAACCAATGCTATTTAAGACTGCAGTTGTTATCCAAGTTTTTAAAAATGTCAGTGAAGCACCATGATATTAAACAAGGCTTTTGACTGTGTCAAAAATTGCAGGTGCAAGACAGCATCCCATAATACAGACCCAGACGCTTAATTCAGTCATTACTTTCAAGAGCTATAAAAAAAAATTACATTACATTTTTTCCCACTAACAAAATGAATTTCTCTAGGCTCTCCATTTCAACATAGGAATTAATCATTTGTGCATCAAAAAGTTTGTTATTTTTGAAAAAAAAAAAAACAGGACAAGCACAACATTACCTGTTGTAGGACTGGCTAGGTTGCATGAGCAAACTTGATCTGAAACAAATCTCAATTAAAAAAACAAAAACATCAACTGTTAGGTTTTAGCTCCTGTTATACTCCTTGCTGTTTGAGAGTCAGTGTCATTTATTTCTTTGGCTTTATTTACATTTACATTTCAGTGGAGAAGATTCTGATCATAAGTTTCAGATCACCTGTGCACCACAGATCAAACCATGTCAATGTTGTAAAATTTTGATTTATATTCTCCCAACAGGAATTTTGACTTCAATGGAAGCAAAATTGGGTCCTTAATAATTCAACCAGCAATACCAATTATTCTTAATAATTTTGCTGTTTACCATTTAAGAACATTTCTCCATCACCCCCCCGCAGATCCCCAGCGTGCCGTGCCGCCAGCGCCAGCGCTCTGGGCAGCTCCTGCCACTTTGAGCAGCATGGTAATGGGGGCTGGGGCTGGAAAGAGGGGTTGGATAAGGGGCAGGAAGTGGTTGGAGGGGGTGGAGGTTCTGGGGTGGTGGTCAGGGGATGGGGAACGGGGGGGTTGGGTAGGCGTGGGAGTTCTGGGGGTCTGTCGGGCTGGTTGTGGATGGGGTCAGGGCAGTCAGGGGACAGGGAGTAGGGCAAGTTGGGTAGGGGTGGGGTGGTCAGGGGACAAGGAGCAGGGGGGGTTGATGGGTTGCGGTTTCTGAGGGGGGCAGTTGGGGGCAGAACATGGGTGTGGGGAGGGGGAAGACAGGCACGTGGGGCTTGTACTCGCCGCGCGATTCCCTACCGGATCTTCAGCAGCACTTTGGCGGGGCGGGGGGGTCTTCACTCGCTTCAGGTGAAGGACTCGCTGCCGAAAACCCGGAGTGAGTGAAGGCCACCCCCGCCGCCGAAGACCCGGTAGGGAACCGGTTACTAGGATTTTGGGAGCTTATCACTGACATCTATTTATCGATTGCCAGATAGATGCAGAGCCAGAAGCATGAGCTCAAAATATTCTTTTAATGTAACTTCCACACAAAAATGTCTTCTGGATAGTGGGATGGGGAGTAAGGGCTCAATCATACAAGGTACTATGCACTCTGGACCAATCCGGAAAACCAATTAAGCATGTGCTTCACATTAAAGCATATGTAGTCCAATTACAGTCAATGGTACTCCTTAAAGTTAAGCACATGCTTAATTGGTTTGCAGGAATGAGCTAAAGTGCTCCATGCCCTTCAAGATTGAGTTCTAAGAATGCTTTGAACAAGTTAGAGGATTTGAAGAAAAGCTATGTAGAATCCTAAGGACATTTTCCACCAGCTTCCATCATTTTGAAGAGATGATACATTTTGAATCTAAACTACTTTGACAGTATCTCCACATAAATAATCAGTCAGATGCTACAGTGACAAGCACAGTACAGCTACGTAGACAGAGCTTTCACTATAACTCCTCTGAAAACTTTTCTGCAGATTTCCAGTCCTTTGCTCTTCTAGCCTTACAGAGCAACAGCAGACACTTTGACCACATGAACAAAAGATAAACCACATAGACCGGGAGGATGTGATATTCAGGGTGGATAAAAATCAATGTTTTTTAAAAAAAAAAATCAAAAAAATCGTTTTTGATAAAATGCTTTTTGAGGAAAAAGCCTATGTAAAGAAATTATAATTAAGATATATTATAGCTCAAAGATATCTCATCATGGAATAGGGATTATAAATTCTAATTCTATACTATGAGACAATATATTCATGTAATGTTTAAGAAAGGTTTTGTAAATGAGTTCCAATAGATCATGGATTAGGGACACAATCTTAGGGAGTTCCGGAGCTTCTGTATAGATTATTTAGGTTAATCTTTCTATCTACCCAATGGGACTCAGTGCTCAGTCAAGAAGATACCATCAGAGATGCTTAGTTTTGCAGTTCTCAAACTGTGGATTTTTGTCTCCAGAGATAACATGCTTGTTAACAGCAAAAATGTTTTAAATAAATAAATAATATAGAGAGGTGAGGAATAACAGACCTCAACCCAATTGTCCCTCTGCAAATTTGTGTACACAGAGTCAATCCCTTACCTCTCTCTAAAAGTGCAAAGTTTCAAAAAGTTGAGTGAATAGAAGATTGTTAGGGGCGGAATAGATCTGGACAAGGAGAAGAAGTCTGGAGATAAATGTGAGAAGGGAGGGACAGGCAGTAGAAACAAAAGTGAAACAGTTTGAGCAGCATATTCCAGAAGTCTCGAGATCTACCATACCATTCTCTCACTAAAAGAGAAAACCTATAATGGCAGCAGGCTGTAAAAGAGACCCAGTTTGGGAATAAGAAGCATTCAAGAAATCATGTTTGCTGATGATGTTTTAAAGAAAGTCACACCAGTGAACTGGTGGAAGTCACTTAAGCACTTGGATTCAGAGACTGTTGACGTGATAATTTCATTTTTAAGAGCAGTAGCTTCTTCTGCTAGCGTAGAAAGAATATATTCTTCCTTTGGACTAATTCATTCTAAATTGAGAAATTGTTTGGGACCTGAAAAAGCAGGAAAACTTGTTTTTCCTTTTCCAGATTATGAACAAACAGGAAAATGAAGGTGAAGATGAATGAGTTAGCTGCAGAAGCCAACATTTTACGTTTCTCAGGTTGCCCTGGCTGATATAGTCTATTTAATTTTTGTTTTTTTAAACAATTTTTACAAAAACAAACCTGAGTTTTAAAAACTTGAATTTGACTAAATTCAAAAGTCCATATGCTTGTTTTGTTAAAAAATTATATGTTTGCAGTTGAAGAAAAAATTCCAGAATACATAACTTTGTTGTTTTAGTTAAATAAAACAATTTAAATGTCTGTCTGGTGATGTTCTCCTCCTAATACAGGCTGGCAAGAAAATCCTCCAAATATAAATGATAGTTCACCTCCCAATGACTTCATAAATATATGCTTCAATTACCTTTGGTAAATGAAATAACCAAACAATCATTCATTTTCTGATATAGCTGTAAAACTAATCTGAAAAGTTTTCAAAATAAATCACTTTAAAAATGTATAGTGTGTACCTTCTAAAAATGAAACTTACATCTCTCTCTGAGTTGTGAAGAATATGTATTAAGGTTATAACGACCAACCGGAATGCACTTTTATGTAGAAATCCATGATTAAATCGAGTCTTCCTGACTAGTGATTTAAATCATGATTTAAATCAAATCCACCCTGGTGATACTTGTTCTTTCCTTGGAAATCCACACAAAATTTAATAAATGTTTCTCAATCCTATATTACTAGATTTTACAGGTTGCATTATGCCTTCCTGTCAGTAAAATCCCCAGGAGCAGAGCAGAAAACTGCTCAACTGGAAAGATTTTTGGGGGTCGAGCACAATAGAAGCATAGGTTGTAGCCTCCAAATCCCATAGATCACCATGGTATATGTGGAAAGGAAGATCTAACTGAGCAATATGTCAGCCCTCTCTCCTGGCAGGATAACATGGCCCTAGAAAGTGTGCTGTTATTGGCACCTCTGCCCACAGAATACCTTCTTCCCAAACATCCTCAAGGAGTGGGCAGGCACAGAATAAACATTAACAGCACTAAAGACTGCATTAATTTTGCCAGTTTTACAGAAGTATGTAACAGAAAGCAACTTCTCCCTACTCTTTTTCATCATGCCCCTAAGACACTACAGTGACATTGATGCAGAGTGTTCCTGGAAAGCAAGGAGCATGATATGTTAATTCTAATACCCCTTTCTGCTGTTTCTGGAGTCTTTCCATCCCTCGAGGCCTCACTTCAAAGAGGTGTGTCCTTAACTGTTAATGGAGTTTTTGAATGTCAGGCATTGTCTTCATGGATATTTTTCTAAACAATATAAACTGGGAGCTTCCTGTTTGGAAGGGCTTGATCCTGAAGTCTTCACTCAGACTAAACTCTCACTCAAGGCAAGGGAAGTTTTGCCTGAAAACAATTGAAAGCAATCTCTTATATCAAACAACATAATGCAATACACATAATACCTCCTTGATCGTTGCAATGCAGAACTCAAAGAAGAATCATTTTTTTCACTTTGATGTCGAACAACCAACAACAGCTGGGCATGTACATTGTCGTCGGATGAACAGAGATGCTAAAATTTAATACTATTAACACTGATCTTCATTTTACAGTTGAAGAGTAAATATTCAGCAAAAGAAGTTAGCAGGCTGCCTTGTGGGAGCTGTACAACTAAATCTCTGTGCACTGCACTGAATATTTACCCCTAAAGGTTCTATTTCAGGAAAGTGAACTGCATATCTATTTTGTTTTCTCAAAGATGGTCTCTGCTACAGGAATAATGGGTTTGTTGTCTGCATTCCGTTAATATTGAAAAGGTATCTGAACCATTACACAGGATTTTGATGATGAGCAGCAGGATTTTTTTGTAATATTAAAAAAAGGAATTTAAAAGTTTTAACATGGACTGAGCATGTTTAAGAGATAACACCCCACAGCATTTCATTCATATCTCCAAATCCAACACAGTACAGAGACATATTTGTATATCCTAGTACATGATCTTTTGCATAATTATGGCTGGCATACATACATAATATATGGCACAGAAAACTAAGCACTTAAAATAAGAGTTTTTCTACACTTGAAAGGCTGCAGCTGCTCAGTTGTAGCTCTTCAGTGTAGACACTACCTACATCGATGGCTGGGATTATCCCACTGGCGCAGGTAACCCACCTCCCAGAGAGGCGGCAGGTAGGTCAATGGAACAATTCTTAGGGGTTAGGTTAGTATAACTTACATCACTCAAGGGTGTGGATTATTCACAACCCTGAATGACATAAGTTAGTTGTCTACACTACAAGGTCAGTGACTGAATCAATTCCAGTCAAATATTCAATCTGAAGATCTTCACTGACTGAATATTCTATTTTCACTCACATGCAATGAATACTGTAAACCAGCCAATGGTAAAAACTTATTTAAACATCAGAATTAAACATATTTATTCAAAAAGTCATATCTGGCAGGACTTCTGATGAGAAGAGAGGGCTACGGGCAGGTTATTATAATTAGAGCCTCAGCCCCCAGCCCTCCACTTCCAGCCTGCCCCTGCCCCCAGCTGTGGCCTCAGCCTTTGCCCCTTTCCTCCTGTCCCCCACCTCCGGAGCCACAGCCCCAGTCTGGGGGGGGGGGACATGGACAGGGTTTAAAGGCGTGACCCTAAAAAAATTTGGGGACCACTGCTTTAGTGATTTGTCATTTCCTAGAAAAATGTTTTTTATTAGACGCCATAGCTAAGCCACTGTAATGCCATAGCATAGATGCTTCCTATATCTCTGGAAGGGTTTTCTTCCATCACTGTAATTAATCCACCTCCCCACCTTAGCTTCTTCCATCAGCCCAGCCGTGTCTGCACCAGGGGTCAGGTCTGCATAGCTACATGCTACATGAATTTTTCACATCCCTGAACACCATAACTATGTTGTTTTAAACCTTTAAGTGTAGACCAGGGCACAGAAATACAGGTATAGTTATACCAGTATTATCCCCTCAATGTGAGCACTTTTATTCCATTATAAGAGTGGCTCTTTTGGGGTTAGCGTCAACCTCTTCCCAACGCACATAAGTTAAACCAAAAAAAGCCATTCTTCTACTGGAATAAGAGTGTCCTCATTTGGAAGGGGGGGGGGAAGGTTAGTACCCATATAATTGTATCAGTTTAAATTCACACCTTTGGGGATGCCTCAGGAGGTGGAGGGGAAAGAGAAAAAACACTTAGACAAAGTGTTTAGACTGCAAAGACTTAGACAAGGCTTAAGTCTTTGCAGAATAAGAACGTTATTGATTGCATTCTATATTTCCATGCTGTGCATAACTTACCACTCTGCTTCTGTACACACCTAAGAAATGAACTGTGAAGAGAACAAACAGGGAATACTATTATTAATCATGTTTATTACAATAGTTCCTAGGAACCAACCAAGAATGGGCCTCATTGTGTTAAGAGCTATACAAAGCAAGTAACAGATAGTCCCTGCCCTGAAGAGTTTACTGTCTAGACAGACTCAGGGTGAGGGGAAGGGATAAAACACAAAGGCAGAGCATACAATATGATGCCAGCAAACATCATGGTTAGTTCCAAACCTGGGGTGGTGGGGGGGGGTGGACAGGGATGGAGGGAAGGTAAATAGTCAGGAAAAAAACAGAAAAGAAAACAAAAGAAAAGATATTTAATGGAAGGAGGGTAAAGGAGGACAGGGCTGACAAGAAGAGGGTAAGAGATACATAACGGGTTATAATTTAAGACTGAAACATCCTGTTCATGTTAAATTACAGTGAAAGTCGTTTTAAAATGGAATCTTTCAGGGGGGAAAAACCCCATCATTTTGAGGCACTAAAAAGATAAGAACATAAGAACAGTCACGCAGTGTCAGACCAATGGTTCATCTAGCCCAGGATCCTGTGTGGCCAATGCCAGATGCTTCAGAGGGAATGAATAAAATACAGCAATTGAACAAGTGTTCCATCCCCTGTCCTCCAGTCCCAGCTTCTGGAAGTCAGAGGTTTAGGGACACCCAGACTGTTGGGTTACAATCTGACCATCTTGGCTAATACCCATTGATGGATCTATCCTCCATGAACTTGTCTCAAAAGAGAATTAGATAAGTTATACTTTTGACCTTCACAACATCTCCTGGCAACAAGTTCCACAGGTTGACTGTGCGTTGTGTGAAGAAATATTTCCTTTTGTTTGTTTTAAACCTGCTCTCTATTTCATTGGTTGTGCCCTGGTAGAGACAGATAATACTACATTAAAAAATATTCTTTTTCAAGTAAAATGTATGTGTTATATAAGGCATATTTTCAAAGAAAAATCAGGATAAAAAAGTGCATTACATTATTAAAATTGACTAAGATTGACAATTTTGCGCCTATTAAAATTTTAAAAAATAAAATAAAAGCTTTTTCCTATGCTGCATGGCAGCTCTTATAACTAAGGAACCCTATCCTTTGCCTCATGGCTATATTGCTCTCACTCTCTTTTTATGAATTTTTTTAATTGAAATAAATTATTTTTAGAACAGTTCACATACCAGCTATAGGCTCCTTTCTCTCTCGCTGGGATATTACCTACAATGCTTCCTTTCACAAAGGGACATAATCAGAGAGATAAAAAGGATAGGGAAATCATTTTGGCACTTACATTAATGTATCAATACAGCTAATTAAATTTGTTTAAATTTTTTCCCCGCCAACGTACCCCTGAGGAAGCAGTATGGTCATTTCATATTAGCCATAGCTTCTGCTTGCTTATTGCTTTTTCCACATCATAATTTTATTATGTTTAAACATCAAAAACAAGAACAAAGTCAGCAGTATATTTTTTGTGTTAAAAAAAAAAAAAGCCTAAAAGTCATTTCTAGCCTTATTCTCTATTCATGGTGTGTAATTTAATAAATAACCTGTATGTTTGATTTTATTAAGTTACCCATGAGACCAGGGGAATCTCAAGAGAAGAATGAGAGAGAAATAGCCATTCCAGTAGTGAGAAAAAAATCAACAGTAGATAAAAACTGAAAATTTTTTATTTTTTTTATAAAACAGATAGTCTTTTAATTCAGTCTTAATCCAAAATGAAAGGAATAGACCAAAACCAAAACAACCAACCAACCAAACAAAAAATATAAAATCTCTCTTATTGTCAGTTCTTACATCCCATTTGCAACCAGGCCCAAATTCTACATGAATTACTTTATATGCTCCCTGTGTATGAATACATGAAATATACATAAAAATACCATGTGGTGCGGTTTTGTTTTTAAATCTTTATGATTAAGCCCGTGGCCATTAGGCATAATATACTCTATTTTAGCTACATTAATCAGAAAGGCTAAGCTCAGGAAAGCTAAGCAAACAGAAAAAGGGGGAACAAGAGCCAATTAGTCTATACTGAATTTTATTTTTAAATTTCTTGTTCACTTTTCCTCTCTTTCTGTTTTCTTTTACCCATTTGCTTCTGTTGTAAGAGTGGCTGCCTCTGGGCCTTTTGTATAGAACCCATATAGTGCAATGAGTGCTATGGGGAAAATCCCTGAATGGCTTCCATAATCACACAGCACCTAAACTGCAAAGTTACATGCTGTATTTCTGCTGTATGAAAGAGCTGTGCAACGGAAAATCCATGCAGGGGAAATAATTTATTATTATTGAACATTTTTATTGCAGTATCACCTAAAGGACCTAAGTGGAGGCCCTCTGTGCAAAGCTCCCCACCCCGTTTTCCAACTGTAGGGTGACAACTGCATGGTGTAACTGAATATTTCATCCCTCAGCTCCACATGGGTATAAAGCCTGTTTACTCAGGGTATGTGCTCTTTCCCAGTCTGGCCCTATGTGAATAAAAGCATTTATTAAAAAAGACTGGATGCCAGTGCTTGAATTGGGTGGGTAGAGAAGAGTGTTGCTATTGCCCATTCCTGGGCCATGATCGCCCCCAAAATTCTCCCCACCTACAAGCACTAATCACCTTACAATTCCCCCTTGCCTTGGCTCTTGTTGCTTTTCATTTCCAAGCAAGGGAAGTCATGGTTGGCAACCTTTCCAAATTCAGTAAAATGACAGCTGGTCTGCCACTTTGTTACAGGTGAACACCATCTCACAGGGCCTAGGGAAGAGCCTTCATGCAAACACCTCTCAGAGCAGCCTACATTGGACATAATCATGCTAGTATATGAGACAGGAATTAAAAGTGACAATTAACCAGCTAGTGTATACACAAATAGTTACTGAGTATACACAATAAACAATCTGGAAGAACAAAGAAAAAAATTCCTCATTAATTTCTTTCAGCTATTGTAACTTTAGGAACTACTTGTAAAAATACACAGTGCAAAAATGTCAGACAAATGTGATTTTCCAGTTGACAGTGTCCCTTTAAGAAAATGCCCCTGAAAAGCTGAAATTCTTCAGAGAAATTTAATGTAACCATAAAGCTTTCAGCCCTAAGAAACGTGTTCCATTAAGCATAACATACAATACATACTAAGCTTATTTTGTTCCACTGAAAAAATAAGACCAATGATGCAATTAGCTAGGACTGGTCTAAAGACTGGGTTTTTCCCTCCCTCCTCAGAGGTCACTGCTGAATAGAGGCAAGTCCAGGGTTTTTTAGTTGAATTCAAGGATACTAACAAAAATCATATTTGCAGTTTTATATCATTACTTGAATTACAGTAGTGCATAAAGGCCCCAATCACTGATTAGGGCCTAGTTGTGCTAGACTCTGTAGCCTATTATACTATAAAACAGAAATGAAAGAGTGTGTCCGTATCTATGAACAAGAACAAGACACGAGAACTTAACGTAATTTGTATCATAGAGTTTGTTTGTTTTTTAAATTACACTTGCAATGTGCACTAATCATGCAATTTAGTCAAATATTGCATCAGAGCTAAGAGAATAAATGAACACGTTTCTTTGATGATGTTGGAATGTTTGTAACATGGAGCAAACAAACAAAACTGCCAGAAAAATGCAATTTGGACACAGGGAAAAAATGAAAGTCTGGGGGGAATCTTGGGTTGAATACACTATAGGGAACTTCATACACAAGTTAGGGAAGAAACAAATGTAGCAGTCTGATTACCACTCCTCCGGCACCCACTTCCTCAGCTCACATCACAGGGCCACAATTTGTAAGGAGTTGCCTCAGTGATTGTTATGATGCCATATAAGCAAGTCCACACAGCTCTCCTTTGCTGAACATGGAGCTAGACTGTCCCTTTAGGGTACAGCCCTGGAACAGGCACAGAAATGTACAACCCCACAAGTCGCATCCTGAGACAGACACAATTCCTCAGGGGCTCTGAAATAGCACAAGCCAGTGCAACTCCTTTTAAACCCTTTTACTAGGGTTACCATATTTAAACATTAAAAAAAAGGAGGACACTCCACGGGGCCCTGGCCCCACCCCTTCCCCGCCCCTTCCCCGCCCCAACTCCGCCCCCTCCCCTGAGCGCCCCATATTCCCCCTCTTCCCTCCCAGCCACGTGAAACAGCTGCCCGAGTGCTACCGGCTTCACGGTTTGCCGGGCAGCCCCCAGACCTCCAGACCCTGCGCCCCTGGCCAGGCGCTTCCCCAGCGCAGCCGGAGCCCGGGAGGGGAAGCATCTGGCTGGCGGCGCAGGGTCTGGAGGTCTGGGGGCTGTCCGGCAAACCGTGAAGCCAGTAGCGCTCGGGCAACTCGGCTCTTCAGCTACACAAAGCTGAGGTGTCTGGGGGGAGCAGCAGCAGCAGCTGCCGCCGCCGTGGAGGAATCCGCCTGCAGCTCGCAGCCTGCTGGAGCCGCTCTAAGGTAAGCAAGGGACTGGGGCAGGGATGCCGGCAAAACAAATCTGGGAGTATTTTCCCGGACATGTTCGGCTTTTTTGCAATTCCCCCCGTCAAGGCTGGATCCCCACTTTGAACTTTAGGGTACAAATGTAGGGGCCTGCATGAAAAACTTCTAAGCTTAACTACCAGCTTAGCTCTGGTTCGGCTGCCACCATTTCAATGGATTCCCTTCCTGGGAAGCCTTGAAAAACCTTCACCAAATCCCTGGTGAAAACAAATCCAAACCCCTTGGATCTTAAAACAAGGAGAAATTAACCATTCCCCCTCCTTCCTCCCACCAACTCCTGGTGAATCCAGATCCAAACCCCTTGGATCTTAAAACAAGGAAAAATCAATCAGGTTCTTAAAAAGAAGGCTTTTAATTAAAGAAAAAGGTAAAAATCATCTCTGTAAAATCAGTATGGAAATTAACCTTACAGGGTAATCAAACTTAAAGAGCTCAGAGGACTCCCCTCTAGTCTCAGGTTCAAAGTACAGCAAACAAAGATAAACACTCTAGTAAAAGGTACATTTACAAGTTGAGAAAACAAAGGAAAACTAACACGCCTTGCCTGGCTATTTACTTACAAGTTTGAAATAGGAGAGACTTGTTTAGAAAGATGTGGAGAACCTGGATTGATGTCTGGTCCCTCTCAGTCCCGAGAACGAACACACTCCCAAACAAAGAACACAAACAAAAGCCTTTCCCCCCCGCAAGATTTGAAAGTATCTTGTCCCCTTATTGGTCCTTTAGGTCAGATGCCAGCCAGGTTACCTGAGCTTCTTAACCCTTTACAGGGAAAAGGATTTTGGAGTCTCTGGCCAGGAGGGATTTTATAGTACTGTACACAGGACAGCTATTACCCTTCCCTTTATAGTTATGACACCCCCAGACGTGGATTTGAGGACCAAAAAGCCAGACATGTCTGGGAAAATCCGGACATATGGTTACCCTACTTTTACAGGTGCAGCATGTGCACCTCCACACTAAAATGAGCCAGTTTTGCTAGATGCTGCAGAGGAAGGGACAGGATTAAGACCCTTTGGGACAGGCTAGAACTACCATTAATAGCCTCAAGCACATCTTGATTGCAAGGACTAGAATGGTGTCTGCCCCCTGTTTAGGGGCACAAGTGCCGGGAGAAGGCTATTTATGCACTCTTCTCCTCTTACAGAAATCATACACAGTCTGGCTGTAATCTATACCCCAAGGTATGAACCCACGTGCCAGTCAGAAAGCATTTTTTGTCAAACAGGTTCTTCCACCCTCATATTTCTCAAGTAGGATGGAAAGAAAGCATTTGTGTTTCTGTTATATTTCCAGAAAATGAGCATTTCCAGGATATCCAACAGTTGTAGTCAAGCATCCAATTTCAATGAAAAATGGGGGAGGGGAAGAAAAAAGAAAAGACAAAACATCTGTAGCAGTCCACAGGCTGCAGAAAAACTACAGTAAAACCACAGTGCCAGTCATCACATTACAGTATCCACATCAGTGTTCAGAAAACGCTATTTGATTTCATTTCTGTGACAGTGAAACTCTCCAAGATATGACTTTAAGGAAAAATCCTCCAGATAATAAGAGAGCATGAGGAGAGAAATAAAAACAAAACAGAGAAGTATCTACCAGCTGGAGTCCCTGAAAACCATAACTAAACCCTTTGGGACAAGCAGTTAGGTTGGGGAAGCTACTTCCCTTACAGGATATAGTGCAAGATAAACAAATGTGCCTCACACTAGTCTATACATCAAGGCACTTCCATCATGTTTGCTTTAATAAAGCACCAGGATCAAGAACAGTTAATATAAATGTATTCACTTGAATATTGCCAGTCACGTGGTGGTGCAGGAGAATTTAAACATTTTTCTGGCTATTCACAAGAGGTAAGGGAGTTAGATTAATCACATGCTATGGTTCAATATCAGCAAGTGTGTGTTATCTGGTTGGTTTTCAAACAGGGTGCACAAAGTAAAATCATCCATAGAAATGGTCTGGTAGCATAAAACATCTTGCAAGTAAATATTCAGAGAATGTGGTTTCCCTCTTTATGAAGTGAAGGGATTTCTGAGCAGAGAAAAATAGTGGCACATCTTTCAGAAAGAGGGCCTCGGAGCAAACTAAACTACCGAAGAGTTTGATTGGTTTTCCTGCTACCAAGGAACATCCCAGAACTAGTGAGAGGCAGGAAAAGAAAGTGTGAGCGATGGGTGGAGAAAAGGGATGAGAACCACCAAGTGCAGGCCAGCTAGTAATGGAAGCAGAAAATAAATGTCAACAATTTAAACTATACGGAGAAATTTAGGTCACTGCAACATAAATGCCCAAGTTTGAATCTGGCAGAATCAATACTGGTCTTGTCTCCTGCTCCTCTCTTTTACTTATGGCACTTTGCAGGAGTTACTGCATGTTGGGAAGGGTAAGAATGAAGAGCAGGAAGTGCCGAGACCCACTTGGATTGAGTGGGGAGGGGTTATCTTTCTCCTTCATGAATATTTCTTCAGCTTTCACCCATGGAGAGATAAAGCTGCTTTGGGTCCCTTTCTTCACCAGACCCAACCTGCTGAGGATCAGTTGACCTTAGCGCAGTGTTGTTGCTTAACACGTCTAGGGCTAGATGTTGATACCTTTACTCTGCTTTAGTAGCACTTTACTGCACAAAAGAGCCCACTGGTTTCAATGAGACCAGTTACAGAGAAAGGTCCTAGTCAACATGACTAAGGTGATCAGAATCTGGCACATTTTAAATTACAAAGCCCAGCTGATTAAAAAAGAACATTAAATAAAAAAATAAAATAGATGCATATTATGTCTGTTTGAAGAGCCTACTTTCTGACTAAATTGTAAGCGTTTCATGTCTGACATTTGGAACGTACACTATTTTAAATGTATGCATATTCACACACATTTTGCTTATAAGATTTTCACATTCAAAATTGTTACAGCCTGTGAAAGTCCACACATTTCTGTTTAACAAGTGAGGTCTGGGAGATGTGCCAGTCAGGCATATTGGTCTGGTGCTATATAACTACACTAAGTTTGCCTGTTTGAAACATTGCTTACTGTGTGTTCAGGATAACCAATTTCAAATCTAGTATCTTGAATTTTTCCCAAAATACACAAAGTAAATAATCTACACATACTATGGAATGATGGCCTGCAATATTGTCATATAAAAATAAAACTCTTGTTTAGTTATCCAAAAACAAACACCCCTTTAAGTTAGCTCAAAGATCAGAATATTTCCACACACACTATTTCCCAAAGTTGTTTTTAAAATGTTAATTATGAAAATCTTTCCCCCCATAAATATCTGAATGCACAAGTTTGAGCCCAATCCTTCAAACATGCATGCACATATGTAAACCCAGAACTGGTGCCATCACTAGAAATTTCCTACAACACATAGGTATATGTTGTGTGTCCATACGAGATACTTGGAAATGTTATCATGACTTCTGTCACAAAAATAGTTGGATATACATGTACTGTGTTTAGCCCTGTCCAAATATATCATCTGCACTCAGATTTGTTGCTGATAAAAGGAGACTATTCATATTTTTTTTAAACACATTTTCCCTTCAGGGTTCTCAACAGGGCGATCTATTTCTTGGCAGTGTAAGTTATTTTTTTAAAGCTCAAAGCACTTTCTTATTGATTAGAAGTAGACTAAAAAGGAAAAAAAAAGTGAAAGGCTCACACTTTCCAAAACAAAAACAAAGCACTCAGTTTTAAGGAGGAAATTACTATAGGCCAGATTCTGATGCCCTTCTTCATATTCAACAGTCCTTACCCCCCAAGTAGTAACTCTGAAATCAACAGGACTACTTGTTCAATAAGGTGCTACATACTGGAGTAAAGGTGTCAGAATCTGACCCTAAGAAATAAAAAAGCATCACTTAGCCACATTATATTTTAGATTTCAAAATTTTGGGGATTTCTGACCATAACATGAAATAGTATTGACTTGTAAATGGTAAATGAGAGTCTACTAGACTCAATCCATCAAGAATTTTCATTTTGAAACATCATGGTTTCATCACTAATGGTCACAGAAGTTAGAGATACCTAGTAGTCTTTTCTGTCTCCAGCCCTGTTAGTGCAAGATTGATCCTCACACTGAGATTCTATTGTTTTGTGCAGCCTAGTTTTAAATGTACCAAGGAATACCTACTTTGAATTGGAATTCAAAGAGTACACAGTTTTAATTATGTAGCTTACTGGAAGTGATTCAGTACAGTTCTGGACACATTTTAATTATATTTCATGAGTAATTCTTGTATCCATTTTTTTCATATTTAACATACATTAGAGAGTCTACCTTAACTTCAGTATGCCACATACTGTAAGGAAATAAGCAATAAGGAAGAAGCTAGAGTACATGCTGTGAAGAGCAAGATCTTTACAAGAAGTGTGACATATTTAGTAAACTTGAAGAATACAAGAATGTATAAAAAAAGCAGCGTTTCCTCCCCCCACCCCACCCCCAATTTTTCCCCACCCGCAAATGTTGGAAGAATGGCTTTTTTAAAATGTTTTTAGTCTCTACCTCCCTCCATACCTTCCTTCCCCGAAAGCTTTTCCCAAACACAGACATTCCTTTAACATAGGCTTTTTTCACCATCAAAGCAATACTATTTGACAAACTTGCTTTAGAATGGCTTGAAGAGAGCTGTGGCTGACACAAGATATCACATGATTTGGTCAGCCAGAATGGACAGAACCAAATCATGTTGTAAACATGTTTAAAAACATGCTTTAGCTCAAAGCAATGTTAAACATGGTAACTGTGATAGCTGACATGGGACCTCACAGAGTCTAAGTCAGGGGTCGGCAACCTCTGGCATGCAGCCCGCCAGGTTAAGCACCCTGGCGGGCCGGGCCAGTTTGTTTACATATAGAATCTATATGCATCCGAAGAAGTGGGCTGTAGTCCACGAAAGCATATGCTCTAATAAATTTGTTAGTCTCTAAGGTGCCATAAGTACTCCTGTTCTTCTCTGTACAGAATAGTTGAGGTTTCTCCTTAAAGTCACCTTATAAGCAAATATCATTCATCACAAATATCACAGTATGTCCACCCCCCCCCAAAAAAAAAAAAAAAAAAAAAAAACCATTGAGCCTGAAAAAATCATGAGATTGGTTTAAAAAATATTTTAAAAATAAATGGTAGGTCCCTTTTATATGCCTTCTGGCTTCTGAGCCTTTATGGTTCACCTGAGTTGCATTTTCAACCATGGAGGCTAAAAACCTATTTTTTAAAAAATGTAACTGAGATTCTCAAATAATCCCATGACTCTAAGAATTAGGACTTTAAAAAAATGTATAACATCAGAAGACTCACAAACAAATCCAAAGCTGGCAACATACAAAATGATAACTCATATATCCAGACATAGATAACCATCAGAGTAACATTTCTATAATTCTCCTGCCTTTAGGGAAAGATTTGGGAGCCACTTGATGGCTTTCCATTACTATCACGAACACACACACTCTTTCATAAAACCCTTAGGAAATACTTGCTAAAAAGTATACTAAATGTGCCACTTGTTCCATGCAGGAAGTAAACCTCAAACAACAAAAGGCAACCGCAATTTTGTGTTAAGAATCAGTATTGCCAATCCATAGCTTTCAAAAATCATGAGTCAGACCCCCAAATAATCATGAAATAGGCTTAAAAATAATGAGATTTTTAAAAATAATAAGTGTTGGATTCTTTGTTTGCCTTCAGATTTATTAACCTCTAGGATTCACATTTTCATAATTTCATCTGAAACTATGAGACTAGAAAATTCCTTCTCCCCCTTCCCTCCTGCCTGCCCCAAATAATGAAAACTGAAATTCTCATAAAATAAAGTTATTCCACAAGCAGGAGCTTTAAGGAAAAAAAAAAAAAAAAACCACACAAAATGTCAGGACACATGCAATAAAATCACAAGTGTTGACAACAAAATCTATCTATAGATAATTAACTTTTCCTCAGGTTCCTAGATCAAATTCATTCTTTGTCTATATCCGGGGTGGCCAAACTTACTGAGCCTCCAAGCCACATAGGACAATCTTAAGCTTCTCAAGAGCCAGGGCGTGCCTGCCAGTGCTCAGGGCTTTGACCCCACTCCTGCTGAAGCCCTAAGCCCCGTCAGGCACACCCTGCAGATCTGAAGCCCTGAGACCTCCCTCCCCACTGGGCAGAAGCCAGGGGCAATGCATAGGGAGATATGGGGGGGGGGGGGTCATGTGCCCCCCGCTCTTCCCCCCCCTCCGAGGATTTTGCCAGGGTTTGCTGGCCCGGTGCCGTTGGGCCCCCTCCCTGCATGGCAGCTGCTGGAGCCAGCAAGCTGGGAGCTGCGAACGTGGGGGAAAGACTGGGGCAAAGAGCTGGGAGCTACAGGGAGAGCCGCTGCTTTTGCTGCTGCCTCTCCACATGGAACTAACACCTGGAAGCTGCAGGAGGGGCCGCTGAGGGTAAGAGGGAGGGCATACTTGGGGGGGCATGACTCAAGCTGTTGGAGGGGGGCGAACCTTCAAATTGTGCCGCCCTCTCTGAGAAGGCGCCAGTCGTCTCTGGCAGAAGCCCCGGGCTATTCCCCCTCCCCAGTCTGGTAGATGGAGAACAGAAGCGGGGGTGGGGGGCTCCACGAGCTTCACTTTAATTATAAAAGAGCCACATGCAGCTTGTGAGCTGCCGTTCGGCCATCCCCGGTCTATAATAATACTCATGTACTTTCATATTACCAGATGAAAACAGATATAGATATTATATGTGCATATATTACCTCATAAAGGCAGAGTGTACATATCTTAAATACATTTGGTTTCATACTACTGCATGTTATTCATAATACATAGTCTATTTGCACAAATTTGTAATATTTCATGAAACTCCATCTGCACATTGTTAAATATGTATATACTGTGTGTGTGCGCAACATATTGCATACAAATAATAGCTAGGAAATATTTGTTTGGGCCTTTTTTGTGTGCCGAAAACTTACTTTGACCATCAGGCAAACCCCAAGCATTTAAATCATTGGTGGTAATGGCCTATGGAGCTGTGCAAAATGCCATGATGCCGGGTTTCATTTAACACAATAAATGAAGAATCAAGGATGATATTAGACTGACTGGGGAGGGGGGAGGGAAGACGACGACAGGGTGCTTTGCAGGTTCTCCACATCATTCCTTTTGCATTGTTGGGGTGACAATTCTAATCATCACAGTCCCCCACCCCGCATCTTAGTTTTCTTACTTGCAGAAAAGTAGATATGACCCTGAGCCTGTATACAAGCTACAAATTAGATAGTTTCATTGGACCCATATCATGCAGGCACTTACTACTAGGAGTAGTGCTCAATACTGGGCATAGCGTCTCTGATATCAATGACCCGCTACGCCTTTATGAGTTCCACAGGACTAAGACGTTGGTTTGTCTATATCAACCTGCATTTTCAGTATTTAAATCCAATTTAATTCTTCTTTTTATATTATCAAACCAAATTTTATTCTGTAATCTTGAGGGGCCTTGGAAACATACTCAAATGATCTTCCTCTCTGCCTACCTGAATTACAAGGAGCATTTGAACAAAAGCCCTCTGGGTTTCCTAGTTCACCTGTCCTGAGTGTCCAGGTAAGCAAGTATAGCTTGCAGGGTTTTGTTGAAAGCACACAAGGGCTTGTTATTTTAAAACCTCAAAACAAGGTCTAATTTGACAGTTTGGCAGGGAAAGGAACCATTAACCAGGGAAAATCAATTATGTATTTTTTTAAAGAATTAGCATTCCTATCTTTACTGTGAATATTATCACTCATGAATAACAATGAATATTGTGCTCAAGTTATATGTTATGCAAATAAAACATTTCTTCAGCAATTTTATCCCATCCAAACAAAATTTAATATTCTTCAGAGGTTTAAAAAACATCAGTTTGTCATTACCAAAGAAAGGGCAGGTACGGGGAACAGAAATACACTAAATACAATATAGCTCTATTATCCAACCTTGTGACTTAGTTCACAAAATGCATGTTTCCTAGCTCTTTAAAAATGCAAATTTGGGGACCAGGGTATCTCATGGATATGCTAATTTGCTATAGAACCTTTAACTTATAGGTTACTGGTATTAACCTGTCTCAGAATCACAGCAAACATAAGTCTGTTTGGTAGCTTACGTAAAATGAGTTGGTTGTCTCTGTACAGTTCCAAGGAGAAAGGTGTCAACATTTTAAATCCCCAAATATAACTGACATTTATTGAAGACCAATCTGAATGCAGAAGTCAAAGGGAGAATGGACAGTTCTCCTCTACTCCTGCCAATACACCTCTACCTTGATAGAACGCGACCCGATATAACACAAGTTTGGATATAACGCGGTAAAGCAGCGCACCGGGGGGGGGGGGGGGACTGCGCGCTCTGGCGGATCAAAGCAAGTTCAATATTACGTGGTTTCACCTATAACACAGTAAGATTTTTTTGGCTCCCGAGAACAGTGTTATATCGGGGTAGAGGTATATCTATGGTAAGATAATTTGGGAAATTTAGCCCTATAGCCATTTCAAACTTGTTCTATGCATAGAGAAAATTCATTTTCAGTGCTGTCAGCCTGGATTTTCCATGAGCAGTTCGGGTAGGAGTCACAGCAGGACTCAGCATTGGTTTAAATCCCACCCTAAATGTGCAGATGTATGTGTAAAAGAGCCAAGTTGGGTCTTTGAATATATGCCTGCAATTCCCAGTGTCTTGTGAAAACATTACTTAGTTATATATAGATTTACTAAATACAATACATCTGGCAGTTCATAGACAACACTGACAACATAATCTCAGTAACAGCTTAATTTTAGCTTCATGTATAAATACATCTTCATTTTAAACTAATGTAATGCCAACACAATTTTGTTGTTGTTGCTGCCGGACTAAAGTTAATGGTGTTAAATTCATTCACGTTCAGTGGCAAAAGAGAAGTGACAGTACAGGTCATCTGTTTTAATGGTTGCATAAAATGTTTTAACTTTGTTAAATACAAAACTAGAAGTATAATGTTGCAAGTACAGTATCATTGGTCCAAACACTCTGAGCCTGCAGATCCAGACTGGGGGAGTGCCAGCTTCAGTGTGGAATCTCTGTTTTCCCCAGAAGAGGTTGCAAGAGCAGGGTGCAAAGAGGCAACCCAGAAGACCCAGAGACACATTCCCCATTCTTCTGTTGTCAAGGACTACAAAGAAACTCTGCAAGCTCTGTCTTCTATGGAAATTGCTTGTATAGGGGAAAAATTGGTCCACCGTTTGCCTAATTGAGTATTATAGAGGCTGCCTGGTTAGAACCTGATCAGGTTAAGGTTGTAAAAAAGTGTCCATTAATGCACCCATATTGAACATATGCACCATTCCCCATTTCTGTTTTTTCTGGTTGAATGCATAGTGAAATGTATTACTGTTTTGTGTTGTAAAAACATAGACCATTTTTTAAGGCTAACAGAGCAAAGTTAATTTCACTGTTGTCAATTAAAACAAAAGCTGAATTTCCATTATTGTTTTCCTGTGAGGCTTTGAGATTCATAGATTTTTGTAATTAGGGTCTGATCTAGCTCTGTTGAAGTCAATGGAAAAGTTGATTTCAGTGGGAGTTGGATCAGGCTCAATGTACCATTCATGTAATATTTTACTGTTCTAGCAAAAATAAATAAAATCACAAAACTATTCTTTCCATTAACGTTTAAAATAAATACTGCCTTGAAATTTCCTTGAAGGGAACATATCTTATGTTAAATAACAGCAAACAACAGAGCAGCAAATGTTCAGGGTCACTATTTTCATAGAGATCATTTGGATATGTAGGCTGACATTGACATCTCTGCTCCCTTTCTATAACTCAGCGATCACGGTCACTCTACAACAAACACATTTTTAAGAGAAAATACTAGTTTGAATTTCTCATCTTAGAGCTCTAATGGAATTATGCCAACTCATTTTACAAGGAATGTGTGGTAATTCTTCCAACTGACTTAGGCCTGGTCTACACTAGTCTGTTATTTCGGAATTAGCCAAGTTAATTCGGAAAAAAAACCAAAAAGATTCCGTCCACACGACCAAACCGTTTTTTTCGATTTAAAGGGCTCTTTAATCCGATTTCTGTACTCCACCTCGGTGAGTGGCGCTTAAATCGAGATCGCAATCCCGGGTTAAAGGTATTGTGGACGCAATTCAACGTTATTGGCCTCCGGGAGCTATCCCAGAATGCTGTGACAGCTCTGGACAACACTCAACTCCGATGCACTAGCCAGGTGGGCAGGAAAAGCCCTGTGAACTTTTGAATTTCATTTCCTGTTTGGTCACTGTAGTGAGTCGGTGTGGCTCCCTGCCGCCCCGGAGGGGGAAGAGCCCATCTGGAAGCCAGAGTGGGCGGAGCTAGGGAGCTCTGAGCCCGCCCCTCAGAGGGTCAGGCGGCGACCCGGAAGCTCGCCCTCACAGCTCAGTCAGGCCGCAGCTGCTGGAGAGACCAGACATCTCCAGCCTAGCTTGTGGCTGGGAAGACCCTGCGGCCCAAGGCGGCTGCCAGGACTGGCTGGGCCTGCCCTGCACCCTCTATCCGGAGAAGCCGCCGGACCTGCCCTGCACCTGCTATCCGGAGGAGCCGCCGGACCTGCCGATCAATCCCTGCCCCGATGAACCCATGATCCTGGATCCCCCAGAGACCGACACCAGGACCCAGGTAGGCCCAGAGGGGGAGTGCAGAAGTAGCCCGGGGGCAGCCGACCCTAGTCTGGCTGCAGCACTGCCAGAGCCTATGTCAGTGTGTTGCGGCAAGATCCCCACTGACAGCAGCGGGTCTTCTGCCGCTGCTAGGGACCCGGGCTGGGACACAATGGAGTGGGAGGGCATGCGTCCCCTCTGCCACCCATGGGTTGGGTGGCAGTCTCCCCCTCTCCCAGGCCTTTTGAGGCTTGGGCCTACTATTGTTGCTCAGCCCTAATTGAGGGCCTGAGCTCCTGACTCAGCGTTTGTTGCCCCGCCCTGACCTAAGCTAAATACTCCTGCTGGTTGCTCGGCCCTGACTGAGAGCCTGAGCCCCTGACGTAGCATTGGTACCCTGCCCTGAGCCAGGACCGGGCTTACTGTGTCTTTCAGGACCGCAAGGGCTGCCGAGGGAGACCCTGCAGCCGGACCAAGTACCCAAGCACCAGTGGGTAGTGAGCCGCTGTGGCTCCCCGTTGCCCCGGAGAGGGTCGAGCCCCGGCAAACCCTTGTACAGTCACTATCAGCACAGGTGACCATCAGCACAGTTCACCATCACAGGCGACCATGCAGAGCCCACCATCACAGGAGATCACGCAGTCCCGGATTCGCAGACGAGCTCCAGCATGGTCCGAACGGGAGGTACTGGATCTCATCGCATGTTGGGGAGACGAGTCTGTTATGGCAGAACTATGTTCCAAAAAAAGAAATGCAAATACATACGCTAAAGTCTCCAGGGCCATGACAGAAAGAGGCTACTCCAGGGACACAGAGCAGTGTCGTACAAAAATCAAGGAGCTCAGGCAAGCGTACCAAAAAAACAGGGAGGTGAATGGGCACTCTGGGTCACAGCTCCATACGTTCCGCTTCTACCGTGAGCTGCATGCAATTATGGAGGGTGACACCACCACTACCCCACCACTGTCCTTGGACACTTGCAAGGGGGGAGTTGCATGGAGCGAGGAGGAAGAGTCATTGGAGGATGAAGAGGAGGACGACGACAGTGCACAGGCAGCAAGTGGGGAATCCGTTTTCCCCCCCAGCAGGAACTATTCTTAACGCTGGAGCCAATAGCCTCCCCCCACTCCCAAGGCGGGCTCCCGGACCATGACCCTGGAGAAGGTACTTCTGGTGAGTGAGAGCCTGATCGTAACCACGCGGTGGGAGATGGGGGGAAAACCCAGCCATGCTGGGCTGTTCGCATTTAGTTTAAAGGGCTCATCCCTGCTCAGAGCCTCATCAGAGCCACGCGCTGGGTGCAGGGGAGGGAGGGGGGAAATGTTGTGTGAAGCAATCATCCCAGAGAGCCCACAGGCCCTCCTTTTATATGGCAAACGCAACAGGCATTGCTTGCTATGGGAAAGGGCTCCCAGCAGTTTGAAAGCATTGAATTGAATGTAGAAGAAGCAGAATCCCACATGCCCCTAGGCTGCCTGCAAGCTGAATTCTGTTGCCTGGCCAGTGTGTGATGGTTTACTCACACCAAAGTGCCCCTTTGTTCTCTGAAATGTATCTTTTAAAATACTACCCTCCCTTTTTCTCCTCCCACAGGTGCAAATGTTTCAACGCGGTCCCTATCTACTCCGTCCCAGAGGCTGGTCCAGATTAGAAGGCAGAAAAAATGAACTCAGAACGACATGTTCACCAAGCTCATGCAGTCCTCCCGCACTGATAGGGCTCAGCTGAATGCATGGAGACAAACAATTGCGGAGTCCCATAAAGCATTACAGGAACACAAAGAGGAGGGACGCACACGATGAGAGCAGGCAGGGCGCTATGGTCAAGCTCATGGGGGAGCAAACTGACATGCTCTGCTGTATGGTGGATCTAATGCAGGAATGGCATCAAGACCATGGACTGCCGCTGCAGCCCCTGTATAACCACCGTCCCTCCTCCCCAAGTTCCATAGCCTCCTCACCCAAACGCCCAAGAACACGAGGGGGGAGGCTACGGGGACCCACACACTCAACCCCAGGAGGATCGTCCAAGCAGCAGAAAGCTGGCATATGCAAACTTTTGATTTGGTTTCTGGACTTGTCCTTCTGTCCTCCTCCACCCCCCTAACCCAAAAACCGCTCTCCCCCAGTCTACCTTCGGATTTCTCTCAATGTGTTGTGCAACAAATAATAAAGAACAGTTTTTAAACAATTTTGACTTTATTTCCTTTCATATATAAATAGGGGGCAGGTAACTTCAAGAGAAACAAACACAACTGTCACACCGTACCCTGGCCAGTCATGAAACTGGCTTTCAAAGCTTCTCTGACACGCAGCGCTCCCTGCTGTGCTCTTCTAATCGCCCTGTTGTCTGGCTGTGCGAAATTGGCTGCGAGGCGAGTTGCCTCAACCTCCCACCCCGCCATAAATGTCTTCCCTTTACTTTCACAGATATTGTGGAGCACACAACAAGCAGCAATTTCAATTGGAATATTGGTTTTGCTGAGATCTACCCGAGTCAGTAAATTGCGCCAGCGCACTTTCAAACATCCAAAAGCACATTTTACCACCATTCTGCATTTGCTCAGCCTATAGTTGAACTGCTCCTTACTACTGTCCAGGGTGCCTGTGTACGGCTTCATGAGCCATGGCATTAAGGGGTAGGCTGGGTCCCCGAGGATAACTATAGGCATTTCAACATCCCCAACAGTAATTTTCTGGTCTGGGAAGTAAGTCCCTTCCTGCAGCTGTTCAAACAGACCAGAGTTCCTGAAGATGCAAGCATCATGCAACTTTCCCAGCCATCCCACGCTGATGTTGGTGAAACATCCCTTGTGATCCACGAGTGCTTGCAACACCATGGAAAAGCACCCCTTACGGTTTATGCACTGGCTGCCGCGGTGTGCTGGGACCAAAATAGGGATATGCGTTCTATCACCCCACCGCAGTTTGGGAACTGTGCAGACCATTGTGGATGGCTTTAATGCGCTGGGGTTCCCTAAGTCACTACCCTTGATAGCAGCTGGTCAATGATTGTGTTGGCTACGTGCAGCACTGCAGTCCCTACAGTAGGATTTGCCCACTCCAAACTGATTCCCAACTGACCAGTAGCTGTCGGGCACTGCAAGCTTCCACAGTCTATGGCCACTCGCTTCTTAATTGTGAGGGCTGTTCTCATTTTGGCATCTTTGCACTTCAGGGCAGGGGACAGCAAGTCACAAAGTTCCATGAAAGTGGCTCTACGCATACGAAAGTTTCGCAGCCACTGGGAATCATCCCAGACCTGCAACGCTATGCGGTCCCACCAGTCTGTGCTTGTTTCACGGGCCCAGAATCAGCGTTCCACAGCATGAACCTGGACCAATGCCACCATGATCTCCCAATCGCCACATGCCGTGCTTCTAGGAACATCTGTGTCCATGTCCTCATCGCTATAGTAATCGCGCTGTCGTCGTTTCCTTGCCTGGTTTTGCAGGTACTGCACATACTGCTGGATAATGCGTGAGGTATTTACAATGGTCAAAACTGCAACAGAGTTCTGAGCAGGCTCCATGATTGCCGCGCTATGGCACCTGCACGGGTAATCCTGGAAAAATGGCGCGAAACATAGGAGGCCTGTTTGGTTCAAGATGGCCGATAAAAGGCGGTAAATGGTTGTCTTCTGTAGCTTTCACAGAGTCGGGAAGCTCGCTAGAGCTGCAAGAGCTGGAGAGCAGAGTTTGCGGCGGAAGCGTGAGCAGAGTTTGCGGCGGAAGCTGTGCGGCTGAGGTCACAATGCCTGAAAAACGGTGGGGAATTGTTACCATCTGTAGCTTGCACACAAGCCCAGAACAGACAACATGGAAGAATTAGCTAGCGATGCAAGAGCGAGAGAGCAGAGTTTGCAGTGGAAGCTGTGCTGCTCGGTTCACAGTAGCCAAAAAAAGGCAGGAAATGGTTAGATAAAAGAGTAGATATAAAGATGAGAGGACATACGAGGTGGATTCATAGTACCAGGAGACAGGCGGTGCACCGTACTGCACCGTCTGTTGGCAGTATGGCGTCTGCTGTAGCTTTCACGGAGGGAGGAGCGACTGACGGCACACACCCAGAAACACCTGCGAGAATGTTTTTGCCCCATCATGCACTGGGAGCTTAACCCACAATTCCAATGGGCGGCGGGGACTGCGGGAACTCTGGGATAGCTTTCCACAGTGCACCACTCCGACATTCGCTGCTAGCCTCGGTACTGTGGATGCACTCCACCGAATTCATGCACTTTAGTGGGGACACACAACACCGAATGTATAAAATGGCTTCCGAAAATGCGAATAAGTTCGAATTAATTTCATACTGTAGACGTACCCTTAGAGTCAACAATATGATGCTGTTGCAAAAATGCCTAATATAATTCTGGGGTGTATCAACGGGAGTGTTGTAAGTCAGGCACAGGAGGTAATTGTCCTGCTCTACTCGGCACTAGCAAGGCCTCAGCTGGAGTACTATGTCCAGTTCTGGGCACCACACATTAGGAAACATGTGGATAAAATGGAGAGTCCAGAGGAGAGCAACAAAAACAATAAAAAAAAATCAAAGGTTTAGAAAACCTGACCTATGCGGAAAGGTTAAAAACTGGGTAGATTTAGTCTTGAGACAAGAAGACTTATGATGGTCTTAGGATTAAAAGCAGAGAAGGCAGTAGAGCCAACAATTTGTCTTGTAAGCTGGAGACTGCTGGAAATATTTGCACAGTCTATAGATCTACAGACCCAAATGAAGTTCTCAGTTTTCTTTATGTTTCTCCCGAGCTGTATCCTAGATATGGCAACATGGCTAGTATAGGTAGTGCCTTGCTGCCATTGGTTAGGCCTCCACTTACTGAATTCTCATATTCCCTTTATTGTGGGAAAATTCTCTAAGTAATTATTGCTCATCAGACCAGCACACAACAACATATGATGCATAGTGTATTGTAAATTACACTGCCCTGAGAGGGCAAGCAAACTTAGTAGCTGTTTTCTTAACTCATCCTCCTTCCACGTGGCCACATCCTCCTGTTACATGAGTAGCTATCCATGAATAAAAGCATAGACACATTAGGATGAAGAGAATATACTGCACAACCCCCCCCCCCCCCCACACACACACACACACTCTTCTTTATCTAGCTCCTAACCTACTTTCTGTGAATCCCCCTAAATTTGGCTTCCCTTGATACCATGCAACATTTGGGCTTCAGTCTTCTCCTTTGCTGAGCATCAACATTTTATTCTTTAACATATGAAAATAGGAAGCCAAAAAATATATTCCTTGATGGCTAGCATTTGCAGCCAGGCTAATCTTTGTACGGGAGCATGAGTGAAAATTGATTAATCTGGAGGGAGGCTATAGGAATCAGATTAAACAAGATCTTGAAAAGAAAGTCTCAGAAACTTCTGAAAAGGAACAAATACAATGAGTCTCAAAAGCCATTCACAATGATGCTACAGTCAGTACCCCACAGAGAGTACCTTAGGATAGAAATAAGTGAACTGACAAATTGACTTTAAACAGATAGGCTGAAATTCACCCTGTGGTTTTGTAGAAGTACAAGCAAAACTGGCAGTGGGAGACAAATCCATTTTACATTTGCTGAAAACTAGAGATGAGCAACAGCTTCAAAGTTTGGAATCAAAGTAAAGGGTGCTCAGATGCCAGGTTTTTTCCATTCCATCCATCTTAAAGTGGTCACATTGAAAGTTCTGACTCAGATTTAAAGTTTTCTAAACTTTGGGCATGTTTACAGCTAGGCAGCATGGATAAAAATCAATGATTTAAAAAAAAATTGAATCAGATGTAATCTAAATCCGATTTTTTTTTATAAAATGCTTTTTGAGGAAAAAGCCTATCTAAAGATAAATTTTAATTAAGATACATTATAGCTCAAAGACATCTCATCATGGAATAGAGATTATAAATTTAATTCTATAGTATGAGATAATATATTCATGTAATGTTTAAGAAAAGTTTTGTAAATGAATTCCAATAGTTCATGGATTAGGGACCCAATATTATGGAGTTCCAGGGGCTTCTGCATAGATTATTTAGGTTAATCATTCTATCTACCCAATGGGACTCAGTGCTCAGTCTAGAAGATACCATCAGAGATGCTTAGTTTTGCAGTTCTCAAACTGTGGATTTGTGTCTCCAGAGATACCATGCTTGTTAACAGCAAAAATGTTTTAAATAAATAAATAATAGAGAGTTGAAGAATAACAGACCTCAATCCAATTGTCCCTCTGCAAATTTGTGTACACAGAGTTAATCCCTTACCTATCTCAAACTACAAAGTTTCAGAAAGTTCAATGAATATAAGATTGTTAGGGGCGGAATAGAAGTCTGGAGATAAATGTGAGAAGGGAGGGACAGGCAGTAGAAACAAAAGTGAAACTGTTTCAGCAACATATTCCAGAAGTCTTGAGGTCTTTCTGAGTGTAGCCTTCATTGATTTGAGATCTACCATACCATTCTCTTACTAGAAGGGAAAACCCATAATGGCAGCAGGCTGTAAAAGGGACCCAGTTTGGGAATATGTTAATGGAGCTCCTCTACCTGTAGGTAAGACAGGCATGCGTGCAAAATGCAAATAGTGCAACAAAGAAATGCAAGGCCTGCTTGCCCGAATGAAACAACGTCATGAGAAGTGTTCCTTCTCAGGAGGAAGCTGCGTTGAAAATGATTAAAGGAACATGTCTGAACCTGCAGGATCTTCAGGTTGGTAAACATTTTTATTTCAAAAAGAAGAACAGGAGTACTTGTGGCACCTTAGAGACTAACAAATTTGTTAGTCTCTAAGGTGCCACAAGTACTCCTGTTCTTCTTTTTGCGGATACAGACTAACACGGCTGCTACTCTGAATTTTTATTTCATACTTCTTTCTTAAGGACTGCCTATCTTCCTTCTGGACTATTCTTGAATTCTCATGTTTGAGCAAAATATGTAGTTGTTACTCTATGGTATTATCATTTTAGATGTAGTTGTGATAAAAAAATAAATAGCTGAAATAGGCTGATCTTCCTTTACAATTTCACCTTTAAAGTCGTACTGAGTGTCAGTGAATGCAATGAGTAATACTAAATGAGTAGTATTGTAATAATAATTAAATAACTGCATTGACTTATTTTGTTTAGGAGAATCCATCCTCCACATACAGGATTCTGAAGACTATCCACCTTCAAGATCACCATCATTTTCTATAGTTTCAGAGTTATCTGCCAATGATAGTGTTTCAGTCACATCATGTATGTCACATAGCCACAGTATATCACCTGTAGCAAAAAAAAAAAAATCTCCTTCATCCAGACACAACCATAGATAAGTTTGTGATAAGAACCAGCAGATTACAAAAAGAGGTAATAGATGAAAAAAATGCCCGGTTTGTGTTATATCCTTGGGGGCAACAGTTTTAGGAAGAAATCACTTGAGACATAGAGAGCTGTAAACTTTGAAAGCGACCATTTATTGCCACACACTGAACTAACCAAAAACCAGCCAAAACTGGCTGGGCTATCCCCTAATAATCTAACTCAATTGCCATAGCAAGAACAAGAGTCTATTATCACGACAACCAAATACACAACAGTTTATTTATGCAACAAACTCTCCTTTCCATATGGTTGAGAACGCACACTTCATTAACATGGTTCGGTGATTAAGACCAGGATACAGTCCACCCAACAGAGCAGATGTTGCAGGCAAATTGCTGGATAAAGTGTATGAAAGAGAAACTGAGCAGTGTGCAAAAGTTCTAGAGAGTAAAATTGTTAACCTGAGTCTCGATGGGTGGAGCAATGTCCACGATGGTCCTGTTGTATGTGCTTGTGTGACAACAGAAGAAGGGAATGTCTCCCTTACAGAAACAATTGATACATCAGGAAATGCACACACAGCAGAATACTTACATGTAGTAGCAGTAAAAGCTCTAACAAACTGTGAAAAAAAAATTCAAATGTCTAGTATGTAGCTTGGTCACAGACAATGCTGCAAATGCATCCAAGATGAGAAGAAATTATTTAGAAGAGTGAAGAGAGTCCCAAGCTAATAAGGTGCAGTTGCAGTGCTCATATAATGCACCTCCTAGCCAAAGACTTCAGTGTTCCAGAAACAAATGATAATGTTGTTGAAATTGAAAAAATATTTCCATAACAACCACTTTGCAGCAGCTGCTCTGAAAAAAGTGGGAGGAACCAAGCTAATTCTCCCACAAGACGTGCGATGGAACTCAGTAGTGGACTGTTTTGAGCACTATATCAAGAACTGGCCTAATCTGATGACAGTTTGTGAACAAAATCGTGAAAAAAGAGATGGCACTGTCACAGCCAAATTTCTCAACACTGGGCTTAAGAGAAATGTTAAACACATGTTGAGTACCCTGAAGCCTATTTCTGTAGTCTTGAACAAAATGCAGGGAAATAGCTGTTTTATTGCTGACGCTGTTGAAATTTGGAAGGAACTGAGTGAGATCTTAAAAAGAGAAATATGCAATGACAGAGTTAAATTACAAGCATTAAAAAAAAAATGGGACAAGCACTATTTCCAGCTCATTTTCTTGCAAATATTCTCAATACTCCATACCAAGGTCAAACCTTAACTGCTGAAGAAGAGGAGTTGGCTATGACATGGACATCCAGCAATCATCCCTCCATAATGCCAAATATAATAAACTTCAGAGCGAAGGGTGAACCATTCAAGAAATATATGTTTGCTGATGATGTTTTAAAGAAAGTCACACCAGTGAAGTCTGGAGACAAATGTGAGAAGGGAGGGACAGGCAGAGGGACAGAAACAAAAGTGAAACAGTTTGAGCAGCGTATTCCAGAAGTCTTGAGATCTACCATACCATTCTCTCACTAGAAGAGAAAACCTATAATGGCAGCAGGCTGTAAAAGAGACCCAGTTTGGGAATAAGAAGCATTCAAGAAATCATGTTTGCTGATGATGTTTTAAAGAAAGTCACACCAGTGAACTGGTGGAGGTCACTTAAGCACTTGGATTCAGAGACTGTTGACATGATAATCTCACTTTTAAGAGCAGTAGCTTCTTCTGCCAGCATAGGAAGAATATATTCTTCCTTTGGACTAATTCATTCCAAATTGAGAAATCATTTGGGACCTGAAAAAGCAGGAAAGCTTGTTTTTCTTTTCCAGATTATGAACAGGAAAATGAAGATGACTGAGTTAGCTGCAGAAGTCAATATTTTAAGTTTCTCATGTTGACCTGGCTGACATAGTCAATTTAATTTTTGTTTGTTTTTTTAATATTTCATTTAACTATTTTAATTAAAAACAATGTTAACAAAACCAAACCTGAGTTTAAAAAACTTGAATGTTTAACTAAATTCAAAAATCCATATGCTTGTTTTGTTAAAATATTATATGCTTGCTGTTGAAGAAAAAAATACAGAATACATAATGTTAAATTGTTTCATTTAACTAAAACAATTTAAATGTCTGTCTGGTGATGTTCTCCTCCTAATACAGCATGGGAAGAAAAGGGGACATGCCACCACTAGTTTAGCTCACAATTGGACAGTTTAAGATGAGTTGTATCTTTTGAATCAAGGTCAGTCCTCTAAAGAAAGGAATAAAGTCGGATATTATAATTAGGTCTCCACTTCTTTAGGCTTATCACGCAAACAAACAAACAAAATCCATGGAGTTACCTAAGGAGCAGTTCTGTAAAGTTGTTATGTTTCTGCTGAAAAGGGTGAAAGCAGGAGGAACCATTCTTGGAAGTTTCTGACAAGAATGCTTTATCAGCAGAGCCCTGAATACAGGGCCAGAGCTTCAGCTGGTATAATAAACTGGCATAGCTCCACTGAAGCCCATGGGGCGAAGCAAATTTAAGCCAACTGATGATCTAACCCGTAGTTTAAAATGCACATTTTCATATCTGATTATTGATAAAACACTAACTTCTTGATTTAAAATAAACTTCAGAAAACTGAACTGAAAAGAAGAATTTACAAACCTGTGTAAAAAGGGTCACACCTAATCTTGGAATTCCAAACTAGTACATTGGTATAACTGTATTAGTATTCACTGAGTGTCCTGTTACACACACTAAGAACTCCTTACATCCAAAGCTAAAGTTTATTCTTAAACTTTGACACAACAGAACTGCTCTGCCCCAGGATATAACTTCTTTTAATATCTGAAGCAGTAAATATTCAATTGATAAAAAGTCAGCATTATCTGAAATCTTCCAGCAGAAACAGTCTCACCCCAAAAGTCTGTTAAACTAGAGAGGAGAACTTTTCACAACTGTGATGTTGTCCAGAATAAGTCTTGAACTGTTACCCCTCAGACTATTTACAGTCCCAGAAACAATTTTTCTGCCTACAACTGCCTATGCCTTTAAATGCAGTAAAACAATGGAACAGTTACACTGTGACCTTTACATTTTTATATACACAGCTGTTCTGTTTAAATTGGTTTTAAAAAAGAAAACCACTGAAAAAGCCTAACTACGTTACCATGTGCTCTTTTCTATTTCTGACACCAAATGTACAATGTGAGGGTCTCCTATCTTAGCTAGAATTTATGCTCCACTTGGATAATGCAGACTTCCTAAAACAGCTCAGCATAAATCAGGCTAGTTTTAGAGTCTCTGTACTTTAGTTCACAATAAAAGAGATCTAGGTTGTATTAACCACGATCTTAAAAGTTTATTTCTTCTTCCTGAGACTGGCAAACAGTAGTGAGTATGTTGCTATTCAACTTCAGTTGTTGGGATATTTTAACTCTGCCCTTTAAAAAAAACTATTCTAAATAAGGTTGCCATGCAGCTTCCTCATAAATATCACTGCCTGTGGTTCTGGTGCCTTCTGTCCTACATTTAACTCTGGCAGTACCCTGGGACAAATAAAGCTCAACAGAAGATGGTAGACAGCACCTTTTTCTGCTAACCATCTTGCAGTCCCTTTTAAGTTTATTATGGCCCTTGCATAGGCATATGCAACACTTAAGAATTTGGTCGTTGGAAAGTATATTTGCTACATATGGGTCAGTTCTAAAGCTCATTGAATTAAGTGGAAAGAGTCTCATTGACTGCAGTAGGCACCAGATCAAGCCCAAATTGAGGAGAACTTAATTTTGTAAATTAAGGTATTGTCAGGGGGTGGGATACTGGCAAAAGAATGAGGCTCTTTCATTCTTGATAGAGGTGTCCCACTTTTATTTAATTATCCTAAAACCATACTGTATACAAAGATAACTTTACAATACCAACGTTTACATATATGAAATGCAATTCATATGGATTTAAAAATCAAAATCCACTAACAGTGTGACCTCAGGTCAGTAGTCTGTTTAAAAAATAAATAAATAAATAAAAGTCAGTTGGACAATATACCGGTACTTACAAATGAGATCTCATTAAATGACACTTTTGCTTTTTTTATAACCATTCTTAGAACATTCAGTTAGCAACAGAAAGGAACTGGGGGGAATAACAGCTGCAAAACTAGCAACAGCAGGAAGGCTGTGTTAACTTGTAACCATGCTTCTAATGATGACTACACTTGACCTAGGTAGCTCAACTACAGAATAAACATTTCATTTAATGTTCTCAAATCAGATTAAAACTACTTTTGGAAGAAAAAAGTAAAATAAGAACTTCTCCCATTGGCTTAATGAAAGCAGTTACATCAGCTAGAGCAGAGGTGGGCAAACTATGGCCTGCGGGTCACATCCGGCCCGCGGGACCATCCTGCCCAACCCTTAAGCTCCCGGCCGGGCAGGCTAGCCCCCGGCCCCTCCCCTGCTATCTCCTCACCCCCACAGCCTCAGCTCGCCGTGCCGCCAGCGCTCGGGTGGTGTGGCTATCGGTCCTGCTGCTCTGAGTGGCATGGTAAGGGGCGGGGAGAGAGGGGGTTGGATAAGGAGCAGGGGATCCCAGGGGGCAGTCAGGAGACAGAGAGCAGGGGGGGTTGGATAGGGGGTGAGGTCCCAGGGGGCAGTCGGGGGTGGATAGGGGGCAGGGGCCAGGCTGTTTGGGGAGGCACAGGCTTCCCTACCCGGCCCTCCATACAGTTTTGGAACCCCAATGTGGCCCTCGGGCCAAAAGTTTGCCCACCCCTGAGCTAGAGGCATAGGGAAGTCAGTTGCAAAGGGCAGGTTCTCTACTGTTGGCATTACTGAAGCTACTTGGATAGCATGGAAAGCTTTGCAGTGAAGGAAGAACTGTTCATGTTTGCACAGAGAAGCATAAAGTACACATCTAGGGTGAAATCCTGGCCACACTGAAGTCTGGCAAAACACCCATTAATTTCAATGGGGCCAGGATTTTGTCCATGAATGCCAAACATCAAGAACTGATATAAACAATAGAATTAACTTCTGCCATTCTGTCTGGCCATCCTTGGCAGTCATTATAGCCATTAAAATGAGTTGAAATTCAAAACATGCTTTATTACACCCAACTCATAAAAATGCTTTAGAGTTTACTCCCCAGAATTACAGGCTGGCTCCTGATCCATGGCTCAAAAGATACTGGGGATGTACTAGCCCAACTGGCCAGGTATGCCACTTGCTCACCAGTCTGAATGATGTTGAGGATGTTCAGGCCCAAAGCATAAGGAGGACAGAGGGAATCTGAACCCATTCTTCAGGCAAGTTAGATGTAGGTGCTTAGGGAGAGAACCAATGCAAATATTCTCCCCACTCCATGCAATTATAGTCCTCCGCTGATCCCAAGCTTCTGTTTCCCTGCACTGAGACCAAAGGGGGGAGAGAGGGGTTGCCAGACTGCTCCTCTGTCTCTGTCAGCAAATCATTCAAACTCTGGCTGTCATTCAACTGGAAAGGAGTTTGACTCTGCTCCCAAGTCTGGAATGAGAAATGTGGTATCTCTTCAGCAACACCCCTCAGCACCCTCAATGGCATATATGGCAGTCAGGGGCAGATTCACAACATCTGCAAACAGAAAGGAGCCACCCCAGGTGGGGAGTTAATCATCCTCCCTTAGGATTCATAATTGCTTCCATGGCTACAGAACTTGGGCATGTCACCCAGCCCTGCAGGGTTCTGCTCCCCAGCAGATACAGGGTTTGAGATCTGGTCATACAAAAGGGGTGAACTAAAAGAAATATTAGTAAATATACAAATAGAAACACACAAAGACTAAAGACAGGCTATCATATCTCAGTCACACGGGGTGGGATTTTCAAGGAAGTTGATGTTAGTGAGGATCCCAGTTCCCATTAAAGATCAATGAGATTTGGGACCCAACTCCCTTTGGCTCTTTTGAAAATGTCAGCTATTGAGAATTACAGGAGATTAACAGTTATTTGTGTGGGGGTTAGTTTTTTGGTTTTTTTTTTTTTTTTTTACATTTTATTGATGTCTTATTGATTTTAACATCACTATGAAATTGTCCATAGTTTTGAATCTATTCTATCAACAACATTTTAACAGTTTATGCATTTTCTGCAACTTTTCCCCAAACCAACTACTGTAGTCAACATATAACCACATGTGGCATACTTGTGATACAACATGTACATCAAAAACTAGAAATAAACCACTGAAAGCAAATTCCCCCTGAACTAAGAATAAGGAATTCATTTTTACATACATCTTTTAAATATTTAAATCAAGTATCTATCTCCCGCTTCCTTTTTATTCCTTAATCCAACTTCTATCTAGCAAATGCACAATTCAAAAAAGAAAAAGAAAAAAATCAATTCTTTCAAGTGTTAGACCTCTACACAAACAATGTTTGATGCCAAACAATGAACTGTGCAACTATCTGTCAACCATAACTATTAGCATATTTAAAGAAAATCCACAACATAAAACTGAATATAAAGCACAAGTCCTCAGACTGCAGTTTCATAGTGATTCAAAGGAAACTGGATTACCTAACTAGAATTTACCAAGCAATACTAAAAAGCAGGCAGAGTGTCATACCTTCAGTAGGAGAGACTATTCTGAAGAAACATCAGACATCTAAACAATGAGTCCCCTGATACATTCCCAATCAAATATTCTTTGCAAAGCCAAGACTAGCACTTAAATCAATGAAATGTTTGAATGCACCGTAGATATTGAACTCTTCATTTGGATTTGGGCCATTTCCTATACACCTCTACATTATTTGTGTGTGCTTACACTATATGTATACATATAATGCAGTACTGTGGTGCAAGAAGGAGCAAGAGGCACAGAGATGCATACATGGTTACAGAAGTAAGTGTTTTATTTGTAACAACATCCTAGAAGTGACAAATATGTCACTGTATCCAGAAGTAGGGCTGCCTATACAAATTAACTCTTTAAACAGCTTGATTTTCATTTACTTCAATGGATTTTGGATCAGGCATTAAATGTCTTCCAATACAGCTCCCCTCTATTAACTTTAGAGACATCCCTCCCACAAATCATAACCACTTACATATATTTTATTTTTAAAGAATCACAGCTAACATATTGAAATAGAAAAGCCCGGTGAGATCCAACTATAAACTTCAACTGAAAAACATTTCCTTTTCCTTTTGGTGGCAGGAACAGCTGTTTCCTATTTGCTGTTAGTCTTGGTCTTTTTCTCCCTAGGTCTGTGGATTTGGTTTGTGGGGGGAGGGGATTCCACCCTTTTGTGTTTATTATTTTTGTCTTATTTGACTTGCACTTTCCACATCCTCTGGCTCAGATTTCTCCTGAAGGGCTGATTCATAATTCACAGATTCTTAATCAAAGTAACTAGACAGTTTGTCTTTTCCAAGATCACATTCATCATAAGATTGTCAATGGATCTGTATAGTACTTATTACAGTCTTGCCAATATACCACACAAGCTTTGGGTGTGTGGAAAGGAAGCATTCTGTAAGCTCTCAAGTGAGCTGGACTTCTTTAAATTCAGAGTGGAATTAAAATCTTTGCTACGGACCCTCCAACTTGCATTCAGCAAATGAGCTGCCTTTGCTCTCATAGGCCACAACTCCCACACTGCAAGAGGCTTTCCAATTAACTGAACAAGGCTGCATCACCAATCTGTTCAATTTGTTGTTGTATCCACTACTAGGCAATGTTTACAGTCTTCAGTAAACTGCTCCAGTATATAGAAGAGAAGATGCTACTTCATTCCCAACACTGCCACAGTCACATACTGGTAATCTGCAACCATAGTTATTGCGGACATCTCTCCCACACCATGTGCGCTACCTAGATCCCTTTTTACAGCTGTCAGATTTTTAGTCTGAGCAGGAATGCTGGGAAACTTTATCATATCTTCCACATGCAGCTTCTTACTTATTGTTACCTGTCCCCAAAGTATTCTGTTGGAGTTGCTGTTTTGTGTTTGAGTTTGTTTTATTTCAAAACAAAAACAAACAAAAGCCTTAAACATCATTGTATCAAAAGGAATAACTCAGTTAAGTGACTGAAATGTCACTTCTGAGCATACTCAGTAGCATCCACTGCCATTTTTAGCAATGCCGAATAAAGCTCATCCCCATTTGTCACATCACAATTCACAGTCTCTGTTTGGCCTGACCCAAGGGCTGCTGTGCTCAGGCTGCTATTGGACAATTTGCATGAAGGAAATTGTAAAAATCTCATTTTAAAAAACTACACATAATTCACAATCCTCCAGAGTCAAACAACAGTGGTGAATTTGACTCAAGCCAAATCTCACTGTAATTGAGACTTTAGAATTAGTCTATTTTAAATTGTAATTGTGCAGCTTTAAAATTGCATTAAAATATTTTGGAGGTTAGTAGTCAATTATTAGCTATACTTACCAGGGAGGGAGGAGAGGGGGAAATAGTTTAATATAGAAACAACACATTTTAGTCTCAATTTTTCTATTTTTGTACCACAGTGGGGAAGTTTTTTCCAGTTAATGAAGTGTTAGCCTTTCCACGGAGCCACTCTGCATGTGCTGGGCAAGCTATACTTTGCCATTTTCTCAGCATAACCCTCTTGGATATAGTTAAAGCAGTAAAGAACCACTTTGAGGTAAATAAGGTGAGATGGAGGTTAGAATCCAGGAGACAAAGAATACACAGCATAATGAAAGGGGCAAGGGAAAGGCTTTTGAAAGCTAGAACCAGGCTTTTTTAAGCATCATTCCAAAAATGTCTTCACCATATGATATAGAAAAAGTCTACAAGATAAATTTGTCAGCTGCATTAAGGATAGATTTCTCTAATATTTCTTATCAAATATGTTCTCCGGTGTTCAGTAACCAACTATGAATCTTATTTTTTTGCAGAAACTAGGAAGCAGGCAATTAGATGTAGTCCTAACATAGGGCAAAGTGTTTTTACTCTTTACCAGCTATACATGCTTAGAGCCAGTTTCCCCATTCTGCTTTGATTCCAGTGTCTAATGGTTGTGAGGGAGAATTAACCATTGATAAATTTTTTTCCAGCTAAGTGTTTCTCTGACAGTAAACAACCAAAACAAGGTGACATTGTCTCTGACAACTGCCATGCAACTTCCATGCTTTTCGGCAGAGGGGCAAGTAGCTGATCTTTAAAAAGTGATGAAAGCAAGACTGAAACCAGTCTACTAAGGTTCAAGCGTGTAATTTAGAGATAGGCGACAAGGAGCTGTTCTCCAGGCTATAAATATTTTCCTTGTACTCCCATGAGGAACGCCATTACAAGAAAGGCAAGGCTGTGATCCCACGCTGCATTCAACACCAACCAACAATGGCTGGTGACAGGAGGGAGAGCACACTTGACCGGGTACAGCAATACTTCATTCCTAGTATATGTTTGTAAAGTGCTTTGAAAGGCTTGAACAAAAGCATGAAGCACTGGTTCTTGGCTGTGATTATCTTCCAATGTATGCAATAGGAATGATATAGGTATGAAATGGGTATCATGTAAACTGAATCAGGATAAGCAGCATCAAATCTAACCAGGCTCAGAGAAATTAACTCCTTCTATATCATACGAAATTAAATGCTGTCATAAGAGCCATTTATATTGAAATATCTAAACAATGGAAGTAGCATCAAATACTATGATTTGTTTTCTGAGAATTCTCAATCATTTCACTATCCTAACATACACGGTATCTGAATTATACACATTTTTTAATCTTTGACATATAAATTTGCTTTTATAGCCACCTTTTCCTCCAGAGATCTCAATTTGCTTTATAAAATATTCTTATCCCTATTTTACTGATGGAGAAAAGGAGGCAAGGAACATTTATATGACTTGCCCTAGGCAAATCAATGGCAACATCAGGAATAGAACCAAGCTTGGTTGATTCCCAGGCCTCTGAGTTAATCGCTGTACCAATGCTGCTTCTAAATGTACTTTGGATGGAGAAAAAGAAAGAATGTTTCTGTTTTGCATATGCATTTGTACTTTGAATTTGTATGGTAAGAGAAAGTTTCACCATTACCTAGTACAATAACATCTAGAGTTGTGTAGAACCCACAGTTTCTAAATAATCACGTCAACATATTCATAGCACTGTACAAATATTGACTAATTCAGAAATTAGAATAAGAGCACAAGAACGACCATACTGGGTCAGACCAATGGTCCATCTAGCCCAGTATCCTGTCTACCAGCAGTGGCCAGTGCCAGATGCTTCAAAGGAAATGGCCAGAACATGAAAATTACCAAGTGATCCAACCCCTGTCGTCCAGTCTCAGTTTCTGGCAGTCAGAAGTTATGGGACACCAAGAGCATGAAGTTGTGTCCCTGACTGCTGCTGCACATAGAGCAAATGCTTTCAGGGAACTAGCCATAATGACTCCAAGATTCTTTCTTGAGTGAAAACAGTTACTTTAGACACCAATACTTAATATGTATAGTTGGGATCATATTTTGCCATGTGCATTACTTTGCACTTCAACATGGAATTTCATCTACCATTCCGTTGCCCATTCACCCAATTTTGTGAGATCCCTTTGTAACTCTTCACAGTCTGCTTTGGACTTAACTATCTTGAGTAGTTTTGTATCATTTGCAAACTTCACCACCTCACTATTTGCCCCCTTTTCCAGATCATTTATGAATATATTGAACCTGACCGGTCCCAGTACAGACCTCTGGAGGACATTGCTGTTTACCTCTCTCCACTAGGAAAACCGACAATTTATTCCTACCCTTTGTTTCCTATCATTTAAGCAGTTACTGATCCATGAGAGGACCTTCCTTCCAATCCCATAACAGCTTACTTTGCTTAAGAGCCTTTGGAGTGGGACCTTGTCAAAGGCTTTCAAAAAGTCCCAGCAACCTATATCCACTGGCTCATTTTTGTCCACATGCTTGCTGACCCACCTCAAAAGATTCTAGTAGATTGGTGAGGCATAATTTCCCTTTCCCATGTGGACTCTTCCCCAGCATATCATGTTCATCTATGTGGTCTGATAATTCTGCTCTTTACTGTCATTTCAACCAAATTGTCTGGTACTGAATTTAGGCTTACCAGCCTGTAATTGCCAAGATCGCCTCTGGAGCCTTTTTTAAAAATCAGCATCACATTAGCTATGCTTCAGTCATCTGCTACAGAGGCTGATTTAAGCAATAGGTTACACACCACAGGTACTAGTTCTGCAATTTCATATTTGAGTTCCTTCAGAACTATTGGGTGAATAGCATCTGGTCCTGGTGACTTATTACTGCTTAATTTATCAATTTGTTCCAAAACCTCCTCCGCTGACACCTCAACCTGGGACAGTTCCTCATATTTATCACCTAAAAAGAATGGCTCAGGTGTGGAAAACTCCCTCACATCCTCTGCAGTGAAGATTGATGCAAAGAATTCATTTAGCTTCTCTGAAACAGCCTTGTCTTCCTCGGGAGCTCCATTAGCACCTTGATCATCTGGTGGTTTCAATGACTGTTTGGCAGGCTTCCTGCTTCTGATGTACTTAAAATTATTTTTGCTGTTAGTTTCTAGTTACTCTTCAAATTCTATTTAGACTTGCCTTTACACTTTACTTACCAGAGTTTGTGTGCCTTTCTATTTTCCTCAATAGGATTGGACTTCCAATTTTTAAAGGAATCATTTTGCCTCTAACCACTTCTTCTACTCTGTTGTTTAGCCATAGTGGTGGTTTTTTGGTCCTCTTACTGTTTTGTTTTTTTTTAAATTGAGCCTCTATTACCATGATTTTAGAGTTTCCATACAGCTTGCAGACATTTCACTCTTGTGACTGTTCCTTTTAATTTCCGTATAACTAGCTTCCTCATTTTTGTGTAGTCCTCCTTTTTGAAGTTAATGCTACTGTGGTAGGTTTCTTTGGTATTTTCCTCCCTATAAGAACGTTAAATTTAATTATGTTATGGTCACTACTACTGAGCAGTTCAACTATATTCATCTCTTGAACCAGATCCTGTGCTCCATTTAGGTTAAATCAAGAATTGCCTCTTCCCTTGTGAGTTCCAACACTAGCTGATCCAAGATGATCCATTTATGATGTCTAGATATTTTATCTCTGCATCCCATCCTGAGGTGACATGTTCCCAGTTAATATGGGGATGGTTGAAATCCCCATTATTGGGTTGTCTGTTTTTGTAACCTTGCTAATATCCCTGAGCATTACACAATCACCATCTTGATCAGGTGGTCGGTAGTATATTCCTTCTCCTATATTCTTAATATTCAAACATGGAGTGTCTATCTATAGAGATTCTGGAGTACAATCTGAATCATTTAAGATGTGTATAATATTTGACTCTATGCTTTCTTTCACCTATAGTGCTACGCCCTCCCCCTCCTCCCAGCAGGAGCATACTCTGACATTTCTATATATTGTGTACCATGCCCCATTTATCATCATCATTCCACCAAGTTTCTGTGGTGCTTATTATATGAATATCCTCATTTAATACCAGGAACTCAAGTTCATTCATCTTAGTATTTAGATATCTTAGATATCTAGCATATTAGATCTTCCTATGAAATTCTCAAACATTTTTGTTGGGGAGGTGGGGGGGAGAGTTCAGGCTTATGCCTTTGTTGGAAGCAAAATATGAAGTATCTGTCCCTTTGGTTTTGCTGTTTTCATGTTGCTGGCAGTCATATCAGATGTAGCCACATAATGCATTTGCCAAGTGGGACTCAATGTTCCATTGATTTGGAAGTGTCCTGTATGACTAAGGCAACAAGTTTTGCACATATAACTAATTAAATTTTGTATCAGATGTTCCCCTAGTTATTTAGATAACTGAGATGCTTGCTGCTGTACTTAAAATAGGATTAAAGTGGTGTTTATGTTGCTCAAAGATTCCAAATAAGAGTTGGATTCCAACAGTGCAACTGGTGAGATCCCACAAGATATTCTGGATCTTTTATTAAGATTGACTGAGCATTTCAACAACCAAATATTAAAATTAGATAAATAATTTTAATGATCTGCCTTATGCACAGATTTGTGGGGGGCAGAGGGAGGAAGTGAAATGGCATTTGATTTTTATTTGTTCCTACTTGTGTGCCTGTGTGTTAAAATGTACTGAAAGACCCTTCCTAGGCACTAAGTGCTAACATTTGAAGGCTTCACAGATTAGGGAACAGATCCTGCATCTTCCAGACACTGTGGAGAATTTAGCAACAACTCAACTGTATGCATGCAGCTCCAAATAACCCAAAAAGTAGCATCCATTAGTCTTATTGAATGAACAGGAAAAGGGCTGCTGATTTCAATGATCTCCTCTCTCATCTCAAAACCTTCTGTGTTTTAATCTAAAAATGTGGGCACTGTGCCAATAGAATAGTTGAGCTATGGAGAAACTCTGAATAATGGTCATAGATTGTCTGTGCTACCCCCTACAGCAAGATGCACAATCACAAAAGGCATACAAGCTGCGTACAAAGTACATGACATCTTACTAGTGCCTCAAACAAGAAAGCATTCAGCTTCAAGCTACCAAATAGCTTTAAGTTTGAAGCACTAACAAGCCTTTCAACTATGTGCACATAACTGCCTTTTGACTCCAAATCCTCCTCATGTATAGAAATATGAATTCATGGTGCTTTCTTCTTTCTCATCCACACAACCTTTATCTTTCTCCTCTTTATTGATGGAAATGAAAACCAGAGTCTAAAGAGAGAAGTATATCAGATACTAGATGCATTACATGTGACTATATGACACTTTACTGTCTGGTATTTTACCCACAGATTATATCAGATTTTAAATACAAGTCTGGATGCAAAGTAGTAGAGGACAATGCAGGCCATGACAAAAAAGTGTCATTAGTATTTTTAATCAAGTATTAAACATCAATTTTTTTTTTAATTATTGCAGTCCAAAAGTGCTCTTTGCAGCCCTCCAGTGGTTAAATGGAAAGTAGAACTCTTGACAGAAATATAGAATTCAGATATGCCAGTCTGTTGAACTGGCTACAACATTGTAAAAGACGCCCAAGAAGAAACAAAAGCTGGCATATTTGCCAGAAGAAAAGATCTACAACAAGTGGTAGTTATCTTAAAGTTTATGCTAAGTAGGTAAAGAGAAGAAGGGAGATATATCCTTGCATTAAAATATATCCCCTTATTGATTATCAAACTTCACAAATACATATATTGAATATGAAATAGAAGTAGCAAGTCCCTTTATATGTACTAAGTTCCTTCGGGCGCCTCTATTTCTGTATATTGAGAGAATCATTTACACTTTTTCCCCAAGCAATCTGAATCTTTTTCCAGAAAGAATTAGTTCCATATTGAATACAATGTTCCTTGAAATTTACCTGAGTCAGGTGGCTAAATAACAACTGAAGAACCCCCCACAAAAATAATACAAATAACAGGATTTCTGACACGAATACAGTAATTAAATCACTTTTAAATGATCTGAAAGTAAACTAAAGCTAAAGACCTCAAAACTTCTGTTCTGAATCTCTTTGTAAGAGTGAAAAGAAGCAGAACTGCAAGAGAACCATGTCAGGAAGAAAAATCAGATTATTTTTAATGGGCCAAAACAATCCATAAGTGTCAAATGAGCAGCAGCAAACGGTTGCCAAACCAACATAAAAGCTGAGGTTATTGAAGGATAAATCTAAATAAGCCTCCCACAATCTATATTTAATTATAACAACGGGATAAAAAGAGGGAGCAGACCGAGTTAATTTGGGGTGGTCCCAGCGATTTGATGCTAGACAGCTTCCCAAAAGAAGTAATTGTTACTACCTTCCCCACACACACCCCAAAACACACTCTTTCCTTTCAGTGTCCCAGTCAGCCCTGACAGTTTGTTTACTTTGAACCAGGAGACATCCCGACGTATTTGAGATCCCTCAATACGACTTTGTCTTTTTAGCTAATAGATGCAATCGTGATCTCCAAACTGGAACGGTAATCAGAAAGTCGCGGTAAATCTCAGCAGAAATCAGCCTGACATCCTTTCATTTGTCACTTCCTCCCTCTCACACACTCCCCCTCCACCCCCATGGATGTTTATCTTGTCAAAAAAAAAAAAAGTTGGCGTCAACAAGTTATTCAAAAATTGTCCCAGCTCTCCTGCGCACCCAGCAACCTGTCCTTCCCCCGGTACCGTGTAACGCCAGCCCCACTCACTCGGGATTCACGGTAAGCAGGCGGTGGGTAGCTCAGTCAAGTGAGTAAGCTTTTTGCTCCGGTCTGGCTCCCGGGCTAGTGGCTTGGTCTCCGACCTCTCCCCTTGGAGCAAACGACCCGAGCCGCCAGACTCTTCCTGGAGAGCACATGCTGGGGAGCCGGTGAACACCCCCCGCCCACCCCAGGCTAAGCCAAGCCCAGCGCCCCAGCGGCTCCTTATGTCTCCAACTTTCCGCGGCGTCCCCTCGGCGGTGGGTCGCTCCCCACACCCGCACTGACTTCACACCATGCACAAGCAACGTGAGGATTTTTCTGGGGGGGAGGGGGACATGTGCGCGGCATTACTAGCCCAGCTGCTCCCCTCCGAGCCACCCTAGCGACCTGAGCTCCTTCGAGCAGGAGGGCGACCCGCCCAGCTGTACCGGGCTCTCTCTCCCGGCACGCCTGGCTGCCGCCGCGAGCCCCCAAACTTGTGTCCGCTTTTTGCCGGATCCTGGGCGATCCCCACGCCGCAGGCACGGAGGTCAGGGCAGCCAAGTGTCACCTTCCCCGCGCGCGGCCGCCAGGGCATCCCCCAGCCCCGGCAGGCTGCCGGGAAACTTCGCCGCGCTACCCACCTTTAGCGGCCAGGAGGCTCCCGACCCCCAGCAGGAGCAGCGCCGACTCCCAGCGCAGCCTCAGCATCTCCGGGCTGCTCCAGGCAGGTGGGGACTCTCGGTTCCTGCCAAGACGTGAGCGCCACCAAACGCTGGGCTGCTGGGGGCTCCCCTCGGCTCCTTCCGCCCGCCTCTCCCGTGAGCCGCCTCCAGGTGCGAGCAGTGCTGGGGGTGGTGGGCTGCTGCGGCGGCGGCGGCTGCTTCCTCGCTTGCTGCTCAGTCATTCACAGCCTCACTGGCAGGACCAGAGCAGCGCCAGCTTTCACCCCGGGACTGCTGCCACGTCACAGGGAGGAGATTCATGAATATTCATGAGCAGAGAGCGAGCGAGAACAGCACAGGGTGAGAGGGCCACGTTCTAGCCCGGAGCCCTGCACACACACAGCGGAGGGGAGAGCCGGAGCAGAAGCGCAGAGACAGCCGGGGTCCACCCTTCCGCGCGCTTACCCACATCGGGAGCTGGAACAGAGAGAGCAGCAGGGTTCCAGACTCCCCTTGCCACTTCCACCATCAGCCGCCAGGAGAACCGGTCTGGGGCTCAAGTAGAGAGAGCAGCAGGGTTCCAGACTCCCCCTGCCACTTCCATCACCAGCCCCCAGGTTAAGAGGCTTGGGGCTGGAGCAGAGAGAGGAGTGGGGTTCCAAAGGCAGACACATCTGGGGAATGGAACAGAGTGCAGCAGAGGCGGAACCCTTCGCACCTGTGCCCTTTACACACACACACACACACACACACACACACACACACACGAGAAGCAGAGTAGGGGGTAAAACGGATAGACGAGGGCTCCAGTCCAAGCCCCTCTCGACACCCAGACGCCCGTACAAGGATGGGACAGAGGATAAAATAGAGAGTGGGAGGAGTCCAAACCTGTCCCACTCTCCTCCCCTACCTTATTCTCTTCCCATCTTCCCCACACACACACACACACAGGAACAAAGGATATAAAAGCCTTCCCAGCTCTTCCCTTCCTACCCCTACTCCCCTCAGGGAAGAACAGGGGAGGGAGAGACATGGGGATCTTGTGGAAAGGGAGCTACAGAAGCAAGAAAGAGGAGTGGGGACAAGGAGATCTGAGAGGCAGAGCAAAGAGGGAAGAGTGGGGACCCAGAGCACATCTGGTAGGGGATCAAGAAACAAAAGTGGGATTTCATGTCACAGAACAAGGAGGACCATCATGGATGAAGAGACCTAGGGGCTAGAGCAGTATAAGAAGTCAGAGACCAACAGGGGATCCTGCAGGAGTAAATAAATAGTGAGGGATAGCTGGGTATGGAAATAAAATGTGAGATTTGGGGGTGGGATAACTGGGCTGCTTTCAGGGAATGAGACCTGCTCTAGAATAGCCAAGGGACACTGATGGAATGGGAGAGAATAGCTGGGAAGCTACTTGAACCTAAGACTCCAACAGCTCCGCCACAACCACTGGGCTGTAGAATCAGCCTCTGGGCTGCTTTCAGGGAAGAGAGGGAGAATGGAGTTACAGAGGAGGAAAGAACGAGATAAAATGGGAATGGACCTGGTCAGAAAGAGGAGTGTTTGGGGGAAAACAGGATGACAAGGGGAGAGAAGCTGGAAAGTAGGGGGAGAGGCAACATAGGAGGGAAGAAGCAGGGGCTTGGGAGAAGACAGGGTGATTTATGAGATGAGGATGGGGAAAATATGGGGCCTAGGGATATAGGGTGGAGGGTTCTCATGCTATGGGGGGGGAGGTTCTTTGTCCCTTCTTTCATCCCTCCCTCCCCACACAAAAAAAACCCAACCCTCTATGACAACTTGATTCCTTCACTAGATAGAATACAGTATTCCAAACCCTTTTCTCCTTCCCCTTCCTCCTCCTATTCCTGCACATCCAAGAAGATAGAGTACAGGAGGGTTCCACATCCTTGGTTGAAACCTTCCACTACAGAACCTACTGCTTATCAGGAGAAGATAGAACCACACACTTCACCATTCCATTCCATCCCACACAAACCTTTCCTAAACTATTGATACAGATATGGGATGAACTGTTATTCTACTGCTGCCTTTGGCTATTATATCTAGTGAGTTAGGGCAACTGTTTCCTTCTAATCTCCATTGTGGGGGTAGAAAAAGGAAAGATGATTTAAGGGGGAAAAAAGCAGTAAAGTAATTTGACAGGAAAGACCTGGGTCTAGGGAAAATTCATTTTTACCAATATTTATTTGTCTCTCATCTTTTATTGAAAAAAAGAACTATGGCAGGGAATTAGGCTGTGGTAAGCCACTCTACTACTATTAGGTTGGAGTAAACCCCTTAGTCCCTGAAGTGTTAACTGTTTCAAAATAGACTGTTCTGTATGCATAGTAAGGTTTTCCTACAAACACATCATAAGGGCTTTTAGTACATGCTATAAGACTTGATCATGCTTTCTGATACCCAACTGGGAGCACATCAATCCCTATCTTGTAAAATCAGCCATATACACTGTTGCTGATTTTTAAAAGATGCACTGTAGTGCTTATCACTCATCCATCCATCCCTTAGAAGTAAATATAAGTGTGATGCAGAGAGGTTTATCTGTGTGATACCTGTTAACATTAATGGGAATCACATGGCAAATCTCTGTGTATCTTCCTGAAAATGTCCCCCCACATGTGCATTTTCAGTAGTCAAACTGACTCAGACTACAAAGGCACAGAAGGAACAGATAACATGTACAGGGTCAATGACCTACAAACTAAAAACATAGATTTATGCTGCAAGGAGCATCACAAGAAGTCTAATGTAAATATTCCATTTTTTCCAAATAATATGAATATGATTTTTGGATAAAGAGCTACAAAATGAATATATATCTAAATACCCTTTGTTTTGTTTCACCTAATGAATCAGATAAACTGTGAGGAAAGTATCACTGAAAAAAACTTATTTTAAAAAAAAGCCTTAATGTGTATTTACCTTGGTTGTTGTTTATGTTACAGTAGTATATAGAGACCTAACCAAGAGATGGGCCCTATTGTTGTAAGCACTGCACAAATGCACGGTAGGACACAGCCCCTATACAAACAAACTTAACAGATGGGGATCTGAAGTACATATTAAGTGACTTGTCCAAGGCTACATAAGGAAGGCTGTGGCAGACCTAAAAATTGAACCCACATCTGGTGCCTTAGCCTCAAAACTGTTCTTCCCATTTACCTGATGCTAATGATCTACTTACATTAAAGACTATGAGTCCTATGATCTGTTGTGACAGCTCTCATATACATTACTTCCATGCATAGCAAGCCAAGGTGTTCCCTGATGAAAAAAATGTATTTAAATAATGTTAATGAGGTGGCACCAATATGGAAATTGAAAGTTAAAACTGTCGTTAGGAGCCAGATTTTGTGCTGATCAGCAGCATGGCATCCTCATTAATTTCCACAGCCTTTCCTAGGGTGTAAGTCAGCAAAGAATTTTGCCACAAGTCTTTTACTCACACCTGCATGCTTATATCTAATAATGGCATGATTTAAGGAGTGTCCGCTAGAACTCTGAATTTTTTTTCCTTATCTTGGTTTGTGTCACAACCATCATCTTATGTAAATGTAGGATTTGCTCCCAGGCAGGTCATTTCTGAGGGATTATTTCCCATTTGAGGCTCCTGCAGTCAACATGCCTTTTACCACCCAAGAAGAGCAATAACCCTCACACAGAGAAGTACAAAACAAAAATTTTGGCCTAACATATATTATTGCTCTGGTGAAATGGAAATTATAAAATAAGGGGAAAAAGGTCATAGTCTTGCATTTACTGGTAATTATTGACACGGGTCTACATATTTGACAGTCACAAAGCTCCATTTGTGCCAGGAGATCTAAAGCTTATTTTTATCATAATTCCCCCAGTAGCGGATTCAGGATAGATGTTGGAGGAAGGGATTTGCCCTTAGGGATAGAGAGTCTGCTGTATAGATTTAGGTGGCTCCAAGGTCAAGATCAACTTTTCTTTATTACCATCCTCTTATATACTTATAGGTTTGAGACATCATGATTATCATTTTTCGTAAATAAAGTCAACAATAGACTTCCATAAGTGACAATTTAAACAGGCTTTATATATAGTATATATATTCAAGCACAAAATATTGTTAGCAAGGAGTTAAGGATTTGAACTCTGCTAATAAAAAAGGCAAACATTAAAAATACAAGGAACCGTAAGAAAGAACCTTAACTCAACATTTTAAAAAGCCACTTCATCCTTAATATACAATATTTCAATAAATAAACGTGTATGCCTCCATCTCAGGTGCGAGCCTGATGCTGCAATGAGCTCCATCGAGGTGTAGCCAAGTAGTGCTCATGGCAGAATCTAGGTCTTTGGCTTCTTGCTCTTTCTTGGGCGGACTGACTATTGCTGTGTGTTCATACAGGATCTAGCTCAAGGGGACCATGATCTGACTGGTGCTTTTAGGCACAATACAAATAAATACTAAATAATAACAGCATGTAATTTAAAATAAAAAAGCAACATAGCAACCTAAATGTGACCATCTGGGGAGAAGATGAGAGACAGAACGATCCATACATCACAGATATTAGACAACATTGCTTAATGCACTATGAGAAGGTGCTCAGATACTCCAGTGATTAGGGCAGTATAAGAGCCTATAGAACAGTGATGGACAACCTGTGGCCTGTCAGGGTAATCCACTGGGGGCTGTGAGACAGTTTGTTTACATTGACCATCTGCAGACAGGGCTGCCCGCAGCTCCCAGTGGCCGTGGTTCGCCATTCCCGGCCAATGGGAGGCTGGGAACAGTGAACTGCAGCCACTGGGAGCTGTGAGCGACCATGCCTGTGAACGGTCAATGTAAACAAACTGTCTTGAGACCCACCAGCAGATTACCCTGACGGGCCACGTGTGGCCTGTGGGCCGCAGGTTGCCCACCACTGCTATAGAAAACAGAATAGATGTTGCATAGTGTAGGTGTTCCTATAAGGAAGAAAACAGGCTTAAAATACAGCATTATGATGTATCCATTTTAATATTTGACATCTATTATAATAATTGTATAATAGCACCAATCATTATCCACCTCTAGAAGAAATTGAAATATCATTTTCTCTCTTTCCCCACTACTCCCAAGCAATATGGTAGAAAGTGTACCTGCCAGTCATATGTAGTCATTTGCTTTTTATCTGTGAGCCCAATTCACCTCTGCTATAAGCAGACGCAATAGCATTGACTTCATTTTCACTTACTTCCAACCAGGCTGCATTAGGCCCAATATCTTCCAAATTATTTTCTCTTACGCTCTATGCTTTTTAAATATGCAGTGGATATTAGAGGAACTGAACAGAATGATGTAGTGCTCTGCCAGTGCTACCACCAGGAACATGGCTACATGTAGTAGAGCATAAATGACTCAAGAGATTTATCCGGGTCAATAGCTTTTAATAAATAAATAACATGGCTATCGAATAGAATCTGACAGACATTGGCTTGAGCAATGAGCATAAAATAAACATTTCTTCCTATATATTCTGCAATTTCTAATGTGTTATTAAAGACAAGAAAAAACTTGTTTTATTTAAGATCAATTATTTAATGAACTACCTGAATAAATACACATTTTATAATCTTCCGGAAACATTTTTAAAACAAAAGATGAACCTCTACTGGGGGTAGGGAGAATCTGTATCTGCTTAAAGAGCAGTAAGCTCTAATTTACAGCAAAATAGCTAAAACATTTTAAGTTAAGGCTGCAAATATTTCATGGACTTGTTCTTCATTTTATGGTGTGAATTAACGACTTTCTGAGTTAAGGAAATTTCTGAAGGTGTACCAGGGAACTTAATCCACACCTCTCCTATTAAAATTAATGAAAGATGGCTAAGTCCCTGGCTTTGAAATTTTCAACCACAGCCTTAACGTTGAGTTTCTTTGCTTTTGACAGTCTCATTAATTTTAACAGGTATTGTTGATCACATCTTGTTATCCACTTTGAGATTAATCTTGGAAATGAAGAACAGCCATTATTTTGGTTATTAATTTTATTTTTTGTGCCCTCATGTTGTGTCTTCCCCAATCCATTTTTTCTTCCTGGATCTAGAAAGAAGGCCCTCTTCCATTACTGTTCTTGCTTTTGAAGAAGGCAGCACCAATCAATTAATTATATCAATTTCCAAACAAAAAGCACTTACCCAATTATTCTAGGCAACTTGTTGATGAAAATAGAAAACAGGCTGCTGCTGCTTTAGGCCCTAGCTCAGGAAACATCCCTATTCAGAAAAGCACATCTCTATATTTAAGCATGTGCTTAAAATTAAGGATATGCTTAGGTGTTTTCTTAACTAAGGATGGACATAAGCATGCACTTATGTGCTTTCCTAAATTTGAGCTTTAAAGAGTGGCAGCGGAGTGCGAGGCGGAGGGGGCAGGAAAAAAACACCTGTAGAGACTTCCAGCTTGGGGGATCCATGGATAAGCTCCCCCCACACACTCCAAATTTCCTGTTTGCTGGAAGAAGTACCCTGCTCAGAAAGAGATCCCAGATCCTCAGGGTCAGACCTAGCACTGTTTCCTCTCTACTCCCATAGCAGCAGAGGCACTTGATGGGAAAGAGAGGAGGTTTGGGAGCTTTTAAACTGAAATCTGCTGTTTATTCTTTCTTGAAACCAGCCCTCATTTCCAGGCCTCTTGAAGATGATTGCGCAGTGATTTTTTTCTGTGATTTTCCACCCTGGTACCTCATCAATGTATCTCTTTAGCAGGCCACTAGTGTTTTCCCCCTGTTCATCAAGCTGCGAGGAATGTGAGTGTGTGCGCGCACAAGCGCATGTGCACAAACAGGGTTATTTCTCCTCTGTTCACCAGACTGGGAATGTTTTGCGGGGACAGTTCGGATGAGGGGGCTTCTACCTGACATGTACTCCTAGTTTAGGTTGTTGAAAGAGCTTCTGCCCAAAACCCCAGGTTGTGGGATTTCCTGAGGAGACAGGCACTTGTTTCTATCAACCTCCAAGTTGGATCATGTCTTGAGAGTGGGGCTGGGGTGCTTGTCCTTATCTTCCCCAGTTGCAGGATCTTACCAGAAGAAACAGGTGCTTTGCACTGAGTCCCACATAAGTGGTTTATCGGGAGGGGCTTTAAAGTACTTTTCCCGGGTCAGTAGATCTTCACAGGTCAAAGCTGATACCTTCTCTCTTTGCTAGGAATAGGTGACACCTTGTGCCAAGGACATCAGATGCCAGAGCAACAAAAAGAAGTAGTTTCAAAGGGTGCCCCTAAAGTAGCTATATTTTTTATTTTAAGAGAAGTGTGGGTCCTTAATTCATTACACCCCTTATTTTTTAGAAGCAAGATCACTGAATAAAACAATGTCAGCTGTATTTTAATCTCACTTAATCAGATAAAGAGAGAATCAGGTCTGTTCTCCTTTGATGGAGACCTTCAAGGAACATCTGTGTGCGCTGCAGGAAATGGAGATGGTGATTCAGTAGAAGGTATGAGTCATTAATGACCCACTATGGTTGTGCTGCTGGAAGTGCCTTCTTTTATATGAATTATGACACCGAAGTCCTGACAACTATTGCTAATTAAAGATCCTATGGCAGGTTCTACAAGAATACAATGTTCTGGCCAAATATCTGTTTGGATAATTACATTCTACCTACCTAAATTCCCCTGAAAATTTAGCTATGGAAAGTATTCTTCCCAGTAGAGTTATGTAGTGGTGCTATTAATTGCCAAAGAGTTCATGTGTTTTACCCAAAAATGCAGTGGAAGCAAATACCTTCCAAATGGTCTACTGAACACTTCTTAGTGACTGCTTTAGTCTATATAATTGTTTTTATTCATAATTAAAAAATAAAACTCTCAGTATGGATTTCAATATGAGGTATCACCTGCTAGATTGCCTGCCTTTTCATTTTCAGTGGTGAGATGCCTTGAAAATGACAAAGAGCTGATTATCTTTGTAAGATGTCATCTGTGTTGGGCCTTTCATTAAGTCATCATTTTCACATAATTTAATTAGAAATCAGAGGTGCAAATTTGTTGGTTTTTTTCATGACATTGATGAGTGTCAGTCTAGCACAAGGAAACTAGCAAATGAAGAAAAGAATTTTCATTTTGACACTGGATCTAAATTTTATGGGCACAACATAAAAGAATAGGAATGAATACATGGGGCACTGATTAATCTTTTTTGCCTGTAGCCCAATGTTTCCATTTTCAAAAATGTGAACCAAAAATAATACCTATTTTTCCAGGTTGTAAAATCCATCAGCATTTCTAAAATGCCTGTTATGACATCTAGGCACTGTGTATAGGTTGTTAAAAAAACAATGGCAGCTGTCTGGAAGGAACCGGCAATTCTCTACCTTGCTCTTTGGTTTAATAACTGGCTTCTGTTTTGGAGCACGTTGCTGAATTTTCTTCTGTTTTTTTTCCTTTGGGGAATGCTTCACTGAAGATATGAGTTTTTCAGCATAATGCAAAGATGGCAAGGGCGAGATTCTTCCTGGTGGAGTATATTCACAGAAGGCACAGCTCTAGAATAAGGATCTTCTTCCAACTCCCTTGTGTTTACAACTGGGCCTCTTGTCTCTTTACACTTAGGTTAATTGTAAGCTGCTGGATGCCTGCAGCACTGTGATAGTGGGTCCACGGGCATGAGTCAGTCCTTGAGATGTTGTGATCCTACCTCTTTAAAAAGTTTGTAGGTCAGCACCAGAACCTCGAATTGGGTCAGACAGGGAACAGAAAGTCAATGCAGGTTACTGAGCAGCAGTATATTATGCTCTCTTCTGCTCATCAAATTATGAGATGGACCACTCTTTTACTTTTAGCTGTGCTGTACCAGTAGCATCTTTGTGAACATTTTGTCTAGACTTTGGTAGAGTCAGTTACAACACTTTGGCCAGAAGGTGACAGATACATGGACTTCTCTGGCCATGTCATCACTTTAAAGGATAGGCAGAAGCTTCTTGCCAGCTGAAATTAGAAGGTGACACTTTTGGTGACTGCCACTGCTTGAGTGCCTAGACAACTGATTCCAGCACAACACCTAAGGTTGCAAACTGTCCTAGCTATGGAGGGCAGATGCCATTGTCTGAGGGCAAGGTGGTGGAGTTCTCCAGTTCCTCAAAGCATTTCCCTCTTCCAAGTAATGTCAGATCAGACTTTGTTGGGTTCAGTTTGAATCAACTGATCATCCAAGTTCCTTTTGCCAGGAGGCCTCACTTTCTGCATCGCATGTGGAAAATATTGCCACCAGGTTGCTGACCTCAGGCCCATGTAAGTTTATGATGTTTCCCTAATAATTGTACATGGATGTTAAACAAGAGCAATATTCCTTGTGGGACTGTGGATGTTAGATCTTTAGGGGTGAAGAAATAGTTGTCCACTGTGGTCCTTTGGTGCATGTTAGAAAAGAATGTAGCTTGCAAGATCCTTAAAAGGACAGGAGTAATATTGCAGGAAAATTCTATCAGCCTTGGGGAATTTGCAGAGGAGCACACCATCCATGAAGCTGGCCATTTCCTAAGACTATGTCCACGCTGCACATGTCTTGCGGCAGTGTGTAGAGTACGTGTAGCTACATACCACAGTGAAAAACAAACTGTGTCCACACTGCAGTGTATAGCTACTCACGGCTGGGAATGGGGGGAGGCAACGGGGAAATGATCCAGCAGCTCCCTGCGGTTGTAGCTTTTCTGCTGCACAGAAAGACTCCTGCAGCAGAACACTCCACTACTAAATATAGCAGCATAGATGGCAAAGTCACTGCTTGGGCAAGTAGAGAGCGCTGTAGGCAGGGCTGGCTCCAGGCACCAGCCCAGCAAGCAGGTACTTGGGGCGGCCAAGGGGAAGGGGCAGCACGTCGGGCTCTTCGGCGGCAATTCAGCAGCGCGTCCCTCGGTCCCTCTCAGAGGGAAGGACCTGTCGCCGAATTGCCGCCGAAGAAGAAAGTGGCGCGGTGGAGCTGCCGCCGATCGCGATTGTGGCTTTTTTCCCCCCCCCCTCCGCTTGGGGCGGCAAAAACCCTGGAGCCGGCCCTGCCTGCAGGGCACATTCCCAGGTACATACTCACAAGGTTCAGGACTGTCTTTACTCACCTAAGCATTGCCTCACCATCTACACTGCTATTTAGACCCGTGCTAGGGAGGAGGGGAGGGGGAAGGACATGTAGTGTATGTACGCCACATGCCTCCAAAAGGAGTGTGCAGTGTAGATGTACCTTCAGGTTAGCAACCTAAGCACTGGACCATATCCTGACTGTTAGTTGAAACATGCAAAAAGGTGGTCAGTGAGAAGGTTTGGTTATGTAGAAAACAGGGGATTGGATTGAAATTTCCTTTGTTTCATATGCAACCCAAAACTGATTGGAGTCCAGAAGTGAGATCCTGGCCTCACTGAAGTCAATGGGAATTTTGCCACTGACTTCAGTAGGGTTGGGATTTCAGCCCAGGACTCTAAATGTGAAAGGTTAGCGCACTAAAAGACCCAAAGCAAATCCCACTTAGGTCAATGAGTGGGTCTTTTCCTGGACTTCACTGAATTTTGAATCAGGCCCTCCTCACAGCCCCATAGTAAATTTTTCTTCAGATTGAATAAAACCATTATGGCAAAAAATGTATTTGATCAGGACAGTGAATTAGCTCACAATCTAGGATTAAATTTGAAGTTCCCAGTTATATTAACTGCTGGATGACAAAAGCAGAATTTTAATTGGAACAGGTCTTTTCTGGGGGATTGCACTATTAACTTTTCTTTTCTTTTGTTCCTGTTGTTATAAGGTGTCATAGGAAAGCAAAATCTAAAATGTTGATGTAATTCTCTCAGCAAAAACAACCTGGGTAATAGTTTCCTCTCAGAAACCTTAAATAATCAATATTTAATTATACATACCATATTTATATAAACACAAAACCTATTATACATATCTGTCTTTGCTTTCATCTTCTTAGTACTATGCCCCTACCACTTCATTCCACTTCTTCCTATGCTCAGCCACCTCTGAGTTTAATTATTACATATGCTGTAATGCTTTGTGAAATTGAGCCTTCCAACAATGCCACGGACAAGTGCAAACATTTCATGAAGGCTGATATTTGCATGTGCTTTTAGCAGTAACTCCTCATCATTCTGAGATCAGCCCAGATCTCTTTAGTGTTAGGTTCCCTATAAAACTCTAATTATTATGGTCTAGTGAGAATAACCATGAGTCTATAATTGATCATTTTGCATGAGAATCTGAGCATTTTCAAGTAGTTTTCCTGTTGACTTGTGCCCAGGGTTATCATCACAAAAGAGCTACTGGCATTAGAGTTCAGTTGAACAAAAGAAACACAACTCCTTTGGCATAAAAAGATGAAATGCTGTTTTAAGACTTGGCCACATTCAGCGTTACATCTTGGTCTTTTCTTTTCTACCTTATTGTATAAATGTACCTCCTCAAAGCCAGATCTCTCTTATGCAAAACTCCCTTTGATCTAAGTGAAATGCAGAAAATCTGCAAATCTCTTGACCAGGGGCAGCAGGTTTGTATAATTTTTGGTGGTGCCCAGGACAGATCCAAGTTTCCCCCCCCCACACACACACACCTCCCTAAGGCTCTGGAAGGGAGTTTGGGTGCAGGAGGGGTGTGGGCTCTGGGTGCTGGGTGTGGGCTCTGGGCTGGGTCGGGGCACAGGTGCAGGAGGGGGTTTGGGGTGCTGGGTGCAGGCTCTGGGCTGGGACAAGGGGTTGGGGTGCAGGAGGGGGCGGGAGGAGGTTTGGGGTGCTGGGTGTGGGAGGGGTTTGGGAGCTGGGGGCAGCTCTGGCTGGGACAGAGGGTTGGGGTGCAGGAGAGGGTGTGGGGTGCTGGGTGTAGGAGGAGTTTGGGTGTGGGCTCTGGGAGCGGGGTTGGGTGCTGGGTGCAGGCTCTGGGCTGGAACAGAGGGTTGGGGTGCGGGAGGGGATGTGAGGCTGGGCCGGGGATGAGGAGGTTGGGGTGCAGCAGGCAGGCTGCCTTGGGGCTGGGACCAGAGAGGAGGACTCCCCCCAGCCCTCTCCCTGCCGGCACAACACTCACCCAAACTGCCCCAGGCTGCTGCTCAGGAGGTCCAGCCAGGATAAGCCCCCAACTCCCCTCTGCAGGCACAGCAGCCACCTCAGCCTGCTGCCGGCATCGCTCCCTAGTAGCCGGCAGCAGCCAGCAAGGGAGTGCAGCGTGGAGCTGCATGGGGCAGCCAACCTCTGCCAATGGCAGGCAAGGATGCTCGGGGAGGCGTGCAGGGGCAGCAGGCAGGGCTGGGGGATGCTCCAGGGAGGCGTGTGGAGGTGGCAGGCAGGGCCGGGGGAGAGTCCTGGCCCCGAACATTGGTAGAGCGGCCCCCCCCCCCCGGGCCCCGAATTTGCTGGAGCCCGGCCACCACAGGCCCATACAACTCACTGCCCCTGCTCTTGACCTCTGCAATTTCCTCGTTTAGTTTCTTGTTTTTCCCTCTCTCTTTTGGCTCCTGAATCTTTATCCATTTTGTCATTCCCAAGCTGATAAACCAATTCAATTTCTGTGCCAGTTCATCAAAGCTTTTACTCTATGCCGTACAGTACATCTCTAGGATGCTGTGTCAGCAGTATTTTCCAAGTCTGTAATTACCTGACTTTTGGAACTAATTGTGAATCTGGGTTTATACATAATTTCACCATCTAAATATGCTACTTGTTTAAGGAATAATCTGAAGATACTGGGTATCAGAAATGCAGCCATCTCTACTGGCTAGGTTTTGCCCATCATGTGCAAAAGGGGAAAGGGTACAATTAGTCTTCCTTACCTAGGAACTGGGCACAAGCACAATACTTGCAACCCAAGAAGAATGGAAGGAACAGGGAGTAGGCAAGGTATTGCCTTGCTTTCTTCACTGCATGGGACCCACATGAGAGCGCACATATGCCATATCCATTCAAAGTGTGTTGCAGCAATCATGCTCTTCCTGTGCTATAGGAGGCATTGTGCCCATCGGAGGTCCCACTGAAGCAGTGCAGTTCTGCTACTAGCATGGCCAGTGACTGAAAAGTCACCATGTGGCCCATAGTCTTGCTTTTTTCATTGTAGTTAAAAAACTATACAATAACCTAATAGGGCCTATAGAACAGATTCCATCAGCCGATGGATCCCCCTAAACTGCTTCCCTTCTCACAGAAATATACTGATATTTAAGATTAATGAAGCAGAAGTAGTAATTCTGTTTGTATAGCTTTTTGGTGAGTTATCTGCTACATGGTACAGAGCTAGTTTGTGCAATTTACTGGTAGAAGCAACACAGTGTCTTGCATCAGAGGGGTAGCCGTGTTAGTCTGAATCTGTAAAAAGCAACAGAGGGTCCTGTGGCACCTTTGAGACTAACAGAAGTACTGGGAGCATAAGCTTTCGTGGGTAAGAACCTCACTTCTTCAGATGCAAGTAATGGAAATCTCCAGAGGCAGGTATATATCAGTGTGGAGATAACGAGGTTAGTTCAATCAGGGAGGGTGAGGTGCTCTGCTAGCAGTTGAGGTGTGAACACCAAGGGAGGAGAAACTGTTTCTGTAGTTGGATAGCCATTCACAGTCTTTGTTTAATCCTGATCTGATGGTGTCAAATTTGCAAATGAACTGGAGCTCAGCAGTTTCTCTTTGGAGTCTGGTCCTGAAGTTTTTTTGCTGTAAGATGGCAACCTTTACATCTGCTATTGTGTGGCCAGGGAGGTTGAAGTGTTCTCCTACAGGTTTTTGTATATTGCCATTCCTGATATCTGACTTGTGTCCATTTATCCTCTTGCGTAGTGTCTTGCATATAATTCCCAGACCAAGCCCCTGTACTGCTCAAGATATGGTAACTCTGTCACGGAGCTTGGCATGGCCAGTGGGGGTCACTCCCTTTTGCCCATTGCAGGGTTGATACACCCCATCACACAGTTGTCGAGATTACCTGCTGATTCAAGCAATCACAGTCAGGAACTCTGGACCCCTGGGCAGAGCAGAGCAAACAAGCAATCTATAGTCCCTCAGCCTCCTGGCTGGGGCAAACAATAGCCATTTGGGCGCACTGACTGCCCTGAGTGAGGCAGGGCAAACAAGCAGTCTATATCAAAAATCCCAAGCAGTCACACCCAGTGGCAAGTGCGGGGCAGGGCTAGGGGAATCCAGGCCCAACCTACTCCAACAGGTTCAGACCCATGGCCCTATGAAGCCGATAAACTCCCTATCAGCTCCTAATACATTCCCTGGGTCACTTCCTACCATAAAGCCTATCTCAGGCATCTCCTTGGCTGGCAGTGGCTTTGTGTCCCCATCAGTCTCCGTGGTCAGCTGGTCTTCTGCAGTGTAGTCAGGGTCCACAGCCTCAGCAGACTGGAGGGTCGACAGTTCTTCTGGAGTAGCCTGCAGCACACATCCTTCATTTTCCTCAGCCGGCCCCAATTGAGCTGAGCTGCCTCCTTTCTTCTGTTCACTCCCCGTGGAGCATGCACAGCGGGGCGAAGGGGTATGGTCATTTCGGATCACAATGAGCTGTCAGACTCTGTTTGCCCAGCGCAGGGTTGATACACCCCATCACACTCTCCCTGTTTTATACATAGGGAAATCTTTTATTCCTGGATAATAAATACAAGAGCTTTTAGTCCCTCTGTATGGCTTCATCTCTTCAACAAGTGTTCTTACAGACATACAGTACAAATCCCTCCCCCTGCATTAATCTAGAATAGTGAATTCACAAAACAAAATGAATTGGCAACAGTGTAACTTGTCTAGATGTTGCTCTGTTTATGTCTCACGGAGGCATAATGGGGAGAGCAGGACACCTACCTCAAAAATATTCCCACCATTCTTCCCTTGAATTGAAAAGTCATTTCACTTGGGCTTAGTGTGTGCCCCTTGCATTTTTAACTTATGTGAACATTCGAGTGACTGAGTTTTGCTCGCATAAAAGCTCACAGAATGTGAACTTTAAGCTTACACATGCAGGTAAGTATTAGGGGTGTATTTTGTATGGAATGGATGCGATAATACTTGACACAGCGAGGGGACAAGACCACCAAACCACTCTGCAAGGGACAGCTCTAGCACAGAGACAATTACCCAAACCAGACAAAGATTGGACTGTACCAGTTACAGCTATGACCATGAATAAATACACAATTATTTTGCGTGTATATGATAAGAGAAAAATAAATGTAATCTCTGAATCCATCTAGTAAATCTTGCAATTTTTTTTTCTAGAGATGATGCCTAAGGCAAGGGTATGTCTGGGGTTTTAAAGTGTAGAAGGAAGGATTACATGACAGAGTAAACTTTCTGGATCTCTTAATTGTTCATTTTCAAGCCTTTAAACATTTGGCTCTTTGCAAAAGGTACTGTATTTTTGTAAAGAGGGTGTCAAAAAGGGAGTGTGGTACATGGGAGTAGCTAGACTCCATTAAAATTCACTTCTCCTCTTAGCTCTCTTTTAATAAATTATTTTTTGTTTGGAAATAATATTACTGTCTAGTTTGCTGCAGATCTAAAATTTATAAGGTAACTCCAAAGAAATATCTATACAAATCTTATCTAATGAAAGCAAGCACATTTTGAGTTTAAAAAAAGTGATTGGGGAGATCTCAACAGAGGTAAGAACAGCTGATAGATGGCAAGCTAGCTTTGAATGGTTCAAGCAATAAAACAATTGATTGGTTTACTTAATACTTACATGACAGCTTTCAGGGAATCACTCTTGAAGAAATATGAACCACAAGAAAGAGGTATAACTCAAGATTCCACTTGTGTGTAATTCTGTCTCTAATGTGTTTCTGCTTATTTATTTCCAATGAATAAATAAAAATGCTTGAGTACATAGTTGCATGTACACACACACATTCTATTATAAATATATATAGTATATGCATGTGTGAACACGTATTATATTAATCATATTATATCTAGTTAATTCTACAACATGTATAATTTATCCCAACAAATGCTATTTGCCCATTCCTCATAAAATTTGTTGATGTAAAGTATGGCCCAATATATGCTCTGTGCTATCAAAAAATGAAACTCACTAAGGAAGCTCGTAGATATTTCAATAATAATTATGTCTTCTCCCATCACTGCATTTCTTGGTTGGATGCTTTCATATAACAAGAGACAGTATTATTAATTATTTCTTGCCCTGGCTGCATATATTAGGTTTGGAGCCTCATCGAGTTCTAACTTAGCTGTGAGCTCCTCTGGGTTTGAAGAAATCAAGTTCACCTAGATTACTGCATGGCTGCTACTTCTGTTACAACTAGAACAAAACAGTATCTCGCTGTTTTCCTTTCAACAGTTGTTTGGAATCCTCTTTTTCCTTGTACGGAAGCTTATATTGTGATTTGTAAAATTATATTTTCTTTTAAAAAAATGCAATTCACCAATAATCAGTCACTGAATATCAATGTTTGGAAGGCTAATTACTGTATACAGAATAAGTTAATTATTTCACACTACATAATGGGAATACAGAAAGTAAGACAGAAAGAAAATATAGGTAAACGTATATGTGCTATTTCAATCTTTTGAGGCAAAACAGTCGATGTACCAGCATGTAGGCTGCTAAATAATAAAGTATAGTAACAGCGTGCTGAAAATGGAATGTCATATTGGAATCAATGGGCTTCTCTTCATTTGCATCATTTTTACACAAGTGTAAATCCATTGAGCTCCATCCTGAGCCCCACATCAATCCCATGATGCAAAGGGACCTATAAGCAGCCAGATCTCCCCATCTGGGAATTCCCCTTGCATGAGAAATTTTCCCGCTGGTGTAGAACTAGGATTACCAATTCTTACACCAACACCTATATGTGCTAGGGGTGTTCTCGGGGGTAGAGAAAGGGTCAGTCAGGAGTGCTTGGTGCTCCAGCAAGCTGTAGATGGCAGACATCCCTTTTGAGGTTACAGTCAGTCATGCATACTACAGAGAAATCCCAGGGCTGTATTGACCTATGCCAGGCACTGAATCATCCTCTGGCTGGATCTAGGATCTGGGAGTTACACACACCTTATCACCACCCAGCAAAGTCAGTGAAGTTACTGCTACTTTACTCTGCTGTGAGAGGTAAATCAAGCTAAATCTTACAGATGTGAGGATTTCTTTAGGCCAGATTCTGATTGTTACATTAGTGCAACCAGAAGCCAGGAGAGGAAGGTAGGAGTGGATCATTCCAACTACCCTGTTCCATACACTCCCCCTGAAGCCCTGGTACTGGCCACTGTCAGAGAAAGCCTACTGGGCTAGACGGACCATGGTCTGAGCCAGTATGGCCATGCTTATGTTCTTAACCAGGGAGTAACTCCCTTGATTCAGTGGAGTTACTCCTGACTTCACCGGTGTAAATAAGACCAAAATTTGACCCTTAGTTCATAGAAAAATAGAAAAAAGTTAAATGTGGGGGAGGGCGAAGAGTGAAGAGGAAAAGTTTAACTGGGGAAATTTAGAGTGGTGATGGTTACAGATCAGTTTGTGGTGCCACATTGTTTATGCCCGCAGACAGATGAAACACCATTGAATTCAATGGAGTTGTACCCACTGAAAGCAGCAGAAAAATTGGCCCATATTTTATTTCTTCAATAAAAGACTACTTTTAATGCCAATTAGTGGACCAAAAGGTAAGATTTCAAACTCTGCTAGGAATTAATTATAATATTAGGTAGCTAGGCTGGGGAAGTGGGGAGAGAAAGGCTAGAAATTGGCCATAGGACAAATAAGTCACTTTGGCAGGTGGAGACTGCAAAGAATGTCTTTTACGGTAAAACCACATGAAAACAAAGCTCAGAGTGCCAGCCAAGGGCAGACGAAGTTTGGAGTTCCACTGCTATTAGTCCTTCCCAACCACCCCCTTGAATCTTCTCCACTGGCAGTACAGTTAGTGCAAAAAGTGACATCAGCTTGCTCTGGTGCAAGGAGTATCTTGCTCTGGTCCTTGATTTTTCTAGATTTTGTCTCTCTCTTCCTTCTTTGTTTCTGTGCCTCCTTCCTCTTTTCTTTTGTTGTCTTCTCTTTGTCTTTCCTTTTTCCTACCCAGTTTCCTTCCATTCTCTGAATTTATTGCCCCATTCTCTCCCTTTTTCTGTCTTTTGTTTGCTCATTTTGGGCACAAGCCAACAAGGTACGGGGCACTTCATGAAGAGCCAAGAGTCCTAAAATCAGCCCACATTTCCTCCAGGGCCAACCATGCAAAGTGCCAAGTTATGCATCCTATATGCCTCCAAAGACCTGGGTGGGGAGGAGGGGACTCAGCACCTCCCAGGAGGTAATCAGTGCCTTGCAGCACTGGGCTTCAGAGAAGGTGCTCAGCAGTATCCAGGATGGAGTGCTTGGTTGTGTGATTTTCCTTCTTTTAATATTGCCCTCTGCAGTTTCAGTTGCAGTGATGCTCAGAGGAGGGATTCAGAATTGTCTGAGCTTCTAGTCTCTTTCTACCTTTACACACACTATGCCTAAGGATGCAGAACTGACTGACTGGGATGCTAGTTTCTTTCTGAAGCCAGCTCCTGCTGGGTACCCTCTTTGATGTGGCATCCAAGGTGGCTTCCCATTAAAAAAAAAATGCCTTAAAAAAAGAGCATGAGAAGAAAACTAGAAGGGGTAGGTGCGGGGGAAGGATAATTATTTTTTTTTAAATGTCATGGTGATAAGGTGATCATGTAGATGTTTCTTTTTATCTGGTTTTCTGTTTCTCCTAATAATTGTTGCAAGGCAGAGATGTCAGAGTAGGAGTGATTTTATTACATGAAAAGGGAAATGTATGGCATAGCAGTTACTACCATTTTTTTCTCTTTCCTTCCTCCCCACAACCTCTGCAGAGAATTAATTTAGGGACAAATTGTTTTCCCAGATACATGAAGCCTCATATATAGATCTCCCCCGGATCCTATATGGAAGAGGAGGCTCAGATGCTTCCAGGGTGCTATTCCCACTTGTACCTTGTGGAGGTCTCTCTGCTAGTCCAGGCTTGGTGTGGAAGGCGGGGTACGCAGAGGGATGATAATAAGTGAGGGTGGGGCTCAGAGAAGATACACATCATCCCCACTGTGTCCAGCAGAGGTTACACACGTTAACACAGCCCCAGCATTCCTCTCGATCCTCCTTTATGTGGAAGCCCGCGACAGGCCTGGTGGAACTGTACTCCAAGGGCCCAGCCACAGAATTTTGATGTGAGTAGTACAGTGTCTCATGTGATACATCCCCACCCCATTCCTATGAGCTGAAGTGGGGAAAATTTTATGAAGAAAACCTTACCAATTTTCCCTCCACTGAAAATTGATGAAAGGAGGTTATCAGGGGATCTCACTGTTCAATAATTCTTTGCTCTTCTATAGCATCTTTCATTGGAAGATCTCAAAGCATTTTGTAAAGATTAAGTCTCGGAACAACACTAGGTATCATTAGCCCCATTGTACAGGTGAGTCTTAAGGCACTAAAAGATTAATGCAAGATCACAGTAAGTCATCAAATTCCCATGGGACCCAGAAGAGTGGCTGGCAGGAAAAACAGGAGACCATGTCTCTCCTGCCAACCATTGTCCTTGAATCAGTGGGTAATTACCATGGATGTACCCTGTTAGAGCACAATTTGGCCCATATACTATACAAGGTCATACATCTAGGAAGAAAGAATAGGGGACTGGCTTACAAGAAGTACCGGGAATACTGTAAACATCTAAACATAAGCTCCTAGTGTGATGCTGTGGCCGAAAGGGCTAACATGATCTGTGGCTGTATAAACATATGAAAGTCAAATAGGAGGGAAGGCAACATTACCTCTGTGTATGGCATTAGTGAGACCACCCCTGGAATACCATGTCCTGTTCTGGTATTCACATTATAAAAAAGGATGTTGAAAATTGGAAGGGTTCGGAGAAGAACTACAAGAATTATTAGAGATCTGAAAAATATGTCTTACAATGAGAGACTTAAGGAGCTGAGTTTAGTTATTTAATCAAGCAGAAGGCTAAGTGGTAGGTCTGAAAGCACTTATACAGGGAGAAGATATCTAAAGCTCTTTAACCAATAATAATTTCCAAAAGCTGGAAACGTAAGCTAGAAATATTTGAATTTGAAATAAGACAATTTTTAAAATGAGGTTAATTGAGTGAGTGGAACAGATTACCAAGGGAAATGACAAATTCCTCATCACTTAAAGTCTTTAAATCAAGACTGGCTATGTTTCATAAAGATGTGCTTTAGTTCAACGACAAGTTATTAGCTAGATGCAGAAATCACTGGGTGAAATTCTATGGCCTATGCTATACAGGAGAGCAGACTAGATGATAACAGTGGTCCCTTCTGGCCTTAAAAAAAAGTATCCATGATCCAGAATGGAGTGTATAGGATCCGTGTGGGTGGCTCCAGCCCACGTAGATCTCAGTGGTCCACGATTTCTTGGGACCAAACATCCTGCTTTTTCAAAATTCAAGTTCATCCCCACTCAGAAACTCTACATGGAGTTTCCTGACATGTTTCTCTCCTCATAGGGTTCCAGATTCCTTGCACACTCAGGGTGAGATTATGAACCCCTTAGTCCCACTAGTGAGACATTATTCACATGAGTAAGTCCCACTGGAGTAAGCAGAACTGCTTGGGTGTGTAACTGCTTACCAAGCAAGGGGTTCATACTCTAACCCATAGGATATGGGGAAGGGTCACTATTTGATGTGGGGTTTGAGGCTGCTGTTTTATAACTGCACCATGTAGAACACTAAATAATTTTGCACTGAGAAGCAGACTGACAGAAGGATTCTGTCTCTCAGATTTTTATTACTGTTGCTTCTTTCTTTAAATTTACAGCAAAGTTTGGTCCATTTTCCTTCTGTGGAGCGTGATCCAGCTCCCACTGAACCCATCAGAAGTCTTGCCATTGACTTCAGTGGAAGATGGATAAGGCTTTTAGACAATAAAACAGAAATGAAACCAAACAGCAAGTCTCTATATTTATGTTCATTTCTAGCAAAAATTCTCCTATAAGTCTAAATGTTATATTTATGGTAGTCTCCAATGGTCTATAGAAAGTGAAACCTATGGTCTTGCCCATACCAAGAACTCTCCTGGGTACCCATTCAGATACTGAGTGGCCCCACAAGGACTGTACTCTCCAAGAAATGTAATCGAGAGCAGAAAATAAAGAGTGGGACAGATAGAGAGAGACAGGGAGAATAACACACTACAGTATTTTTTATGAAATCACAGTCTCCCTTACTAAAAGATCTGACCCACAGAAAGATAAAAGTAGCATAGAGTTTATTTAACAAAAACTAGTTTTAAGTTTGTGCTATTTTGGGCTCTCTAAATCTGCTATGCAGGAAGTGTTGATAATTAAAGAGTCACTCTGTGCTGGGCTATGATGAAAAAGCTGCACTCGGATTCCAATTTCACATTATCTTATTCATGTGACAATATCAGACTTTCATCCTGCAGGGTTGTCATGAATACACATTAGTAATTCACTCATTTTACTTGCTGCTCTTTTATTTTAGTTAACATAATCCACAAGTCAATTTTCTTTGTAATAAAATATAGATGTTACAAATTTAACATGATTACTAGAGGAAATCCCAAATCACTCACTGCTATGTAAAATAATTGACACAGCTCTTTTCCTGTTGCCCATTGCTGAACTAATCTAATTAGAAATATTCTTGGGAAGCAGGAATAGTTGTCATTATTCCAATTCTTTTGTATTCAGGACAAATACACAGTGTACAGGTGGCACTGCCCAGATAATGAAGTGTTGAGGACTTTACAGCTTCCAATTGTAATGAAAGGTTTCACTTTGAGTCTTTATGAACTTTTGTACACAATACAAACACCACTGTCCTTTAGAAGACAATTAGCAGGATTGTTTTGTTTTTCTGCACTTAAATTGGCAGAAGCTCTATTCAGGATATGGCAGCAGCAACAAAGTTGCCAAATGAAGAAGTGGCTTCTGGATGGATGCAAGAGTTAAGCACATTATTGGGTTTCTTTCAGAAAAAGAGAGATCAAAAGGCCTAAAGTAAAATTTTCAAAAGCACCGAAGTGATGTAGGAGCCCAGGGCAAGTTTTACAAATATATTTAGGCACCTAAAGATACAGGCAGATGTCTCATACAGTTAGAAATCTGGTCCCGAGTCACTTTGTAAAAGACCTTAGACTCCTAGCTCATTTAGATGTTTTTAAAAATTGTACCCAGAGTCCATTCCCCAGTCAAAGGAGAATCCTTGCCTATTGAATGGAAGTAACATTTAAATGGTCTCATTCCAGCCTATCATTCCTCAATAAACCTCTCAAAAATTAAAATAAGCTGTTCTTCAGTGTTTGAAAATTAAAAATAAAATCTAGCTTTCTCCACCCACCCTCTGTTGTGGGGGCAGAAAGAGGGGCAGGTGTCAGTGGGGTCTCCTGTAGGAGGAAGGCAGAAGGCACACATGGCCAGTCCCTACCACCTACAGTCACTGCCAGCATCTCCTGGCAGCTGTCTCTTCACCCATATGGGTGAAGTGCCAGGTCGGGGAGGGAGGAGCTTATTCACCCATTTTTCAGCAATTAAAAAGGAAAAATGAAGCAGCCAAATTGAAGTGATGTATTGCCATAATGCCATCATATAAACTGGGATAAATACAGATGTCATATATGATATCTTTATATATAAACCATATGTTGCATTTGTTTGTGAAGGTAAAGGCCAAAATATTTTCAGGTTTTATAAGATGAGCAGTTCTCTACAGGTGAAATTCACCATTGCTCAGGGGGCCAGAACAAAGCCTATGCAAAGCCCTCAACACAGGATTTAAATGGTGCTCAGGTCTCAGGCTGCATGTGCAGGGGAGAATTTTATCCCAGATTAATTAAGGACTAAGTGTCCACCATGTGCTTGCTATGTCATGTGTCAGCACCCACTGCTCAGCAAAATATTCAAACCAAAAATGCAAACCAGACCAAGTCTAGAAACTTAACAGAGGATTTTATCTTCTGGTATTCACAGTCCCTAACTTTTCATTTAGAAGGACATTAATCTCAAATAAATAAATGAAAACAAAAGGGAGGTGTTTGAAGTATTGCTGTAATACACAGCAGTGTTCTGCACCAAAAGCAATGACTTATATTAGTCTTTGCAAGAGTGCTGGGACTTTCCTCTTTGCTCTTTATATACATCTCCAGGCAATATTTTCTGTAATTGGGACAAGATGATCTGAAGACTGTTACTCAAAAAAAAAAATAAAATAAAAACAAAGCTGAGGTTTTAATTCTTTTAGTTCCTTACTTATTCCCTTCCACAGCTCTTTCAAACAACAAAGGGCACTTCAGTTTGGGTGGTCAATGCAGGAGCAACTCAGTTTCCATTAGACTGGGAGCTTTACAGGGTACAAAACATGTCTGTTGGTATATATTCTGTGGGTACCTAGCACACTGTGGGTACTATGAATAAATAATAAAAAAACAATAATAGCTTTGGCTTCTACTTCAGGCCAGGACACAATGTTGCACTCGCCTATTTTTAAATACCAATGTAGTGTGCATCTGCATTCTGAAAACATTATTAGGAGGCACTAAATGAAGCCGAAACTAGCCTCATCAGTGTGCATGTGAATTACCTTCATTTATTATTTGTTAAGCACAAACACAGAAGACATGGATCTTGCCCAAGTGATTTTATCATCCCAGACCATACTGTACTCAGCCTTTACACAGGAGGCAAAGCAAAGAAGCAGCATGTAAAAAGAGTTACATGAGTAAAAGTAGAGTAAAAAAGGAACAATTAGAGTTCCTTTGCTCATAGGAGTGCAAGGACCTCTCTCTACGCCCTCCCCTAGGAGACATGGGAAGGAGGCAAGTCCATGGCTTCACCACCCCATCCACATGTCTGCAGAGCTGGTTGGCATGGGGTGGAATAAAGGTTGTAGCAGCTCGTAAATTACTTCTACACCTCCCAGGTGATCCCTGATCTTCCTCCACCAGGCAAAATGTCTCCTAGTGCTATCCATTTCCCCCAATGAAGTGTGGAGCCTCTTAGTCATCACTGAGCCCAGGGTAGGTTTGACAATAACCCATAGAACCACACTCCTTTCCATCACTGTGGATGCCTGACTCATTTAAAGCCTTCTCTTCCCACTGCATTCTGGGACCTCTACACCTAAACTCTTCGCATCCAAAGAATCTCTTGTGCAATAGTCCATAGTTCCATTCTTTGCTTACAAAAGGGCCAAGGGATCAGACACTAAGATGATATAACCTTAACCTGGGTTGCCAATTGCTGGATGTTGAACTGATATTACAGAATTCATCATTTCCCTTAATGTCATCCTATAAACATATAGATTTACTTCATCCCCCACCTTAATTTGCCTCCTCTCTTGTAACTGCATTGGCCTCTATTAAAACCCCAGCTGAGACCATCACTCTTGTGGTTATTATTAGAAATTATCATCTCTATTCAAAAAACTTAAGACTTCCTTTACCAATATGAAACCCTTGTTGGGAGTAAGAGTTAAATATATTGAAAAATAAAATTAAGTCATCATACCTTTTTGCTTTCTCACAGTAACTAATGCCAGTCTGTCTGGGAAGATTTGGAAACAGGAATAGATTTTAAAATAAGGGAAAGGAAACAGACCTGTCTATGAGAATAAAGATCTTTTTGATGGGTCTTCTTCAGTTCCTGACTCATGGAAATGACTAATGTGCTTTTCGGACACCAGTGGAGATTTAATATTAAGGTGCAGTTGTAATGCTTCCATATGAATCTAGGGATTTGTTAGCCCTCTATCAGAAAAGTTGAGGAAAGCAAGCATTCCTGAACACTAGCACAGATATTATTCAGGAATCCAGTCAATTTCACTACCAGTAGGCCCAATTTTAGAGTCTTATTTTTTCCCATGATTTATAGTCGTCATAGCTGAGTGCAGACATTTGGATAAAACTACAAACATGTAAATTACAGATTCCTGAAAGAGTAAAAACAAATAAAGATTTTTGCAAATATTAAGCATAGCAGTGAACATGAATCCAAACCTTCCTTCTTTCTCATTATAGGTGGTGCAAGTAGTGACTCTTTCAGTTAAGGTTGTCTGAGGCCTGGTCCACACTAACTCCCCATTTGGAACTAAGGTATGCAAATTCAGCTACGTTAATAATGTAGCTGGATTTGAAGTACCTTAGTTCAAACTTACCACGGGTCCAGACACGGCAGGTAGGCTCCCCCGTCGATGCCGCGTACTCCTCTTGCCGAGCTGGAGTACCGGCGTCGACGGTGAGCACTTCCGGGATCGATCCGGGATCGATTTATCGCGTCTAGACAAGCCGTGATAAATCAATCCCAGAAGATCGATTGCTTACCTCCGGGTCCGGCGATAAGTGTAGACCTACCCTGAGACTATCTGCTATAAAATCCTAGTTTCAGTTACTTATAATTTTGCCAAACATTAATTATTGGAGCTCAATTGTACTAACCACTGCATAAACATGTAAGGAGAGACAGTCTCTGTCCACAAAACCTTACTATCTAAAGGAACATGGGAAACAGAGGCACAAAGAGGGGAAGGCCATACAGCAAGTCAATGGCAGAGTTGGGAACAGAATCCATGTCTCCCGACTCCTCATGCAGTGTCCGCAGTGTCTCTCTCCTAATTTCATGCACACTGTTGTAATTATGTAAGTGAATAATCCTGTACATGCCTATACATTAATCCAGTGTTACAATAAAACAGCAAAATGTTAGAGCCATGTCTACCAAACTAAAAGTCCTGAACATTTGACTGTACACTCCTCACACCTACATCTTTATAAGTGCTAATGTCCTGGCTGCTTGCCTCGTGAGCTTCTCTATTCTGATGTGTTGCACATCTTCCTTTTCACCTGACTATTTTTGATTGAAGAAAAAAAGCTGAGGCTACAGGTCATGGATGGAGATATTATGAGTTCTATGACATCTTACATGTTAATCCACACAAAGCTCTTAGGGAACTACTTACAAAAGGCAGTACCCAAAGAAATGAACTTGCAGCCTTGAAAATGAATGTCCTTAGCTCCCCTGTATAACCAAAAGTACTGCCTTCCAGAGGTGATGATTCCAGAAATGGCAGTGCAAAATACAGAATATGCAGGATGTTGTCTCCTAAGCCACTCTCACTTGGAAAGGCACCTCAGTATTTTGATGCATTCTGATCATCACCACCCACAACATGTCTACATCCACTGAGGTCAAATGGGAATATCACTTTTGACTTCAATGTATACAGCATTGCACCATCTTTTTGTTACTCCTTGTCCACATTAAGTTTTGCTGCATTAGCACATAATGTGATGTCTTCTCTGATTTACAAGGATAAATATGCCTTCTTGTGCACAACAGCTGAATAGAGAATATAATATAATGCAACATTCAGGGATATTCTGCTACTAAAGTAACACTAAACAACATGACATATACATCTGTTAGGAGAATAAGTAGATTAGACATATGTATTGGTGTCCCTATCTGTTAAGCTAAACAATGGATTTTCATTCGAAGGAGCGCCTTGGAAGATTAATGGTAATAATGAAACATTAAATATTTCCTTCCTGGGGTGGTTAATCTGAAACAGGGGAAAAGCAATCATTTCACCCAGGAGGGATAAATCCCTGGAGGAAAGTTTTCAGTGAAATAATGTATTGCCATATCTCATCCCACATATGTCAACAAAGAAATTACATGTGTTGTGGTTAATGCAGGAAAGGACAGTGAGCACAAGGAGAGGAAATGGAATCAGCACAGTGGAAAAAGAGATACACAGTAATATCACCAGGAGAAAGTGGAAAGGGTTGGAGAGATGGTAGCAGAGAAGGGAAGGGTAAAAAGTGTGGACAAAGGAAGATCAGAAATAAGATGAGTAGAGAAGAAAGGAGCATTCAAGTTAAGACGACAAGAGAAAAGAAGATGTTTCTGGAGCTCATCTCTAGAAGGCAATTAAATTATTAAGTTTATAAAATATTAAAGGTAGGTTGGGTAAAGGCTTGAAAAGTGCAATATAAGAGTTAGGTCTTATTATTGTACGTTGCGGGGCATGGATCCATGTTCACATCGTACTCCCCATCAGTACCCAGCTGGGGCTGGGGAAGCTCATGATCTAACTAGCAGATCAAATTCAGTGATGAATCCTGTTCACGTGACACTTGAGGCACATTGCACATACACTAAGAAGTTCATATATTTTCTCTGTCACAAATGTACACAGCCTGACTGTCCCTTATGCTACTCCAGTTGTACATTAGTGTAAAAAAGGGGGTGTAAAATTGGGGTAGAGCAGTCGAGAATCAGGACCTTTATGTATGCAAGCACACACACACGCTGTGTGCACCAGATTCTCTACCATAATACAGTGCTTTTGTAGTTGTGCAAAAGGGGTGTAAAGCTGGTGAATCTAGCTAATTGGGCAATCCTGCATGGCATAGTCACTGCCTAGCAGGCTCCTTCCTGGGGGTGTGGCCAGAGCACTGCTGCACTCCAGCAATCCTTAACAGCCCTCGGAGGACATAGCTATCTAGCATACACTATATCAGCCCTGAGGCCACTTTATATTATTTCAAAGACTGGGTCAATATACTACAAACGGCAACACTGGAGAACCACGAAAGGCTTCTTGGGACTCCTCATTAACCTCACTGCATCAGCTCTGCCCAGGACATATAGGGCACAGCTGAGAACCCAGAAAAACCTAGACCACGAGAAAAACAGATTTTTTAAAACACAACTTTTTCCTTGTTCAATAGGGGTCTGATCCAAAAGCTATTTGGGATCAATAAAATGATTTCCATTGATTTCAATGGGCTTGGGATCACACATTAAAAGTCTTACTAGTACATTGATGCCTCATCTTCAAAGAACATTCTCAAGCCTTTCATGCTTGGAAGATAAGCAATGTAATCAATATTTTTCAACATTAATCAAGGCTAAGAGCAATTTTATTTCTACCCTTTTCTCCAAATTGTGTTGGATTCTTAGCAAGCGCATCACTGTTATTTTTACCAACATAAGCAGACTCAGCTGAAGGGGACAGAAGCTTTTAGTGGCTGCTAGTTCTGCTCAACTGATAACACTTCATATTTATTATACCTGCACAACAATAAAGCAGCAAATGCTAAATTTTTCACTAGGAAAAAGCACCATTAAATAACCATCGTTCCTGATTCTGGTTTCTTACCTATAAGTGCCTTTTTATTATTTGAACTGATGATTTCCATTGTCCTGGCATTTTTTTCCCTTTCAACTGTATTTTACGCTCACCATTTCTTTTTCCAGTCAAAAGTGTTAATTAGGAATAGAAGAAAGCAGAGGGACACTGGATATAGGTTTCATCTTCTCTTTGCTGTCCATTCATCACAGGCAGTTTCTTTCAGATCTATTTTAGAGGTGTACTATCCTTTAAAAAATGCACATAAAAACTATGTTCAGATAAAGTTAAGGGGTAACTACCATGCATACAAGTCAGTAACTCAGAGTCCAGGCTGGATTTCTCTCCATATAAAACTTACCTCACAGTGCCTAGGTAAAGCAGCAGCACATGCAGTAAAGAAGATCATCTCACTATTTAACCCACCCCTCCTCCGCCAGGCACAAGGAGGTGAGTAAAGCACAGTTTCCTCTGTAAGAACTCTGAGGCCAAAATTATGACTGGTCCTGCACACCTGTACATGAGCGTAAGAGTCCCTAGCACTACGGGCAGCGCGCACAAAAGCAAGCACGCCTATGCACCCACTTCCTCCCTCCGCAAAGCAGATGGGTGGGGAGGATAAAGGAGGGAGCCCTGACTCCACCTCCTTCTTGCTGGACAAAAAAATTGATCTGGCAGAGGGGTGTCATATACACCTCTACCCCGATATAACGCGACCCGATATAACACGAATTCGGATATAACGCGGTAAAGCAGCGCTCCATGGGGGCAGGGCTGCGCGCTCCAGTGGATCAAAGCAAGTTTGATATAATGCGGTTTCACCTATAACGCGATAAGATTTTTTGGCTCCCGAGGACAGCGTTATATCAGGGTAGAGGTGTAATATGGTAGCCAGCAGCCAGTTATTTCCCCTCCAATACAAGGAGTACGTGGAGAAAAATTGTGGATGTGTCTCTGAGGCACCAGTTAATTTTGGGCTGGTGCAGCATCTACAGCAACCCTTGCTCAGGGCTCTGCCTAAAGTCTAGCTGTCTGTGGTTTTGTTTTATCATACTAGTGAAAGATGCCCAAGAGCCTGAAAACCCAAGTCCTGGACTCAGGAATGCAGCAGGTCAGCAATAGTATAAGCTTCCTCACCAATATGCACCAATCCTTTCCCACTGGGACAACTTTTAGAAGGAGAAGTCAGTCAGTAAGTCTCCTATTTATCCCTTGGCAGGATAGGCTAGGTGTGGTGGTCTTATGACACAGATGCTTATCCACAAGGAAGCTCTCCCACTGCAGGGCTTGTCTTTGTGCACTGTGTTGAGATCAGTACATTGTTTAGCACCAACAATGAATACTAATAATATGATCTAGGCTGCCAAAAAGCATCACATCTTCACTTTTGGCTAGACTAGGCTGGATCTGAACCAGTGACCTAGGGGTAGAAGAGATCTGCATCAATCCCATGAGTTATCCTTTGTTTCTGTGTTATGACAGTATAAAATATAAACATATGAAAAAAATTACCTTTCATAAACATGTGGAGTTCACATGAGATCAAATTCTATCTGCTGTGCAAATACAAGTTTAAAAAATGTTATAGGGTCTATTTACCCAAATTATAATGGTTCCTTTGTTAGAAGATGACATTATAATTATCTGCTTTCATCATTAATACTTTGAGTCAATGGTTAATGCAGAGGTGACAAATTACAAAAATGCCCAACAGTTTATGGCTTTTCTCTCTTCGCAATGTCTTTTTATTTCATATCCCCTGTCTGTATCATGCTTCCTTTAGATGTCTTCTGTTCTCTCTCATACACATGATCACATTTATAATTAAACACTTCCAATCATATTTTATTCACACACAACTGATTACCAAACCCTCTATTGCTCAATGCCGGTGCACATTACATTAAACTTTGGGAAGTGGTAGAACTAGAGGGAAATTTCCAATTAACTCCAAGTGTAATGCAAACATCTTCAGTCTTTTCCATTGCACTCAGAAGCATCAACCAATGAAGAATCACTTACTCAGCTGCTTAGCTATGTTTGCCACAAGGAGCATAAACTAATTCTCTGAAAACTGTGTTGGCTTTCTGTTTGCTCTGGGTGCAGTTACATTGATTAGAAAGACTATGCAATGCTGCCTCTTTCTCTGAGAGCTGCTCCAAGTGATAGTTGAGGCACTTGTGTTAATAGTCCCTGGATTCGAACATCTGATGGTAGAGGAAAGATTCTCTCTGTAAGGCCTTTCATCCTGGAATTCATGTCCTTGTTGATCTGACAGAGCACAGTTCTGTTATCCTGTCAGCTCTGGCATAAAGCCACTAGCTTTTCCCACTCCCTTGGCTAAATGGGGGCTGGGACAATCTGAATTTGGTGCTTACTATAGTGCACTGAAGAGTCTTTTTGACCAATACAATTTATGAAGTGCTTTTAAAATTTGCACATGTATCTAGAAGCTGTGTTATCGGGGATATTTTATAAAAATTAAAAATAGATAAGTGGGGGCTTATTCCTGCTCCCACTGGAGTCAGGCATGTGATTAAAATGTCCTTTTTACTGTGCCATCCATAGCTGTACCCAGTTTTCAACTAACGTTCTCACCCAATGCAAAATCTTCCTCCTCACTCCATTGCCTGTTTTCTCATTGCTTTAAAACCACAGTAATCCTGAGCTTTGCTTCACAAATCCTCATTGCAACTCCCCTCGGACAATTAGCTCCCATTCCCTTTGAGGATCTAGCCAAAAAGGGGGTCAGAGCCTCAGGAAGGTGAGATATCCAATGGCTGCTGGAGGTGTTGAGCAGAGGTATCCTGAAAGTGTCCAGGCCAGAGACTCAGGAAGGTGAGATATCCAATGGCTGCTGGAGGTGTTGAGCAGAGGTATCCTGAAAGTGTCCAGGCCAGAGACAGGAGAATGCCCAATGTTCAATGTAGGCTCTGATATACAGGTCCTGATCCATTATTATTATTCATCACATAGTGCCACTGATTAAGTTGCACACACACACTGTAGCATCGTCATCCAGGTCAATGAAAGTTCTGCATTCAAAAATACTGGAGGATCTTAGAGTTCTCTTCTGTAAGGTGCTGAGCAGCCTCTACCCCTATACACTTCATGATCAGCATCTTGCAATATTAGACTATATATTGGTGTATATACATTGGGAACCAAATTATGGGCCATATTGTGACACCCATACTCACTCTGAATAGTATGTGACTACTGTTGGAGTAAGTTACTATTCAATATGAGTAATGGCATCCCAATCTGGCCCTATGTAAACATAACCCATCCCATATAAACATTCTTATTTTTCTCACCTTCCCACTCCTATCCTTCCAAAGACATACAGCTTTGTTTGCTTAAAGTCAAATATAACCCTTCTCTGTTTTCCAGGAAGATATATCCATCTTTATGTAGAACAAGTAGCAACTGTTCAAATAAAACTGCATGTCAGTGACAGCATGGTTACAATAGACCAAAAGTGACCTTAGCCATAAGGCTAGTTTGAATTCTTTCTGCGTAAAAAATAGAGGCTAACAACTGGCAAATGTCAGCCTCATTATCAGGAGCTTTATTTTTTTGCAATGAAAGAAAAATTAGCCTTTAGCTCTTTCTTCAACATAATAGACCATTTCTCCCATTAGAAGTCCACCATTTACTTTTGAATAACTGTCAAATTATGGAAACCCCTTCTTTTGCCAATCAGTATTAGAAGCATATCTTGCAGGCTTTAACAGCTATATTTATCTTTCCCCCAACACTAGCTGTTTAAATAGTTTGGACATAGAGCTGTGATATACTAAGACAGGGGGTAGCTAAGCAAAAAGAACATTGAGTTCAAGGGTAATTGCTTCTCTGTGATATTTACAATACCCTCAAATTGTCTAGTAAAAAAACTCTGAAATGGAACATTCCAACTAGATAAAATGAAACCTGAAACACGGTTGTAATTTCAGTGCCCCTGTTTGAAACCAAAGTAATGTTCTGCAATCTCAAGTCTACAATAAGGGTTATAAAAAAAAAAAAAAAAAAAAAAAAAAGATCAATCAGGTCCATTCAAAACCTGATTGACCTCAATGGGAGTTTGCCTAAGTCAATATTTGGAAAAGAACCACAGGATTTGATCCAGCTATTGTGCCAGATCCTCACCTGATGTAAATCAGTATAGCATCATCAAAATTAATCCTGCTGTGCCATTTTAGGCTAGCTCAGGATCTGTCCCACTGGAATTTAACATGACATTAAGTGGCTGGATACCTCAAGTGTGATTATTAGACACTAAGGAATATTTTTACAAGAATCCTGTCATGTGGTCCACTCACCACAGGTGACACCTCCTCCTGGCTGCTCTGGGGATTAGCTCTTTCCAGGTCCAAGGCCCCATTCTGCTGCTCTCTGCATGCCCTGCTGCTAATCTCTCTCACTCTCTGCCACTAGCTGTGCTTCCTCTTCAGGACTTGGCCCTTCGGCCGGTTACTATGCGTTTCCCCCTTCCAGGGTCTCAAAGTCTTTCTGCATTAATGGGCTCATTCTTTTCTCTCCCCTCTGGTTTCCTTTTCCCCAACCTGGGATTCCTTACCTCGCCTTGTTTCATTATTGGAAAGGGGCTCCAGTCAGTCTCCAACACAACCAGATAGAGCAGCTCCTCCACTTCCCCAACCTATTTCCAATAAACCCTCCCTGCTTTATAGAAGCCCTGCTTGTTCCTTCACAGGTGAGCTTCCCCTATTTAGGGCTTTCCTCTCAGCCTTAATTCTTCCAATATGCAGCCTAATAAGTTAGTTGGCCTTCATTAACTCTTTTGGGATGAGTGTGGGGTGAACATCCAATCACAGGTCCCTTGTTCAAAATGCTGTGCAGTTTCATATCTTGTCCCATATGCTTCCTTGCTTCCTAAGATCATACCGAGATAACACTACATTTATGTGATTCATCTCAGGATTGGTTCATTTATAGGTAACCTGCCTCCCCTCCCCCCATCGCTGGAAAAAAACAAATTTTAGTCTGTTCCATCCTCTTATGCCAGGCCAGTTTGGATTGAGGAATTCAGCCCCAGTATGGGTAGGGAAAATGGGACCCAAATTGCTGTGTATCTGTGGAAGGTGTTAGGGGAATAGTAAACTGAGGTGTCTTGTTAAAAAAGGAAGATGGGAAACCCTGCAATGTGCCCCAACCAGAGACCAGACAAAAGGGAAGATGTCTCAGTCCCCTGGGACCACTATGGAACTTCTAGTCAGCAAAGAGCATCTCATATTTCACGCCCTCACACTAGTGGAGCACAAGCAATAAGCATCACACTAGCATTTCATCCTATCCCTGGTGAGAGGGTACAAAAGGCTCTCCCAGCTACAAGTTTAGCCACAACGTATGATGATCAAATCTAGCATCCCCTGAGGTAAACTAAAAAATTCACTCCATCTATACAATGGGAATACTACTACTCACCGGCTCCGCAGGGATATTGTGAGGCTCAACTTATTGTTTGTAAAATGCCTTGAGAGAGTCTCTGATGGGAAGTGCCTTATTAATGCCAAGTACTATTAGCACTAAAGAAACAACCCTCCAGCCAATGCTTTTGCCAGGTATAATTTACTGCCTGTGTCACAGTGAGAGGGCAGATCTGATAGACACCGACTGTAAAACAACAGACTCTGCTACCACAGAATTAGGAGTCCAGGCAGAGAGGTGCTATAGGAAAGTCAAAGCCACTGAGTTGAGTGGGGTAAATAATAGGTTTTTTGGTTGACTGGCAATTCCAACATAAATAAATAAACCCAAATAAGTTTCATTTTGGTTTGAACTTAAAAGCATTTTTTAAAATGATATTAGGGAATCAAGAAGCCTAAAATATTTCAAGCAAGGTTGTGATGAGGTGCTCTACTCACCTCTGGATGGGGTCTTCTCCTGGCCGCTCTGGGGACTAGTTTCAGGAGATCGACGCCCCTTCCCATGGTTGTGTGCCACCTGTCCACCTGTCTCCCTGGGTCTGCAGCTCCCTCACTCCTGCTCCAAAAGCTGCTACTGCCTCTTTGTGACCCTCCAGCCAGGTCACTATATACATTTTCCCCTTCCAGCGTATCAAAGTCTTTCTTGAGGAATCTTAAGCAGGCTTCCCATTCACTGCCCCATTGCCAGTCCCTCAGTGGCTAGTAGGGAAACCCGGTCTTGCCCTCTACTCTGGGTTCCAGCTCAGGGACCCTTTAGTCAGCAGCCAAGGTCCATTACCTTCTAGACTTTACTGCTTTTCCCTAAGCCCTTTCCTTACCATCCAACACTCCCCCCTCTCTGGGTTTGCCTGCCTCCTAACTCCCTCCTCCCAGGAAGTAACTGTAGGCTACCTCTCTTGCTCACCTCCAAGCACTCTTCTTTTGTCCAGGGGAATGACTGAAGACTTTCCCAGCAGCCCCCTCTACAGCCAATTTCCTGCCTTTATAAGTCCAGCCCAGCTGGTTCCTCCACAGCTGGACTCCCTCACTCTGTCAGGGGATTACTTAACGGTGGCCTGTCAGGTTAATTATTCCCCTTCTGACTCTACATTAACCCTTTCCGGACAAACGTGGAGTGAACACCCCATCACAAAGATCAAAACAAAACATTTAATTTCCAAACCATTTTTTTGTTCAGTTGAATCTATTTGGCAAACTTGACACAATTCATGACTAGCTTCAGATCAACTGAAACTGCATTTTTTGGCAAATAAAACTATTCACTGAAAAAATTTAACCCAGCTCTACTACTGGGTGTATCACTTACCTGCCAATACTTTCTGAGGACACTTCTGAATGGCGCCAATCCCTCCAATATCTGTGCACAATACTAGCAACCCTCCTCACTGAGAGCTTTCAGGGATTTGGATGCCTTGCCCAATTAGTAAATGCTTGTCTCATCTGCATTCTCTTGAGTCTTGTTTCTTTCCATACTTCTCTCCAGGAATGCTCTGTGGCTCCCATTAGGCGTCTCAACTTTGCTCACCTTCCACTTGGCCACACCCACTTGGGTTTCTTTGTAGTGAGGAAGCAAACAGGTTGTGTTCTCCATTTCCATATAGCATCATAAAAGGCGGCTGTGGAACCCAAACATCTCTCTTACTGTGGCCTTAAGTCTCTGAAATCATGAAGCCTGTAGACCACTGTGATCATCCCCTCACATTTTTCTTTAAAACTTTATTAGCTCCATATCCAATGGAATTCCAGGAAGGGCTCATCAGAACAGAAATTAGCTTAGGAATTTTGCTCCTCCTTTTTGAAAGATTTCTCCCTTTCAAGACACAGTATGATATTTAATTGATACCTATGAATGCTGTCACTCTTCATGTAAGTTTCAGGATCTTACAAGATTTACTATGTACTTAATCGAGATTTGTAAATGAGGCTATTATATCTGGAATCTCCCTGAGAAAACAGAGACATCTTGTATACTAGATGATACAAGATAAGGTAAAGAGAAATAACCACAAAGATGATACAGCATTTACAGCTGCAGCCATAAGAGATGGAAGATCCACAGTATCCTAATTAAAGATGAAACAGCTAATAACAGCCCAATTTCATTCCTAAGCAGAGACATTATTAACTGGTGACCCAGTAAGCAGACAGGTGTGAAATAATGTTTCAGTTAAAAAAAAATCTGAACACATGGCTTGTAAAATGTTTACACCCAGTTCAACAATGCAATAATGATGCTTACTAGTGTGTTGCTTATGAATTGTTTGGAGGTACTGAATGCAAAATCATAAAAGCTGAAAATGGAAAGCAGTTTATTCCTGCATAAAATGACTATATCAGCATATATAGTATGTAAGTGTAAGTATATGTACACACCTACTTACAACTTGTGGGGGGGAGGGGTATGGTCATGTGTAGTTTCAGCCATCACTGTAAATTGCATTTTGTGCTTCTTCATAAGTTTAAGTTTTCAATTAAATGTTCCATGGCACAAAACTTGGACATACTAAGAATTAATTATGGTAAAATGGTAATTTTACAGCATTACTTCTGTAGAAATTAGGAAAAATGCTTAAATATCTCATATGATATCTTGATTTTAGTAAAGCTTTTGATACTGTCCCGCATGACCATCTCATAAATAAACTAGGGAAATGCAACCTAAATGGAGCTGCTATAAGGTGGGTGCAAAACTGGTTGGAAAACCATTCCCAGAGAGTAGTTATCAGTGGTTCACAGTCATGTTGGAAGGGTATAAGGAGTGGAGTCCCACAGAGATCGGTTCTGGGTCCAGTTCTGTTCAATATCTTCATCAATGAGTTAGATAATGGCATAGAGTGTACACTTATAAAGTTTGCGGACAATACCAAGCTGGGAGGGGTTGCAAGTGCTTTGGAGGATAGGATTAAAATTCAAAATGATCTGGACAAACTGGAAAATGGTCTGAAGTAAATAGAATGAAATTCAATAAGGACAAATGCAAAGTACTCCATTTAGGAAGGAACAATCAGTTGCACACATACAAAATGACTGCCTAGGAAGGAGTACTGCAGAAAGGGATCTGGGGGTCATAGTGGACCACAAACTAAATATGAGTAAAAGTGTAATGCTGTTGCAAAAAAAGCAAACATTCTGGGATGTATTAGCAGAAGTGTTGTAAGCAAGACACAAGAAGTAATTCTTCTGCTCTACTCCGTGCTGATTAGGCCTCAACTGGAGTATTGTGTCCAGTTCTGGGCACCACATTTCAAGAAGGATGTGAACAAATTGGAGAGTCCAGAGAAGAGGAACAAAAGCGATTGAAGATCTAGAAAACACAACCTATGAGGGAAGATTGAAAAAATTGGGTTTGTTTAGTCTGGAAAAGAGAAGACTGTGAGGGGACATTATACTTGAAAACTGTTATATAAAAGGTTGTTACAAGGAGGAGGAAGAAAAATTGTTTTTCTTTACGTCTGAGGATAGGACAAGAAGCAATGGGCTTAAATTGCAACAAGGAAGATTTAGGTTGGACATTAGGAAAAACTTCCTAACTGTCAGGGTGGTTAAGTACTGGTATAAATTACCTAGGGAATTTCCATCTTTGGAGATTTTTAAGAGCAGGTTAGACAAACACCTGTCAGGAATGGTCTAGATTAGTCCTGCTACAAGTTCAGGGGACTGGACTAGATGACCTCTCGAGGTCCCTTCCAGTTCTAAGATCTATGATTTAAACAACCAAGACAGAAATAGGGTTGAAAGGTACCACAGAGAGATGAATTGACTTGACTTAGGTCACACAGCAGCTTTATGGGCACCGCTAGGAGTAGAATACAGGGTTCCTGAGTCACAGTCCAGTGCTCTGCCCACTAGGACCATACTGCTTCCCTCCACCCCCACCCCCACCTCCAGAGCCAGATAGATCATATCTTATTCCATTCTGAAGCTCATGGGACATAACAGAGACTGAAGAAAGAAAGAAAGAAAGAAAGAAAGAAAGAAAGAAAGAAAGAAAGAAAGAAAGAAAGAAAGAAAGAAAGAAAGAAAGAAAGAAAGAAAGAAAGAAAGAAAGAAAGAAAGAAAGAAAGATTGGGCCAAGGAGGCGGAAGTTACAGTGTTATGTCAGGGGATGCATGTGCCAGACAGAACAGAATGGATTGTAGCTTTCAGCCATTGAAAACTGTTGAACAGAAACAGTTTTAAGAATTAGATGAATGGATGGCCTTGATCACTCTTTTTTAGCAGTAATGACCCAATTCCATTTTTACTATAAGGAAAGAAGTGGGCCAGGGCTGCTACTGCTGCAACAGAATTACAATAATGAACACAAACAAGTGCCAAAGGGTAAAGACAAAAGGAAAGGACCAGATTCTACCCCATTTTATCTCACTGAACACTACCATATTCCTTGACTAGTCTTATTTAGTAAGGTGGCAGCATCTGATCCTTCCTAAACAGATACCTTCCTGTTTATTGGTTTTTAAATGCATTTAAAAAGAATTTAAAAGTCTTTGGCGATGTTGTTTTAAGATTTTATTGTTGCAAAAAACTCACTAGTCATAAATATTTGTAAGATCAGAATCTTATGGCTATGTGCAAATGTTTGCTGATAGTTTCAAGATGTAAAAATCCTTCAGATATTGTTCAAGAAGGCCGGCACCAGCTTTGATAGTCTTCTGTACACATTTTATTTACAAATTCACCTTACACAAATTCTATATCCAGAGCATTAATTGCAAGTATACTTCTCAGCAGAGCTTGAGAACCAAGACCTTCTGCTCAAAGTGACGTGGACAACCTGTTTATTTTATCTTATGTAAACAAAGGGGTGCCTTAAAGATGGATCCACTGCAGTTTAGGACAGCGAATTGCTGTTCAAAATTGTACACTTATCAGTTTTCAAGCCCAGTTTATGCAGCTTTATGAATGAAATGAACAAGCTAGCAATAGTTACTAAAGGATCCCCGCCACTGAGTTAGTTATTTGTTCTTCTTGATATTTATCGTATTAATGTGGTTATCTCTGAAGGGAAAGAAAAGGAATATTTATTTTACACCTAAGTATTTTATATGTATTTGTACCAAGTTTAACCGTTGCCAATTGCAAAACAGCAGAATATTTACAGCAGGCTCTAGCAGCAACCACATCTTACGGAGATTGCCCCTGGCAATCCGCTGGAGTTTCTCCTTGAACGGGTCTTAGCTAAATAGTGTTCCATAAAATCATACCTTCGCTGCATGACAATCCGTTTTTGTTCTGGTTTTGTCTTTTTTTAGGTTTTCTCAAAATTTTCAGCATTTAAGTTCTGCTTCTAAATTTATACCAACAAAAATCAGAGAGAGCCAAATAGCACATCAAACTGAAAGATTAAAAAATACACTTTCTTTCTGCAGCTAGGCTACACTGAGAGGTATTGGTGACTGATCACAAACCTCTTTGAGACTGGATGTGAACATACCCCTCAATTAATGTAACTGTCAGGATAAGTCAATCACACACCCCTCACCTGTGACAAAAAGGGTTGTGGACCAGCTCAGGAGTTTTGGACTGAGTAGGCAGAGGGGCTTGGCTGAGTATTGTTTGGATAAATATGGGGGGGAGGGCGGAGGAGAGGGGAGGACAGAACTGAACACCTGGGAGAGACTGAGAGGGGCGGAGGTGGGGGGAGGGAGAGGGAGATGGCCAAGCAGCAGCCTGTAAGCACCATGTGACCCTGGAGAAGGTTTGAGGAAGGTTCTGGGCCTGATACTGGCTAAAGTAGGGTTACCATACTTAACAAATAAAAAAAGAGGACCCTCCACGGGGTCCTGCCCCCGCCAATTTCCCACCCCAGCCCCGCCCCAACCCCGCCCTAACTCCGCCCCCTCCTCCCTCCCACTCCCAGCCACGCAAAAAGGGCTGCCCGAGCGCTACCGGCTTCACGGTTTGCCGGGCAGCCCCCAGACCCTGTGCCCCCGGCCGGCGCTTCCCCAGCGCAGCTGGAGCCCGGGAGGGGAAGCGCCCAGCGGGGGGCGCAGGGTCTGGAGGCTGCCCGGCAAACCGTAAAGCCGGTAGCGCTTGGACTTCGGGCAGCCCCCTTGCCTCTGGACCCTGCGCCCCCCAGCCGGGCACTTCCCCTCCCGGGCTCCGGCGGCGCAGGGTCTGGAGGCATGGGGGCTGTCCAAAGCCGGTAGCGCTCGGGCAGCCTGGCTCTTAAACAGAGCCGAAGAGTCAGGGGAGGAGCAGAGCCGCCACGGGAGGGGAAGTGCCCGGCCGGCATTTTCCCGGACATGTTCGGCTTTTTGGCAATTCCCCCGGATGGGGGGTTGATTGCCGAAAAGCTGGACATATCCGGGAAAAAACGGATGTATGGTAACCCTAGCTAAAGAGGCCTGGGGCTATAAGCAAAGATGATATCCCCTATTTTCCGATTCCTCCTGTGTTCAAGAAATAAGACTTTGTACATTCCTTGTAAATAAACAAGATTGCATCAAAGAAATACCTGACTATCACCAATTTCTCCTCCCAGCTAGAACATCCCCGCTTGGCTCGAAAAGGGCAATAGTTATTTTAAATCACTTATGCAGGCTCTGACAGAGTTCTGTTAAATGAAAAGTGATCACGCAGCCAAAGATGGAAGTGGCAGTAGGAGAAAGTGAAAGGCTGAACAGTGGTCATGAGCAAGGAACAGACCTCATGTGCCACTTCAAAGACAGCACTGGTATGTTTGTAACAATGATTTATAACCCACTAAATATTCTGAAAAAAGATGCAAAGTCAAAGATGCAAAATATGGACCCAAACCAAAGTCCATTGAAGTCAATGATTTTCTTTCCATTGACTTCAGTGACTTTTGACTAGGCCTTATACTGCAAAAGACATCTCCATCTATTTGGAGCTCTAAAAGCCGTATGTCATCAGATACAGGCATTCTGTTCCACTGATTGCAATGAATACTGCAAAACTGAGGACAGATTTTTGTCCCTCTGTGAATTAAATCCCATGCTTCAATACATTTCCAGAATAGCCAGTGTATTGTTTTTAAAAATATCCATGTAAGACATTTCTCTCAGACATTTTTAATTGGCAATTTTAAAAAGTCCTGGAAGATTTTTTATTTGTTAGATTAAAAAAAAAATTAAATACATTTCTTTTTAAAAATAATCCTATTTAAAATTAGGGCAACCTATGTTAAGGCATACATTTACTATAAGCTATTAAATTTAAAATAATATTCCATCAGTACATGTTTGCTGCTGAAAATGTAAAGAAAGTCAAACCACTGAACTGGGGGAATCAGTGTTTGTTGAAGAGCAAAACCAATTTTTGATAGCAGTAGCCTCTTCCATGGGTGAAGAGAGAATATTTTCTTCATCTCGGTTTATTCAACAAGTTCAGTTCAATGACCAGTCCTTCAAAGTTGAAAAACCAATTGAAAATTAAAAAAAAACAAAAAAACAAAAAAACAGTAAAGATTGTTTTTCTCTTCCAATCAATGAATAAAAATAAGAATGGGATCTACTAGTTCTAAGTCTTGAAGGACATAGTTTCCAAAAACAGTAAGTTTTATTCATTAACTACAGATATTTTCTTTTTTAATAAATCAGTTTTAAATGCAAAACATGTTTTGATAAATTTACTGTTTTTTCTTAGGTATCCAGCACATTTAAGGTAGTTTTATTTAGTAAAACACCATTTAGAAATACTATTTGTGTGGATTTTTAATTGGATTCCAATTTCCATCTGAATACAACTGGACACAAGTCACAAATAAATAATTAATCATCATTTAGTAAATAGGAAATGAGTCATTCCCCATTTTCTAACATAATACAAAAAGGTAAAAATTAGGAATCTGAATAAATGTATGTTAAGTTATATAATTGCTTAAACAAATGTGTATATATTTTAGTATCTCACCTGAGTAGCAAAAATTAGTACAAAAATTAGTGTAAAGTCCACATTTAGTTGCAGTTCAATATGTTTTAATGGTCACTAGCCAATGAGAATCAACCTATCTTTAGAAAATACCTAAAAAGTACAATGCAAAACAAGATTTAAATCATCAGTTTTAATCAAGACTTCCTGTTTGCAAGTTTAAATCAGAACTAAAATGGGTGATTTAAATTAATCAGCCCACCCTGACTTCTTACAGCAATCAGTCTTTGGGATCATTAATGGGAGTATGAGATAAAGATAACAGGATAAAGATTAGAGTACAACTCAGAATAAATTATAAGACAAAGTTTAACAACACTGTAATATAGCAAAGTAGACAGCACTGCAACATACTAGCTGTTTCTAGTGGGGTCATACATCAATCAGAGAAACAATGCCATATCCAGGAGGCAACTTGACTTGTCAGAGTGGATTTAGCACAGGGAGAGTATAATGGTGAGTGTCAGCATCTGAGACTAACCAATAACCTCTATGTGGCAAACATCACTACAAACTAGAGTCAACATTCCTAATTAAAGAGATCCCCGTGTATGTCAGGAGCAGGGCCCATGTAATATCTGTAGAGAGCTATACTTGATTTGTTTTATTAACGTCTGGCTTATTTTAGATCTTTCTGTTCGTATGGAGGATGCTATGTAAAATCAAATTGAATTTTATTATAAAATGGCATCAGTTGGTCAGTTCAATATGCTAAATTGTTTTCCTTTTCAGTTGAAGAACCCTGCCATTTTGCATCCCTACCAGCCATTTTCCTCTTACATCAAAGAACATTTACCTCAAACAGATGACCAGACATTTCAGTGCAGCCTTTGTAGAGCTAAACTGGAATCTGAGGATAAGGTCTACAATTTTTGAGAAATCGTCTGCTTCAGAGATAAAATGTGCTATTTATTATGTATTTTGATGGGCTGAATTCAGATATGACAATTAAAACAACTGATTGGCTACTGTTTCTAAGATATTTAAGTTTTTACATTTTATGTCTATGTATATTGTGTAGATAGTAGAGTTTTAATCATAAATTGTAAACCTAGGTCTTTTCATGTGTTTATGGTTGCTTTACATGATAATATTTCACCTGACCTGTTTATGTCAGTTTAATATTTCACCTGACCTGTTTAAAAATCAGCAAAAGGGTTATATAAATAAAAGTTATTATGAAACAAAAGGCAAAAAACTATTATGGACATAGTTTAGTCCTATTCAGTGTCTACTCGGCGCTTCTTGGCTTGTCTCTTGTATTCATTAAATGGAGCATTTCTTGTCACTGTCCAGCAATAGTCTGCAAGCATTGATGGGCTCCATTTGCCCTGATAGCATTTCTCCATTGTTGCAATGTCCTGGTGAAATCACTCGCCGTGCTAGTCGCTCACTTCTCCGCAGTTCAGTGGAAAAAAATCTAGATGAGAGTGCAAAAATGTATCTTTAGTGACATGTTGCAACCAAGGCTATTGTATGCCTTGAGGAGGTTTTCCACCAACAACCTGTAGTTGTCTGCCTTGTTGTTTCCGAGAAAATGTACTGCCACTAACTGGAAGGCTTTCCATGCCGTCTTTTCCTTGCCACGCAGTGCATGGTCAAATGCATCATCTCGAAGAAGTTCACGAATCTGAGGACCAACAAAGACACCTTCCTTTATCTTAGCTTCACTTAACCTTGGAAATTTTCCACAGAGGTACTTGAAAGCTGCTTGTGTTTTGTCAATGGCCTTGACAAAGTTCTTCATCAGACCTAGCTTGATGTGTAAAGGTGGTAACAAAATCTTCCTTGATTCAATAAGTGGTGGATGCTGAACACTTTTCCTCCCAGGCTCCAATGACAGTCGGAGTGGCCAATCTTTCTTGATGTAGTGGGAATCTCTTGCACGACTATCCCATTCGCAGAGAAAACAGCAGTACTTTGTGTATCCAGTCTGCAGACCAAGCAAGAGAGCAACAACCTTCAAATCGCCACAGACCTGCCACTGATGTTGGTCATAGTTTATGCACCTCAAAAGTTGTTTCATGTGGTCATAGGTTTCCTTCATATGGACTGCATGACCAACTGGAATTGATGGCAAAACATTGCCATTATGCAGTAAAACAGCTTTAAGACTCATCTTCGATGAATCAACGAACAGTCTCCACTCATCTGGATCGTGAACGATGTTGAGGGCTGCCATCACACCATCGATGTTGTTGCAGGCTACAAGATCATCTTCCATGAAGAAGAATGGGACAAGATCCTTTTGATGGTCATGGAACATGAAAACCCTAACATCACCTGCCACTCCTGGAGCCCAACAGCTCTGCCTTACTCTTGGGTAGTTCCAAATCCCTGACAAGGTCATTCAGTTCACCTTGTGTTATGAGGTGTGGATCAGAGGAGGAGGATGGGAGAAAATGTGAGTCCTGTGACATTGATGGTTCAGGACCAGAAGTTTCATCCTCTTCCTCTTCCTCATCTGACTCAAGTGAGAATGATTCTGGTGCATCAGGAACCGGCAGTCCTTCTCCGTGGGGTACTGGGCGTATAGCTGATGGAATGTTTGGATAATGCACAGTCCACTTTTTCTTCTTTGACACACCTTTCCCAACTGGAGGCACCATGCAGAAGTAACAATTGCTGGTATGACCTGTTGGCTTTCTCCAAATCATTGGCACTGCAAAAGGCATAGATTTCCTTTTCCTGTTCAACCACTGGCAAAGATTTGTTGCACAAGTGTTGCAGCATATGTGTGGGGCCCACCTCTTGTCCTGATCTCCACTTTTGCAGCCAAAATAAAGGTAATAGGCTTTCTTAACCATAGTGGTTATACTGCGCTTTTGTTATGCAAAAGTCACTTCACCACAAACATAGCAGAAGTTATCTGCACTGTTCACACGAGTACGAGGCATCTCTGCTCACTTTGGCTAAACAGAAATGTGTCCCTTTGCAAAATCAAACACTGACAAATAAGAGAGCACGACACTGTATGATTTCTAGAGCTGATCTAGGGCAATTTGTTCAGCAGAGTGATGTAAGCTTCGTTATGACTGCATCATCCATGACATCTAGGAATAACATGATGCAATTCATATCATGTATGACACAATACCATCTTCAGATTGCATCATTCATTGTTTTGCCTAAAAAGCAAGTACTGTCCAAACCCAGTCATAGATTTATTCATAGATACAGTCAAAGATGTATTTTAGTCATTTCTGGTTTAAATTGAGATCCCTTCCCTTTATAACTCACTTATCCTCCGCCATTCCCAAGTCAAGGGTCGTATATACTGACCCAATAGCATATCTTGAAAACTAGAGCCAATCAACAATTTTAAGCATCATTTTCATTCTCAGTGACCCAGAATTAGTAAAGTTTGACTACATTTATTTCAGAAGCATTTTGGCTGTAGAGCAGTGCTTCAGTCTGACCCATGTTGAAAGAATTCAGACTCAAGAGACACAGGCACAGGAGGATTCCAGGCAACAGTTATTGTTTTATTAACAAAGTATTTCTCAGAGGCCCTGATCCACCATTGCATTCTTCCATTTTTATACCAGGATAAATTAGGTGAAAATTTGATCCATAAACTATAAACATTCACAGGCATTCTACTCCAATTTACATGTTGGATCATCTCATTTAAAAGAAAGGAGAAATCCAGGTAAAGGTTGGACCTCAGATTCTAGCTTCCTTATTAAAACTATCTTCACAAGCTCATTCATAAAAGTCTAATGCAACATTAACATGCAAAATATCCTCCCTAGTATAGTGGGCATAAACATGTTATTGCAGAACAAAGAATTTATTTTCTAGACTGTGGGCAACATTCTTCTCCCATTTACATTAATATAATTCCACTGAGTTTTACTTACTTGCTCATATATACATGGGAGTAGATATTATCCCCATGAGCATGTGTCCTATTTCAGCATCCAAGGATACATGAACTACAGGGACTGACAATACAGTATGGAGCAGATTCTCAGTTGGTGTAAATTGTCCTAGCTCAGTGTTTCTGAATTGAACTTTCTCAGAATCTATGGGACAATTTACTCCAGATGAGATTTGAGAATATGCCCCAATATATCCCAAAAGGAATAGTTTATATTTTCCCTTTTTGACAAAATAATCTTACTCAGTCTAGTAATGGTGTTTCCAGTTCTTCTCTTGTGCATCTCTGACAAGGTGGGTAGAAGAAAGAAAGTCAGTGGGTCGAGTTCTCATCTCACAGAGCTGGTCAAAAAACTGGGGGAAAAATTCATTAGACATTTCAAAATTCTGAGGTTGTTTCCACTATGCAGGGAACAAAATGCAGCATTTCTTCACCATTTCAAAACTTGATGGTTTTTTTTTCCGACTGTTCCTCCCTTTTTTTCCCTACTGCATGCAATAGAATTAATGATAACTAGGAGTTTCCGCACACCCACATTTCCAGTTTTCTTCTTTTCCTTTTGCCACTTTAACTCTTAAAAAGTTGAAGTTTCAAAAAGTTAGGTGGAAAAAGAAGAAAACTGAAAACCTCTGGTTATTTTTTTTTCTATTGCATCCAGTTGGGGAAAAGGGAAGAAAGGCAGAGAAAAGTGGTTTTGAAGAAAAGCCACGGAAAATTTAAAAAAAAAAAAAAAAAAAAGCCCACTTTTTTTCATGAAAGTTTTCAGTTTAGAAAGAAGTTGAAAATTTTCCATTGGGGGAAAAAGTTTCAAATGAAAATGTTTCCCAGCTCTATTTACGCTCTCAGCTGAGGGATCGCACAAAGCCTTTTGTACAGCCCGCTGTCCCTCTCTTTGGAAAGTTGCCCCTACAATCTCTATGCAGAGATTCCTCCACCAGTGTTGAGCAGGTGGATTCAGTAGCCTCTCTGAAAATATCACTATGCAAGGGGGCCATGTGAGAGGTCAAGAGGGTGAACTAAAGAAGTCGTTACTGTATTTAGTGATTAAAATTTCTCACATTACAATTCAGAAGGGCGGGGCTGCTATTTCAGTGCAGGTTCTGCTTCACATTCCAGCACAATTCTACAAAACGCCTGTGGGATTGCCCAATGCCCTGCTTATGAAGCCTGGTCTACACTTAAAATTAGATTGACCTAGTTACGTTGCTCAGGGCTCTGAAAAATTTACCACCCTGAGTGCTGTAGTTAGATCAACCTAACCCCCAGAGTAGATGCGCTTAGATCGATGGAAGAATTCTTCCATTGACCTAGTCGCCACCACTTGGAGAGATGGATTAGCAATTTCAATGGGAAAACTCCTTCTGTTGATGTACGAAACATCTACTCTACAGCACCAGAGCGGTGCCGCTGTAGAGACTGTATTGTAGACCTGGCTTGAGTGGGGTTATAGATTCTGCCTCTGCAATCCCTCTAACTGCTGAGAAGTTCTCTGCACACAGCCTCTTTACATAGACTTTGTGCTGGTCTGTGAGAGAAAGGAATACATCCTAAAGGAACCATGGAGCAGATCTTTCACTGTTGCCTTACTATGCTATCTTTCAGACCAGAACAGCTATGTTGTTTTTGAAACAGCCTCTTAGCAACAGATCTTCTCTTTGAAAATCACAATGAGCAAAGCAATGGCATGAAGACAGGACAAATAGAAAAATGTGAAAGCAATAAGAATAAAGGTTTCAACTCCTAAAGAACGGGTGTTAGACAGAGATTATACCGAAGGGGAGATGAGAAGGCAAAATAAATGTGCAATAGAAAAGGGACATCATTCAGTAATAGATTTGTGATTATGAACAGACAGTATTATGATAGACAAAAGAGTTAGTCCACAATGGCAAAAACAGTATTACACTCTTAAAATTTGGAAACATTATCTGTTATAGAAACTTCTGAGGAAAGCTTTTTGTGTCTCTATTATATTGGGGATGTTTCTTTAAATGGACAATTGCTCAACTGCGTAATCCAGGCGTGGTGCCTTTATTATGTTCTGCAATGAATACAGATGCTTTTATTCAAATGCTGCCCAAATAAAATTGTATGGGCTAAGCTGTGAGTTGGTGTGTTCCTACTGTACAAAAGGGTTTGAGAATAGACTACTGATTGTTGCAAGCTTGTCTTTAGAGCCAGGTTTTCAGAGGTCCTTGGCTGGCTGGAGAGGGGTGAGCAAGAAGTCTCCCCCTGCTTGCCTAGCAGTGCTAAAGCCTCTCACTACTGCAGTCACTCTGTGCTCTGAGTAGTACAGTGAAAGCTTGTTTCTATTGCCCTGCACAGCAATAATCAGAAGATGCAAAAAGAACATGAGTACTTGTGGCACCTTAGAGACTAACACATTTATTAGAGCATAAGCTTTCGTGGACTACAGCCCACTTCTTCGGATGCATATAGAATGGAACATATATTGAGGAGATATATATACACACATACAGAGAGCATAAACAGGTGGGAATTGTCTTACCAACTCTGAGAGGCCAATTAATTAATTATATCTCCTCAATATATGTTCCATTCTATATGCATCCGAAGAAGTGGGCTGTAGTCCACGAAAGCTTATGCTCTAATAAATTTGTTAGTCTCTAAGGTGCCACAAGTACTCCTGTTCTTTTTGCGGATACAGACTAACACGGCTGCTACTCTGAAACCAATCAGAAGATGGAATTTCTGTTCCATGGGAAATTGTGGTTTTTCGTTCCAATCCAAAACAAAACAAATGTTAAAAAATTAACATTTCTCAATTTTTCATGGAATGGACGTTCTCAAGAATGTTTATTCAGAAACAGTTTGTTTCAATAATGCTGAAACAATATAAAATATTATTTATAAGTTAATGTTTTAATAGAGTTGAAATTACTAAGTCAAAACTAAACATTTTTACCTAACTGCTGACCTCATTGCATGCTCTAGATCAGGGTTGGTGCCCCAAGGGGAGCAATCTGCTTCTCCCTAATGAATAGAGAGAACCGTGCAACCCCCATGTGCAGGGGGAACAGCACTGGGAGACATGGTACTTGCCACAGAGATAGTCTCTAGTGCACAAGCCCTTGCAATCTAGCTCTTAATGTCTAACTGCACCATTGTGTCTAAGTAGTCTTGAGAGAGCTGCACAAGAATATGAGAGACCAGTCTGGAATCTGATTGTAATGAGATTGCTGTTTTAACCTCTCTGGCAATCTATCCTTTTAAGCATTTTCTTAAGCATAACCAAGTTCATGTCTTGCAAATCTTTCATGTACAAGTCTATCCATGCACTAGAATGCCATCAATTTCTGTTTGCAAATGGTCTATGAACAAATTTCCCCTCACATGTGTTTGTTATTCAAAATGATTTGCCAAGTAATTTCTTGATCTGTAGTTCACTCACTAGTAGCATTTTGTTGCGAGTGTTTAATATTTGAAATTGGATTGGACAAACAGGTAACACAGGCTGTTTTCTTTTAAAGATCTGATTAGCTTACCTCTCAGTAATAGTTTTCCAGTAAGAATACTCATGAATATGGATTCAAAATATTTGCTTCTGAAAATATTATCATAAAGTTTGAGCAAACATCCCTTCCGCTAAACTCGTTCCCTAGAATATTTGTGGAAAGTAAACATAAAAAGGAGCATGACACAGTCAACATGAATTTATTGAATGATTCAAGAGCACATTCAAGCAATTCAAGGTCCTTTAAACTGGCAGAGGAATAAGCATAGCAAAACTCAGCTCTGTTACATCGCCTCCCATTCCCAATATACCCCCCAACCCACACTTAACATTGCCTCTCCTCCTTATCCCAGGGAGCTGGTGGTGTAGAAGGCTGCCAGTGCTACCACTGCACCAGCTAGGAATTTCCCCAGGGTAGGGGAATCTCTGGCTGGTTTAAGGCCAATTTAAGAGACAGCAAACAAAAAGGGAATATAAAACCAATTTTTAACATGGCAAACTGTTAAGACTGGATCATTAAATTTTTAATATAGTTATTCAGCATATTAACTATTTACAATATTTTTAATGAACTGTCAAAGGGGATAAACAGTAAGGTGGCAAAAATTACAGACAACACAAATATATTTAGGTTAGTGAAGTTGCAAGGAACTCCAGAGCATCTTAGAGCCAGGAAACGGGGCAACACAATGCCAGATGAAATCCTATGTTACCAAATACAAGGTAAAACACAAGGAATACCTTGAGCTATTCATATGCATTCATGTGTTCTAAGTTACAGTGTAACCACACAGGAAATTCAGCCACTGCAGACAACCTAATGAAAAAATCTACTCAGTGTGCAGCAGTGGTTAAAATTAATATAAGTATTAGGATGTCTCAAGCATGGGTTAGAAAGTTGTACTGAAATGCAAAAATATCATTCTACAAACCAATGGTACACCCTCACCTTGAATGTTATATTCAGTTTTGGTCACCTACCACACAAAAGAACAGAAAAGTTTCAAAGATGGATGAAAAAGCTATTAGTCATGGAAGGGCAAACATACGAAGAGATCTTGAAAAGACTGCCAGGTATAGAGAAGAGATGAGAGAGTACATGGACAGCAGAATATACAATAAAGAATAGATTAGAGTAGGTAAGGCAGGCTCTTCCATTTACGTTTTGTTATAAAACAAGGAGCCATCCAATGAAACCGAAAAGTGACAAGAGTAAAACTGACACAGGGAAGTATTTTCCTACAGGATCTAATTAACCTGTGGAACTCACTGCCAGAAGATATCTTTGAGACTATGATTTAAAAAAATGGTTAGACTTTTATATGAATCATGAGACCACACACAGTGAGGGAAGGAGCTTATCCAATCTAATGTAAAGGATTGAACCCTCATGCTTCAGGACCCAAACAAATCTGCTTGGCATTAGGAAGAAACTTCCCCAGAACTGACCACTGCACTAGCACCTTCTGAAACAATTGGTGCAGGCCACTGTCAAAGGCAGAATATTGGACCAGATGGAACAGTGATCTGATCTGCTCTGCTTATCCCTATATTCCATGTTTGTGGACTTTCTGGTGCAGAATAAAATTAATGTTGTAGGTTCCTGTAGCTACTACAGTCTCAAAATTTTGTAGCCAATTCCCATTAAAATCAGTGGGTCTACTTTAAAATACAGTACAAAGAAATAACCCAGAGTTTCTGGAAATGGCCTTTCATTAGCTGATCAGTAGACTGTGAACTCTGTGCATTCCACAAGTTCTGATTGATTAGAGAACCTTGGAAATCCATATTAATACTCAACATTTATGTTACATAAGGCACAAAAGTTAAGCTTCTTCCATGAAGCATGTACATAGCCTCTGATTGCTTTTCAGTTCCTCTGCAGTCAAAAATCCGATCCTTCTAATTTTTCCAATAGCATATGCATTAAAAATTTGGCCATTTTCTATCAACATCGCAGCATCAGCACTATTTTTATTTACCTATGAAGTTAACAAGATATTTGTGCGCATACTCGTACTCCTTCAGCTCCTCACTTTTTGATGGCACAAGATAGGTGGATTGTCACAGGTTGTGTTCTTGTTTCTCTGTCTTTATGTCAGATTTGATAGCTACACACTTGTCATACCCTTTCATACACTCCCTCCTTTTATCCCAAGGCCCAGATGCCTTTCATTAGATGTTGCTTTCCCATGGCTTTGATCTCTCCCTACAAGAGGTAGAATGCTATGCTGTACAGAAAATCGTGGAAAAATATCTCTAATTTCTTTTTAGTGTCCTATTCTTTCAGCACTTTGCCATAGGGTCCCATCATGAGCATTTTGCAGGAAATGTAAACATTTTCAAATGAAATTCTCACATTGAAGAGTCCCTTTCCTTCCTATAACCCCAGAGCACTAATGGTATCTTTTTATGTATTCCTTCTTGTCTTCTCTTGCATTCATTAAATCTCTAGATCAAGGGTTCTTGGACTCAAATTGTGCAATCTATTCATGCTGTTTCCTTAATTTAAATGCTTGTCTTCACTTCTAATACCTCATCTGTTCAGTGCAACTTTCCTTAATTCATGAGTTGATTAAACCTTATATATATATTTTCACAAGGATAATTTTTCACCATGATTCTAACTCTGGGGAAATATAAAGAAACAGCCAGTGAGGTTGATTAAGTATAATCATACATGCATTCCCCTCTCCCCCCCACTACTAGCACCAGAATTATTTTATTTAACTTTTCACTGGGTCAGGCCAAAATATTTGGTCATTACTACACTAGGTTGGGTTTTTTTAAGTATTTCATTTGTGAGCTGTGCAACCTGTAATATTGTCAGGCTCTAACTACTCTCCCTAGCAATATAAGAAAACTCTGCTTCTTTTTGAAAAGTTGTTTGTTTTGTGTTGTGGGTTGTAGTAATCAATAAAGTAGTCACTGTACTAAAGTATGATAAGTGCTCCCTAATCAGCAACTGATATGCACGTGTGCTCAAAATGGATGAAAGTCACTCACAGTGAGGAATTCAAATATTATGCATTTGATATATCTGTTCAATAAGGAACGTTACCAAATATTAATTAAACAAATTCCTGTACTTGATAAAGTCTGCCAGTTTTACCAAACTATTTCAACTTGTACAGCCATCCTCTAGAGACTAGAATGAGAACACAAAACTCTAGGAAGCAATGTTGGCTAGTGACAAGATCTAGTCCCCAGCCTGGCCCACTGAGTAAATTTGAGCACGTCATTTCACCTTCCTGTGCCTCAGTTTTCCCATCTGTAAAATGGGGATAGTGACACTAACCTTCTTTGTAAAACACTTGGAAATCTACTAATAAAAGCACTATATAAGACTTAAGTACAGCTGTTTCATTGCTGATCAATTAGGGAACTTGCTCATTTAAAGTTGTGTAATGCTCCCTTCTAACAGTTTGGCAGCCACCTGCTTTGTCTACTGCTTGCAGGAAGAGCAACCTCTTGTAGCTAGCTGGTGGGGCTTGGAACCAGAGTGGACCAGCAGCCCCCCCATCAGCTCCCTGCTCCCCTAAGTTCCCTGTGCAGCAGCTCCCAGCAGGCTAGCAATTGCAGATGTCCCTCCCCACATTGTCATGTGCTGCTCCTGCCCTCTGCCTTGGAGCTGCTCCCCAAGACTCCTGCTTGTTGTGCGGGGGAGGGAGGGAAGGAAGAAGGGGGCTAATGTCAGGGTGTCTCCCCCTCCCTGCTCCTGCACTTGCTTACCCCATCTTCCATAGAGCAGGGGGGGGACACCAGGGCTCAGGACGGAAGGAGCTTGCAGCAGCTGCTGTCTCAGCAAGCTGATCTAATTAACAAAGCAGTGTACTTAAAGGGGAAATGCGCATACCTTTCTCCATTCCTGCTGCCTTGTAGAGTGAGAGAGTTAACCCTTGAGGGCTCAGCCAATTGCTAGTTCATCATTTAGCAGTAAGGGAAATATCCCATCCTCTGACTCCTGCACCTCACCCAGCTTCACAATCATCATCACTGTGTAGCAGTATTAAATTGTTTGTTTAAAACTTGTACTCTGTGTGTGTGTGTGTGTATATATATATATATATAATATAGTCTTTTGTCTGGTGAAAAAAAATTCCCTGGAACCTAACCCCCTCATTTACATTAATTCTTATGAGGAAATTGGATTCGCTTAACATTGTTTTGCTTAAAATCTCATTTTTCAGGAACAAAACTACAACGTTAAATGAGGAGTTAATGTATTATTATTTTGTGTCCAGAGAAGAATCTGAAACCAGTTCTCCAGAGATGAACGCCCAATACATTGACATATTATAAGATTTAGTATAGTATTAATGGGAGACAATCAATGGCATTATTACAGATAGATATATATGTTCTGCTTAACTGAATGCATAGAAAGTTGGATCTTGAGAAGTGCTGTTTGATAATTGTGGTGGATTTACCAACAGAGTCTGCTCACCGCCTGAGTGACTCAAAATAAAACAAAAATATGGCATGGTGTCAAAACATTACACTTATATGAATTTAGTACATTTGAAGGGTGCCAAATTGACAGCCTGTAGACTATGGGCCTGATTCTCCTCAACCATACACCAGTTGTACACTGGTAATAATCCATTGACTTCAATTAAGTTTCTTTTGATTTACATCAGTGAGAGCAATATCAAGCCCTTAAGGCCACAAGATAAGAACACTATGGGCAGTAACAGTGCATGCTGTCCTTCCAATGTTCATCAAGAACTGGGTCTCTATTTGCATTCATAACTTGAACTCTTTTAGAGAGGTTGCCAGGAAGGACACCACTAATTAGAACTGAATTGTGACATTGCGAGGGTGGGGGGAGTTCTGTGTGGACGTCAATTCTTTAGGAATAAAACCAAGACCAACACTTCAAAAAATAAAATCACTGAACAAACCTTTATCTGATCATTATGACTTTTGCTTACTCATGGCCTCTGTCAGTCTTCAACCAGTAACTAAAGGTAAAATGTTGTGTCCCCTTGACAGTCTCTTTAGCCATATATTTAGCGTATGTACTGGTTGATTATGGTTTTGGTTGTGGTTTTTGCACAGTCAGTGGACTCTAGTTTGGACTAGCTACAAAAAAATGGTTCCATTGCAAGGACTGAGATGACCTCTATGACTAAATTTATGTGAACATGTTTATAGCTCTTGACTAGGGATTGGAGCAAGGAGAGTCATTTAATTACACATCTAGTCCCTGGCACAATGAGACCTTATCACAGACTGGGTCTTCTAGCCACTATCTCAATACAAACAACAATGAATACAAGTTAAATGACTGATCAAAAAGAATTCAACCTGGGTAGGTTAGCTGTTTTAAGTTGCTCAAAGGTTTGAAATGTTAGAATAAGTTCCAGGGAGATGGATTAGTAGACAGAGAGCAGATTAGGTGGATGTGATGTTTATTACATGGCTCTGCAATTTATCACTATAACTTCCATATGTGAGCACCCAGAAGTTCAAACCACAATTGGGACCCCAATTTGTTAGGCACCGTACAAATACACAGGGCCAGATTGCAATGCACACTGAATAGTACCTGATGAAGGCTGCACTCACACAAGAAGTAGTCCCATTGCAATCAAGCGTGGGACAGTGCATCACAACCTAGCCTATTGCAAATAACAGAGTTTAGAATCTAAGTATAAATGGAGAAACCTGAATATTTCTATATAAAGACACATGTAGGCATTCTCAAGCATTTGTACTGAACATATACAGATGTGTGTGTTGTCATGGCACAAACACAAACTACTCATTCAGCTAATCACAGACTGCAGGTATCCAGAAGAATTCTAGGGCCAGAAGAAACCATTGTGATCGTCTAGTCTGATCTCCTGTACAGCACAGGCCCAAACATCCCCAAAATAATTCCTACATTTTTAAAATGGATAGACTTTACATTATTTACAAAAAACCCTGTCCAGAGATTTTTAAATGATTAAATTTAGAACAGAAATTCCCCAGAGCAAGCAATTCCCCAGAAAGCTCCTACAGTTTGCCATCTAATTTCAGAACTGGTACAGTCAGACAAAACTCCAATGAAGTTAATGGAACTAAACCAGGGCTAAATGTCATCCAGTCACAAAATTTGAAGTGTTGCCATTTAAGGCTCTCATCCTTCAAACAGATCCCGCATGGGCTGACAATTCTGTCCACACAGATCTGAATTTGTCATCAGAACTGAAGCATGAAGCCTTGCCTCTATGAAGTCAAAGGGAGTTTTGTCAGGGAAGTCAATGGAAGTAGGATTTCACCATAAGCATTCTGCAATGCTTTTGTAATCGATGAGACATCAGATTGACTTCTCTGCTTCCCCAGAATCGGCCATGAGATCAGCATCACAGATCAGGTACTTTTAAATTATTAACCATCATTTTTTATTAAAAATATCTGTTTTCAGTTAGTTTTTTAAACAAAACGCAGGCTGGTGTACAACCTCTCACCAGGCCAGCAACCTTTATTTCCCAGGCAGCTGCAGAAGCTGCTAGCAAGAGAAGAGCAAGAATCCTGTTGATTCCCATGGCTCTTCAGAAAGAAGGGTTCATGTTTGGAATGCCTCTTTCATCCCACCAGAAACTCCTGAAGCCTAGCCTGCTAATTTTAATTTTTAAAAATAAAGTAAAGCTATAAAAATACGTGGACAAGTCTAGGCTTATTTACTGACACATATAATACATACATACAAGTCTAGGCTTATTTACTGACACATATAATACATTTCATTCATAACATTTATGAAAAGAACCTATAAAAAGGTTTTAATTGAATAATGTGTATTAGGTGTAGAACTGGTCAGGAATTTTCCATTAAAGTGTTTAGCAGAAAATGGCCTTTTTGTCGACACAGACATTTTTGATGAAAACAGAATTTTTGTGAGTTTTTGTAGGAATTTTTCATGGGAAAAAGATCATTTCCCAGCCAGACTAATTATGGGGAAACTGAAGCTCCTTGAGGCCTGGAGAATTATACATTACAGAATTTTACAGTAATAGACAAAAACAGCTCCAGTGTAGCTATGAGGCTCATAATCATCACTTCTAATTATTGCAGTAATTTTAAAATTGATAATCAAGGCTAAGGCTCGTGTGGTTATTAACAATTTCCAAATTCGGAGGGGTTTTCAGAATATATATAACTATTATATATATTATAACTATTACCACTCCACAAATATTTCTCTCTCACTCCTTCCCCATTCTCACCATCCCTGTTTGCTGTTGCGATTCTCTCCCAACTTCTTCCCCTCTCATCTCCTACTGATCTGAAACTGCAGGTGCGGGTTTTGAAAGCTGAGTTTTTTCTCCCTTCAATCAAGAGCAAGCACAGCTGCAAGCTCCAATACCCATAGAGGCTTTTAACTTCAAGTTTTTATTAGAAATGCTAAATTGGGAGCAATAAAAGCTCCCAATTTGATAGTTTAATAAAAAAGTGAGAGTTAAATGCAGGCATGGTTGTAGATGAGCAGTACTGAGACTGGAGGTGCCAAATATTTGTTTTTTAAGTAGCTGGGCTCTCTTCTTCAAGCAAAGATTGTATTTTATGAATGATGTCAGGGACAAGAGGAAGGAGCTCTAGCTGATGATGCAGGCATAAGCCATGGTTCTGTCCACATTAGCCAAAAGAGTCATGGTCTATGTAAACATTCCCATACATATTGCACATTGACTGCTCATAGAAGGGAATATACATGTACTGTTGAAAATGCATATTCCATAAATACACTTTCATAGCTCCCACTGTTGTAGCATGTGAGCATCTTTTATGGTAGTGATCATGGTTGTGGTGGTACTTGTACGATGGCAAAAATTTTCAAGAAAGCTCAACATCCACAAATGGAACCAGATTTTCAAAAGAGCTCAGCACAATGGCTGCATGTTGAGTGCCAAGACCGTGAAAATCTAATGCTGAGCTCTTTTGAAATTCTGGCTCTATAAGTTTCAGGTCACCAGGTGTGTGTGTTAGCTTTCCCAACTCTGACTAGACCATAGTTTTACAGTAAGATACAACAGGTGAAAATTCAGTGATGTTGCTACCACAAAATCTGACTCCTAGACAGCCATAGAAAATCCACATTTCCATCTATATTCTATTAGAAAACACTAACATCCAATATTCTGGATGCAAATATTGCCAGGTCATCTTGTTTTATTGACAGGTAATCCATCTAAATTTCACTATTCTTCAGCTATTGTAAATGCTATAGTGGGCCCAATATTGTTCTCAGATGTCAAAACTCCAACTGAATTTCCATTGCAAACAGGAACAGGATTAGGCCCAATGTCTCCAACAGCAAAATGGAGCAGTGTTAGATTAACAGAATTTTAGGAAGCAATCAGGGCTCTCCCTCAGTGTATCAACATGTAGGCTGCCCTCCCCTAAACCAAGGGATTATGCTCAGTGAGATTTATCGCCTTTATCCAGCAAAACAGGCTCCCCCTGCACCCTGATGATAAGATTTCTAATTTGTGTCAGATGCTTTCCGCCCGCTGGACCTCAGGGCTAGTTGCAACATCTTAAACCCCTCAGTAGATCCTAGGAGTTCTATGAATCCTTCATGCCTCTGGCCCTGAAGGAGAGTTTACAAGGACTTTCTGTAAATTCCAGAACTGCCAGAGCAGCTCTGGGATTTGCAGACCACCAAATTCTGTACTATACACATAACTTGACAAAGATTAAAGTTAACTCCTTGTTCCTGGTTCATTCTAGGCAAGGATGGAGCTGAGTGTGTGAGGAGGGCAAGAGGGAATTCACATTATTAAATATTTTTATTTCAGTAATGTCAAGAGCCCCAATCAGATCAGACTCCTATTGTACGAGGGTGCTTTTTCTGACACCATCTTCCTCCAGTTCTTAGGAAGCCATGACTAGTCGGTGTTCCTGGTGTTCCTCCAATCATGGCCTGAGGGAGACCTCCATAAAGTAGCTTCTGGTTTCACGGTCTCTCTGCTTGATCAGTCAGTTGCCAGCCACTGGATACGAGCAGGGAAACATCAGTCAACTGGAAGCCCTGTAGACCCTGGTCAAGACCCTCAGGGTCATGGCACAATTGCAAAGGAGGGAATAACTGGCTACATTGTAGCAGTGCTGAAAAGGATCTGGGGGTATAGTGAATCACAGGTTGACTATGAGTCAGAAAAGTCTGCAAAAAAAGACAAATATCATTCTGGGTGGTATTAACAAGAGCATCAGATGTAAAACACAAGAGGTAATTGTCTAGGTCTACTTGGCACTGGTGAGGCTTCATCTGAAGTACTGTGTCCAGTTCAGGGCACCACACTTTAGGAAAGATATGGACAAATTGGAGAGATTCCAGAGGCGAGCAACAAAATTGATAAAAGGTTTAGTAAATCCTGACCTGTGAGGCAAGGTTAAAAAAACTGAGCATGTTTAGTCTTAAGGAAAGACAACTGAAGGGGACCTGATATATATGTAAAGGGCTGTTATAAAGAGGACATGATCAATGTTCTCCTTGTCCACTGAAGTAATGGGCTTAATCTGCAGAGAGATTTAGGTTAGATATTTGGAAAAGCTTTCTAACTATAAGGGTACTTAAGGTCTGGCAGGGAGGTTGTGGAATCTGCATCATTGGAGGCTTTTAAGAACAGATTGGACAAACCCCCCATTATGAGTGGTCTGGGTTCACTTCTCCTGCCTCAACAAAGGTGGCCGGACTTAACCTCTTGAGGTCCCTGCCAGCCTGACATTTCTATGATTCTAGGAACAATGGATCTACTTTCCTGCACTGATACTCTTCCCTCTGAGGCTGAGGCAACATTGAAGTCATTTGCAGTAGAGGGTGTTCAGCTAGAGGTCTTTTTTAGTGTACTGATATTTCTTGATAAATATGTATATGTTTACATCCTGTGATCGCGTATAGTGTTGAGCAATAGGTGCAGATGCTCAATGAGATCAGTATATACTACCCCAGCCAATTTGGAACACGGAGGAGTCCTCCTATATGAATAACAGTTAAAAGAGAATAAACTTCTTCAGAGAGAGAGTGGTGTGGTCTGGGGACAGGACTGGGACTTCTACTGCCAGCTCAGACACAGATACCCTATGGCTCTGATTAAATTGTTTCACCTCTCACCTCAATTTCTCCATCGGTGAAGTGGCGATAGTATCTACCCTGATTTTGTACTCCTCTAGCTAGGTACACCATGACCTGAGCGCTTTCCGTGAGAAATAAAAGCAAAAATTTATTTTCCCAGCCTTCCTGGCCAGAGCAAGTTTTTAATTATTGTTGGAATTTATATATTTATACATAGTGTACAAGGATGTGTTCAAGAGAGCTTTTCCAGGAAAGGTAGGACAGGGAGATGGGGTTTGCATTTAGTTCTGAATACAGGGAGCACTTAGTCTTATTTTTGTGGGCAGTAAGTTCCATTGTGAGTTTGTAAAGCTCTTTGAGACCCAAACAGTAGTATATATTCAAATATTTTTGGTGTAGCACAGCTATCCATTTATCAGGTTTCTGTTCATTTACATCCAATGTTTTAATTCACTCAATTTGTTCTGTGATTGGAAAACTACAGATTAAACACCATTGTATTCACTAGCTGCTAAAATTATTTTAACTATAAGTAGAATGATACTGACATATAAACCTAACAGCTTATTTCTGTACTAAATATAGATGTGAAAATACTGGCAAATAGACTGTAGAAAGTGATTTGTCACTTGATCCATACAGACTAGCCAATTTTGTCAAAGGTAGAAATTTCTATAACAAAGCAACACATCTGCTTGGTCTCATGAACTTCACCATAAATCGTGAATTTCCCTTGTCTTTATTCTAATGGATGTAGAAAAATGATTCAAAAGTGTGGATTAGAAATTTATTGTCTGTGCCCTGGAGTTCCTAATCTGGGAGAAATTGAGTGGGAGGAATGAGTTTAAATAATAAAGCCAGTTCTATTCTACTCCAGAAATACTATCATCACCAGCCATGATTTTATGCAACACTAGGACACCGCTGCTTGCTAACCTATTACCCCCTCTTGCTCTTCACATTGGTCATTGTGCCTCTGGTCATATTTATCTGCAATGTTGTTGCTATTTAATGCTTCAGTATTTCAGAGGATGGGGGGGTGGGAAATAAACAAAGGATTACATCTGCTACACTGTATATTTTTAAGGCCAAAGAACTTTCACCATTTCCTATTTAAGTCTATACCCAAACACCCAGAATTAACCTCATTTATCACAAATGAAAGGTATATTAATTGCAATTGCTCCAGGAACAAGTTGCCTTCATTTCATAGTGGTAGGCCCCTGTGGTGCTAACATAACTTGGAGCTCTCAGCTGAACAAACTATTGTGGAGCACGTGCACACATCAGCAGCAGTGCTGTGAAGGCTGGCCCTGAAGCTGGAGCCCAGATTGGCCAGAGCAGGGGAAACACAAGAAGCTCATCTCTCCTCAACCCCTTCCCAGAGCTCTGGTTGACCAGAGAGCTGGAAGGAAATCTCACTCCTACCTCCTGTTGCTAGCTCTCTTCTGATTGGATTGCCATTCGAGAAAGATGTACATGAGCCGCTAAAGAGGCATATAATGTGCTGCTGCTGGGACACAGCAAGCTGAGTCTGAGGTCAAGGAGGAGCCCCTCTATATGGCTATTGTGAACTTGCACATCTTGTGATAGGCAGCAAGAATCCACGGGGAAGGTGACCCCGGATCAGTGACTGAGGGAGGAGTGATCTGGGTGCCCCAAGAACTGTAGGGTTGCTGATAAACGTGTAGGAGTGACTTCTGGATGAATCCCTTTGGCTGTGTCTACACTACAAGCGAGGGGTGTGATTCCCAGCTCTCACAGACATACTTGGGCTAGCTCTCAGCTGAGCTAGCACACTAAAAACAGGAGCATAGCCATGGTAGCATGGGCAGCAGTGGCACAGCACATGCTAGTAGCCCTGAGTATGCACACCTGGGGTTCAGGTGGGTTTGTACTCAGGGATGTTAGCAAGGTGCTGTTGTTGCCCATGCTACCATGGCTACACTACTATTTTTAGTGTGCTAACTCAGATAAGAGCTAGCACAGTATGTCTATGTGAACTGGAAATCACGCCTCTGCTCATAGTGACAAGAAGCTGTAAGAGGATTTTCATCCCAGGGCCAGGGGTATGAGTTTGGCACTAACTACCTGCAAGCAGACCCCTGCTACGCTATTTAAAATTAAATGAAGAGCCTGCCCCGTATGTTAATTCACAACAGCTCAGGTGTCAGAATCACTATGATTTATCCTTCAAGTAATTTTATGATTCCTTGTATTGGTCTATATTCTACCCATAGGGAGGGTAATGAAGGCCTAAGATATCTACTTCAAGTTTGAGTGGCAGAATAGATTTATTCAAAATGAGTATATACCTCCAAACTAGTTATGTAACAAAGGACATCCCAGTTCGACTATGGGAGGCAGTGGGAATGATGTGGCTTGGCTAGAATGTTGGTAGATTTCCTCTGCAGTATCAGGGAGAATAGAATCAATTCCCAATCTACAGGCTTGGCTTGTAAAGAAGGTTTCATGTTGCCAAGTTTTATTTTTATTTAAATTGTTTTCATGTGCTATAGCAAGTCATTTCAGTATTCAGACACAGTTGCTTTTTCCACACTGTCATCTATAATTATACATTTTTAGCATTCCAATGGTCCCAGGTCAAGTGTTCAAAAGTAGGAAGGCTGGAATACGCTGTAGAAGGGAATTGTACAAGTTTATTTAATGATTCCTTTACAAAAGTGCTTATTACCATAGCAGTTTACAAAAGTTATAGATATAAATTATTCAAAGCTACCCAGTGTGTAGTTTAAAGAGCTACTGCTATATCAAACAACTGTCACTGCTGGCTGCCACCAGAAGCATATCAGAAATCATCAGGGGAAAAGGAAACCTACACAAGGATTAAACCAAAGAAATATGCCTTTCTGCATCATTTTCTGAAGATCACTAAACTCTGAGGGGGGAATGAATTCCAAAGGTGGAAGCCCTACATTGAGATAGCTCTCCTCCTGTTCTGCAAAGTTCAGTTCCCAGAACCAGCAACAATATCTTAACTGATTTAGCTCCACTTATGGCTTAATTGCTGGAATCCCTCAAGATTTTGCCCTGAGTTTCCTCCTCTGTACAGAATGTCATCCAAAGAGAGTAATTCCATAATTTCAATCACTATCTTTCTAAACAGATTTAGTCCGGGGTGGAATCTCTCTCAGTCCAGTCTTACAGCTGCGGCTGTTTCTAATATCTCCCATATTGTCCTGCTGCCACCATCTCAAACCAGACTTATTCATGATTCCCTCTAACTCCTCTGTACTCTCTCCTGTCAATATAACTATTGATACCTTCCACTATCCTCCCAGTCTCAGCTTCAGTGCCACATTCAACTCCTTACTCTCCAGACCCTCATGAAATCCTATTGTTTCTCCCTGAAGAAGAGACCCAGATCTACCCTTTCCTCTTTGTACCCACTGCTAAAAATCTTCACATCCACCCGTCCTGGATACCTGCAACCACTGAGTTGTCCAGCCCATTTGATCACATCCTCCCTATATCCTTTCACTGACTTCTTGTCTTGCCATCTCAAATTCAGATTCCTTGTCCTCATATTCAACATATCTCTGCTCTCATTCCCATCCTCTTACCCCCTTTTCTCTACTAAATGTATTCCTTACTTGTCCCATCCACATCTTACTCTTGATTCTTTACATTCTGTCACATCCTTCCTCAACTCCAAACAGCTTCCCAGTTCTTGTCCACCAAAACATTACTCTCTAGATCCCACCTTAGAAACAATTTCTTCCAGGAAGCATCTCAGTTCTGTATTTTCCACCAGTAATATTCCTACACTCTCCTCTCCCTAATTATCCTGGGTCCTATCTTTGCTAGTCTCATCTTAGACTGCAAACTCTTGGGGCAGGCAGGGAACATTTCTTACTCTACATTTTGAAGAGCGCTATATGCATTGGCAACTAGAGTGCCCTAACCACTGGGATAAAGGTTATAAAAGGAAGTAGTAGCACCTCTCCCAGGTGAGTGCCCTAACCACTGGGATAAAGATTATAAAAGGAGGTGGCAGCACCTCTCTTTCAGCCCTTCTGCAAATCTAGCCCTTTATTTCCTTTGCTTTTATTTTAAAACGTTCCTGGAAACAAAACATTTCAGGTCAAGCAAAACACTTCATTTAATCCAAAACAATTTGTCAACTTTTTGATTCACCAAAATTTTCCAGAAGATTTAGTTTTGGTTTGACCCAAACTGATTTTTTTGTTTGATGTTGGGAATTGTCAGTGAACTGAAATCAGTTATTCTCTCAATTCTCTTAACACCACCACATGAAAGATGAACAATAACAACAAGAATGAGGCAGAAGGCAAGAGGTAGCATTTCAGCAGGTGCACAGACAATTCAGGGCTTTTAAGATAATTATAACATCTAACAGCATATGGAGTTAGTGCAGGTGCTAATCCCCCCGCCCCCATTATTTCTTCCACCTACTGAGTTCCTTTCAAATCCAGGTCAATGAAATGTTACCATAATTCCTCAAATTTATGCATAGTCGCACTTATGACAGATAAGTGACATTCTAATTGTTTAGCATAAATCCAGTTCCTACAGCCAATCTTGTATATTTCATGTGTTAGGCTTTCATAAGATGAGTTACAAGAGTCGGTGTCCATATTCTGAATAGCCTTGCATCCTTTTCTAGGAAATTTTAGCAAGCCTGCCTTTGGTGAGGGAGAGAGGATTTTCAGTAGCACACAAGCACCAAATCTCTTTTGGTGAGAGGTGGGCTCCTAACTGCCCGCTGTACATTTGAAAGTCTCCCCCACACACACACACACACCACATGCTCCTTCTCTTCGCCTCTCCTGCATCACTGTTCCTCGTGCCAATATGATTTCTTAATTTGGGAAAGGATATTGTCTTCTACAATCTCAAACCATAGCTAGTTTACAGCATTTTCTGAAGCCTGGTGTGGATGGCAACTGCTAGATTTTTATCATTAAAATCTTGCAATCCTGGCAAGAAGAGCATTTAGTTGATATCTGGTTATGGATCAGAGGCCAGGTGGGTCTGTTTGGAGTCGGTTCAATTTCCTGGTACTACAGAAGTGCAAAATATGGAGAAAGCCAGGGACAGCTAGTTCCATGTGAGTAAATTCCAGAGTTATCTACAAATGATAGCGCACAATTAAAGATAGGACTGTACAGCTAGCAAACTGATCTCGATTAAGCATCCTGTTTGACAGTTTCCCTTCATGCAAGAGGAGATAAGGAAGTCCATTTTTTAAAACTTAGTTTAAATGGGTTTTTAAGGTCTTGTCAAATGCTATCCAGAAAGCGTGAGCTTCAGGCTCTGATCTCTGCTGTTATTTACAGCTCAGGCATTTTATTTACACATAATCACAGCCTTCCCTACTCCCTTCCTTCTGGAACTGTTCCTAGCATTTAAAATATCCACTAAGGGACTGATTGCAGGATGTTATAGTCTATTTTTGCCCATGTCAGTAATGTTTTGCTCAGGGGAGATAGAAGTATTCTGGAATCTGATTTAATTTGAATTACTATTTGGAACAAGACTGGTCAGATGCCAGGCATACAATCTGAGCAAACTTGGGAGTTCCCTCCCATGTATATTACACAGTATTGTGTTGAGCAGAGTTACTCTGTAGCACATCCTGGTACCCTGCAATATATCAAGAGATAGCTAGGAATGCAATTTGTGTCTTCATCTCTACTCCAGCTTCCTTCTTCAGTGGACAGGTCTGATTCCAGAAACCAGTGACCTTCTCCCTATGGGCCCAGATGCTAAGTATGTCTGTCTATAAGTGGCCCTTCTTGGAATGAAGATTTTGTTCTGTCTACCCACCATCATAAGAATTTCTGCTCATACCACCATCAGAATGGTCACTGCTGTTACTTGTGGCTAGTGAATGTTAGCAACAGAGTAAAAGAGGACCAGCATGATTTGCTCCTTGAAAATGTTTTTCTTAGATGAATGAGGAGGTACAGACATACTTTTTCTGTAGTAACAGAGAGAAAAATCTCAGACACAAAAAACTCAACAGTAGTGCCACTAATGAAAGTTAAATCTTTTATAAACATTTTAGGATCTCTTCCTGTTTTCAGAGGCAGCTTCCCCTGCATGTGCTGTCTGTCATTTCACAAGTTTCAGAGTAACAGCCGTGTTAGTCTGTATCCGCAAAAAGAAGAACAGGAGTACTTGTGGCACCTTAGAGACTAACAAATTTATTAGAGCATAAGCTTTCGTGGACTACAGCCCACTTCTTCGGATGCATATAGAATGGAACATATAATGAGGAGATATATATACACACATACAGAGAGCATAAACAGGTGGGAGTTGTCTTACCAACTCTGAGAGGCCAATTAATTAAGAGAAAAAAAACTTTTGAAGTGATAATCAAGCTAGCCGAGTACAGACAGTGTGATAAGAAGTGTGAGAGTACTTACAAGGGGAGATAGAGTCAACGTTTGTAATGGCTCAGCCATTCCCAGTCCTTATTTAAACCGGAGTTGATTGTGTCTAGTTTGCATATCAATTCTAGCTCTGCAGTCTCTCTTTGGAGTCTGTTTTTGAAGTTTTTCTGTTGTAATATAGCCACCCGTAATATAGCTGTCATTTCACAGCTCCATATGCAAATGAACTGCCATTTACAGTCACTTACTTAACTATTTACAGTGGTGTTTGAATGGTTCTGGTCTAGGTACCTGCACACTGAGCAGAATATACAGGTGAGCTTCACACTGGCTCCAAGTGTACGTTCATTATTTTAGAGATGTGTTAAGCCATGAAGAACATGGGTGTGGCATTCACCCTATCTCCAACCATTGTGGAAGACAGTTACTCATACATAGGAGTTAAACCAATTTTTCCCATTTTTTTTTAATTGGGCCTTCTTCTAGGCATTTTCCATTTGCACCCATTTGTGATGACAAACCCCACATTTGTTAACACAATGGTATGTTGCATATGAAAATGCAAACTAGATGTAGTTATCTGAATTGTGTGGGCAAGTGTCCAACTGCTCATGTAAATAGGTGCGCAAAGACGATTTGCCACTGTATTTTTAGAGGCCTATTTAGAAGTTCACCTTTATATAGTAAAATGCAATAAAGATTTAAGACAAACCCCAAAATGCTAATAAAGAAAAATACTGAATACTGAAAGATACTGCTGCCTGCTTCTTATTTACAATGTCACCTGAAAGTGAGAACAGGCGTTCGCATGGCACTTTTGTAGCCAGCGTTACAAGGTATTTACGTGCCAGATATGCTCAATGTTCGTATGCCCCTTAGTGCTTCGGCCACCATTCAAGATGATGTGCTTCCATGCTGATGATAGGTTCTGCTTGATAGTGATCCAAAGCAGAGTGGACTGACACATGTTCTTTTTCATCATCTGAGTCAGATACCACCAGCAGAAGTTTGATTTTCTTTTTTGGTGGTTTTGGTTCTGTAGTATCCGTATCAGAGTGTTGCTCTTTTAAAACTTCTAAAAGCATGCTCCATACCTTGTCCCTCTCAGATTTTGGACAGCACTTCAGATTCTGAAACCTTGGGTCGAGTGCTGTAGCTATTTTTAGAAATCTCACGTCGGTACCTTCTTTGTGTTTTGTCAAATCTGCTGTGAAAGTGTTCTTAAAATGAACATGTTACTGGGTCATCATCCGAGACTGCTATAACATGAAACATATGCAGAAAATGGGTAAAACAGAGCAGGAGACATACTATTCTCCCCCCCCCCCCAAGGAGTATAGTCACAAATTTAATTGATGCATTATTTTTTTAACGAGCATCATCAGCATGGAAGCATGTCCTCTAGAATGGTGGCTGAAGCACTAAGGGGCATATGATCATTTAGCATATCTGACACGTAAATACCTTGCAACACCGGCCACAAAAGTGCCATGCAAATGCCTGTTCTCACTTTCAGGTGACGTTGTAAATAAGAAGCAGGCAGCAGTATCTCCCGTCAAAGTAAACAAACTTGGCAGAAAGATTGGCAGAATAAGAAGTAGGACTGAGTAAACTTGTTGGCTCTAAAGTTTTATACTGTTTGGTTTTGAGTACAGTTATGTAACCAAAAAGAATCTGCATTTGTAATTTACACTTTCACGATAAACAGATTGCTATTCCGTACTTGTATGAGGTGAACTGAAAAATACTATTTTTAAAATCATTTTTACATTGCATATATTTGTAATAAAAAATAATAATATAAAGTGAGCACCGTGCACTTTGCATTCTGTGTTGTAATTGAAATCAATATTGAAAATGTAGAAAAACATCCAAAAATATTTAATAAATTTCAGTTGGTATTCTATTGTTATAAGTGCAATTAATTGTGATTAATTTTTTTAATCGTGATTATTTTTTTTAATCATGTGATTAATTGACAGCCTCAATGAATACATCAAAATGAGAATGCACCCTGCTAGTGCAGTATTGGCAGACCCTGGTTAGCTTGTGCATGCATTACTTTATATTTTTAATATATGAATTAATCATGTTATAAACAACATGAAAAACAGAATGTGTTCCAATGATTTTTTTGAACTGTCTCTGAAATAATACTGTCTATTAGATTTGGCATAAGTGAAACATTTGATATTGAAGTCAAGGGGAGTATGATTTGGTCCTATGGATAAAAACACAAAGCATTTTCTAAGGATAAAGTGCAGGACTGGGAAGAAGATGCTGCTTCTTCTGGCTCTGCTACCAACTGAAAGACTTTGTGACAGTCTCTCAGCTATGCATGAATTCCCTAGCCTGTAAGACAGGGATAATATCTCTATGCCAAAGCTGTTTGATTAGGATTCATTTATTAATTTTGCAAAGCATTTAGGCCAGAAGGTATCATAAAGCGCATAACATTATCATATTGACAACACCAGCCATTAAGAAATCATGAGTTAGCATCCTCCCCACCCAAAACTAAAATTTTTAAAATAAATGTTGGGTTCTTTTCCTATTTGCTTTTGTATTTTTTTCAAATGGAAGTTTGCAATGCAGATTCACTGAAATTTTACAGATGATGTTCAATGGTCTTTATTAAATTCATTTTACTGTGGAAGCCATTAGGCATGAATCTTAAATGCACTTTATTATTCTTATGGCACTATGACAGAGTCAGAACAATGTCCCAGAGCATCCATATCTACCTGTTCTAAATATTGGAGTCAAGGTTATTCTCAACTATGTATGTGTGTGCTTGGTTCATCTTTTGTAATCACATTTTGTACATACTGAATTCAAAACAAGTTTCTCAAACTCCAATTACCCCCCCCCCCAAAGGGGTTTGTCCAAGCAATTCAAATATTTTTATGTAGGGCAGCCCAGAGTCATCTTGGAAAGGATTCATTCCAAACAGAACCAACACATGTTCCAGGAAATTGAAATAACTGATTCTCTCTTAAATTGAGACATCAAATCCATCTCTTGGCATTTTTACTGCACTCATATTATTCAACCCTCAGCTTAAATAACTAATCCATTTAATGAAAGATTAGGCATAGAGTCCAGTATTATAGTCCAGATCCAGTAATGTAGGTATTTTATATATTTTAACAAATTAAAGCAATTTAAGTAAAAGCTGTATAGCTGACCCAAGCTTCATATAAAACGTCATTAAAATCTGGGTATCACACACAGTAACCACACTCATAGCAGAAGAAAAACTCCTCAACTAGTAGATCCCTATGCCTCACTGTAAAAGGGTGTGCCTGCCCTGTAGCACTGCCTTCTGGCCAAGTATGGCTCTGCTAAGGCCTGCCTCAGTTTCCCCCTTCAGTGGGCCAGCAATGGGTTCACTTTAACAGCCCAGGCAAGGAGAAGACAGATCCTCAAATTAACATAAGTGTCTCCCCAATCCTCAGAGGGCTGAGCTAGAGAACACCATCACTTGCTAGTTGTTCTGGTCCCCACCCACTCAACTTCCTCCTGCAGTTTAAATAGGGAAGCCCTCCAGTAGAACGGGGAGCCACCTGTATGATATACAGGTGGTTCTGATTGCAGCTCCTGGGAAGGTAGCACACTCATCACATTCTTCTTTTACTTCATAGCTGGATAAAATTCCCCTGCATTAACTGTTTGCGCCTCATACTTGTGTGTAAAAAAGAGAGAGCTAAATTTTGTGGTGGATTTGAATGGACTAGCTCTTATCTGCTTTAGGGAATAATCCCTTGCTGGTAGAAGAAAGAGCAAGATGAGCCTATAGGTGTCTTCTGCCTCTTTGTTCCTGGGGGAAGGAGGAGCGCGCAAGAAGCCTCCCCAGCTTGTGAGGCCCATGCAAGATCCAGCTACATTTGCAAACCTTGTACTCTCAAAAATGCAGTGACTGCTCCCTCCCAGTCTGCAGAGGCACGAGGCAGTCCAGACTGGGCACAGGGGAGCAAATTGTATCCCAGGAAGGAGTGTAGTGGTGGGTGCAACGTAGCTCTGAAAGGTATTGTGCCTCCTACTATTTCCCATCACAGAACTGTGGCATGACTGTGCATGTTATATTATTCTGAAGTCCTGAGATTTTTATTTTTTAAAAGGCAACTTTATTTGGTCAGGCGCTTCATTCAGCTCCTAAGTACTACAGCGACTGGAGCTGTATTTGCAGCTCCCCCCAAAAAATTTTCATTAAAGTTAAGATAGGAAGTGTGTTTCAGGCAAGCCCAGCTCACATACAAAGCCAGCATTATACTCCCTTTACAAATATTCTGCACCTTTTCAAATAACCTGAAGATTAAAATGTCCGGAAATTAAGTCATTTTCCCCACTGCCCTATAATCCTTCATCCTTCACTATCACCTATCTGATTTATACTGCCTGCCCAAATTTAGCTACAAAAATATTCTCTAAGCTCAAAAAAATATAAGGCTTTTGGGAAAGGATTCCTTGAATAGCAAATGGAATTTTAGATCCCCCTAGTAATTTGAGGTTTGGCACTTGGCATATATTCTTGGCAAATTTTAGGAGGGTGAAAGTTAATTTGCATAGCCAGTGTATTTTGTTTTTGTTCTCTATACAACATTAGGAACATGAGGAAATGCCATAGATATAGTGGGGTTCTGTTGATAAATTGTATAGCTAATTGTTTGACCACACTTTGGTTCATTATGCAATATACTCGAGAGACCAAATAACCAATGTCAGTTAGGTTTATTAATAGGGTACAGGAAAAAGGTTCTATATAATACCAATCTCCAAGGAGCCATCCCATGCAGCAATGTTACATTAACCTTACGCAGAATGTGTGCTTCCCCAAGTTACACTTTTCAGCTGGTATTATTTATATGATGATTTTAGAAGTTACTCATCTCTTTGCACGTCACTAAAATCCAACCCATCAGTTTGTCCCAGTTCGTTAACTAGTGCTCTGTTCCTTCCTTGTCTTTGTTTTAGATACTAGCATTGTAGGTACTGGTCCATGCAATGCTAGTATCACTACCTTGTAGTGAGACATAAAGCAAATGTATCTTGATTTTGACAAGTTTCCTATTTGCTTATGCCAATGCTTATTTCTGCAAATGCAGGGAGTTATGGGATATTGAGCATAAGTGAACAGGATTATGGTCAGTTTGGCTATATCACTATTACAATTTTTGTGCTTAATGTTAGTGGTTCTCAATGCACACTAATATTTTTATTATATATATGTGGTGTAAATCAGCAGTTCTCAAAGCCGGTCCACCGTTTGTTCAGGGAAAACCCTTGGCGTGCCAGGCTGGTTTGTTTACCTGTTGCCTCCGCAGGTTCGGCCAATCGCGGCTCCCAGTGGCCGCAATTCGCCACTCCAGGCCAATGGGGGCTGAGGGAAGGGCGGCCAGCATATCCCTCGGCCCGCACTGCTTCCCGCAGCCCCCAATGGCCTGGAGCGGCGAACTGCGGTGAGTGGGAGCCGCAATCGGCCGAACCTGCAGATGCGGCAGGTAAACAAACCGGCCTGGCCCGCCAGGGGCTTTCCCTGAACAAGCGGCAGACTGGCTTTGAGAACCACTGGTGTAGATAATACATTATTGTTAGTAGAATATATATTTGTATGTTGGCCAGCATACATTAGTCAACAGTTCCAAATAGCTGTGTTTATTAACTATAGCTATGTACGTATGCTGTTTTTCTGTCAGGATTTAGTGGCTTCTGCAATAGAACACAGAGAGGTCCCACTAGAGGGCCTGAAGTTGTTTAAGGGGCTACTATGCAATTCCTATATACTACACAGTATAAATCAGATGGGTAAAACAGAGTCATGAGGGATTATAGGGCAGAGGGAACATACTGGATCCTTTAACTGTTCATTTCCAGACTTTGTGGGGTTTTATATGGTGCAGAATCTTTGTAAAGAAAGTATAGCTGTCTACAGTGTTAGTTGGACTTCAAATGGAACATGTTCCACTGTAAGTTACATAGGTGGATATGCTTCAAAGCACTGAAGTGACTCATCTTAGATGCACCTGCCAAAGAACCAGAGCTCTCTTTATGGCTGTCAATGTTTCCTGCCACAAAAGCTGCACCTTTCCATTGCCATGTTCACTATGTGCTGAAGAGGTTATGCCACTTTCTTCTGTACATTGAGACAGTTGGTTTAGAGACATTTTTGGCTGAAGCTCTTGAGGTGCTACATGCCCATAATTCCCATTGATTTCAGTCAGAGGTGGGTGCTCATCCCTGTGCAAGCAGTACATCGTACCATGCAGGGTTAGATCCTTTGAGATGCCCATCTGACTGCATCCTTCAAGACTTGTGTCAATTCGAGGAGAAAAAAATGTGTATTAATTTTACTTGGCCTACTTTTGTAAGAATTATGCCTACAGCAAGGCTGCTTGGCCTAGAAAGAAAAAATTTAAAGTGTGCTAATATTCCCTAATCCTGCTTTCTCTGTTCTTTCCCTGAGACGTTCTAGGCCCCCATTGTTTTTCAGTCAAACTCTTCCCCTGACTATTAGTCATTGTCATCCGTCAAGGCACTGAAACCATGCCATGTGATTTGTGACGAATTGGAACTAAGATAGCTCAGGTGAATACCACATATCAACTACTTCCAGGAAACTATGAGACTAATCTAAAGGCTTAGAATTCTGCCAGAAATGAGGTAAGTAACATTTATTCAGCAATTAAACAGAAATTATAGCTGGTTCCCCAGACATTCTGCAAGCAGAGAAAGAGGCTAAATTCAGTGAATTCTTGTCAGGACTGATTAAGAACAAATAGCTTTAGTCTTTACCATTTTGTTTCTAGATGTGGGGGCTATTTAAAACTACTTATACACCCTAACCCCCTCCCAATCATAGCAGTATCTGAGCAGCTCACAAACTTTGTTTATCTTCACACATCCTTGTGAGGTAGGGAAATGCTATTGACCATTTTACAAACACGTAATATTTTACAGACAGTGAAACTGAGGCACAGATTAAGTGATTAGCCCATGGTCACACCAGAAGTCTCTGGAAATGAACGCTGGCCTCTTGAGTCCCAGGTTAGGACCTTAACCATGAGAGTATCCTTCCTCTTTAGTTAGCCTACTCTATGAACATGAGCTTTTCCTCTATTAGCTATCACTGTTATACCCAGAAAGCAGCAAGTGGAATTTTAAAAAAATGCCTGGTTAAATATCAAGAAATCATCTAAATTATTTTAGTGGATTAAATGATGGCATTTGATCTGGAAAATGCAGAGGCTGTTCTCCTTTGGCATGCTTAAGGCTTTGCAATCAGAGTGACCGAATTTCATTTGATCCTGAACTAAGCTTAAAAAAAGACAAAGTTAATGCTGCCCGGGAAGCAACTGAATCAGTTTCCACTACAAAGAACTGGGTAGCTCAGGGGACTGGCAGTGGGACATGGTACATAGCCTTTTAGCTCTAGGTCGCTGAACTGAATCCTACTCATGTCAGGAATTTGGGCAGTTTGGTTAGATTAACTGGTGGCCTCAGTCTATGCCCTTAGAGGATTAGTGGCCACATGACCAGCCCCAACATCACAAATGGTATTAATCCATGTGCTTGTTAACAGTATCAACTGAGTCTCCTTGGGTATGGACACTGAACCTCACTAGTAGGAGTGAATATTCCTTGTCAAGGTTTAAGCACATTAGTGCAGTAGAGTGGAGAGGCATGCACTGCTACTGCCCAGGATGCAGTGGACCCATTCTAGAGCTTGAATCTACCACTCTTGCTTAGCATTCAGAAATTGCACAGGTGGCAGAATCAGCCCTCAGCTTATCACACTGTTAGTCTGGCAGTTTCCACAAAGACTTAAAAGTCACTTTAAAAAATCAGATTATGACACATGAAGAGTGTGTGCAGAAGAAAGACGTGAGCCTGACTCTTGTGCTGACAATGAGACATGGTTGGCCTATTAGCTTTGGGTGTGAAAGTTTAACTCTCAAGGCAGCAAATAAAAAGCTATGGAGTCATAACCAGGGCCTCCATAGTAAGGGTTCAGTTACATTTGTATGTACAGCAGAAATTCAACTTCTGCTTTGTAAAAAATAGTGTGTCTTCCTGAAACTTACAGCACTTACTCATTGAATACAGAATGAGTTTTCTAGGAATTTACAAGTAAATCAGTTCGTTTATGAGTTTACATTTATTAGAAACCTGTTACCTTTAAGAAATTCAGGATTTGTGTCAGCTTTTCTTGGTCTCAGATGAGTTGAAGGTAATGCACAGGTTAGGCACGCAGTGACAACAGGAAAAAAATAAAGAAAATACCTAATGTCCTTAAGAATCAACTTAATCTGATCTGGGACCAGAGATATTAACATGTTTTCATCATGATCATTTGGTTATTGCATGATGTCACTATAGGGCAGAGTGAAGGGTGCCCAGCTTTGTATTCCTAACCTCAAGAAGTTTGTAGTAAACTCTGAATTTCCTAGGCTTATAATGCTTCGTTCAAGGATAATTACAACATCCCTGTAATGTTTATCCTTAAATTACTGATATGTACTCGATCATAACTCTGCATAAATCTAATCTTATTTGGGAATGAATATTGAAACTCACTGAATAATGGCAACATTCTCGTACCATCAGTAAGTGAAGGAAAATACCGAACTTCTTTGTTCCTTGTGAGAAAGCAAAAAAATTAGACATGAATATTTTAAATATAAAACTGAAAAAAGAGTGTATGTACAGCCAGGAGAGGGGATGCATATCTCCATGTCTCTCACTCCATCAGCTACAAGACTGAGCACTGGGAAGGCAGCATTTACCAGGTCCAAGAGGAGGAAGAGCTTTGCACTTCCGCTAGAATGATCACCCTCGGGCCTAATTAAATGATTTGCATTGACAGGCTTCTAGGGAAAGCCTTGTTGTGTTCTCCCAGCTGAAAAGTGAAATTGCAATGCAGGCCTGCTTGAGGGAGAAAAGGTGGAAAATGCCTAACAGAAAGCTGGCATGTTTGGGGTTTTTTTTAAATGCAGGAGCAGTAAGTGGGGAAAATATCCAGGGAAACATCCCCAGCCTCATAAAAAATAAGTGATCCATTTTCTGACTCATCACTTAGGATGGCAACAGTACATGCAGGCCTACACATTTGTCAATGGTAAAGGTTAGTAAGGGGTCAACAATAGAGAAATAGAGTTTTCCTGGAGAATAAGAGAGTACAGTGAAGTGGAACATGAAGAGTATTGAATAAAAAGCAAAGTGTGGGTAAGAACATAATGAACAGCTGAGCAGCAGAGCAATGTGGGTAATCAAAAAAGTAATTATGGAAATGCCAGAGTATGCAGTGTTACCAGTTCCAAGCATTCCAAAAAAAAAAAAAGAAAACCCCAAGAGTCAGCCCCATTCCCTCCCTCCCACCCCCGCCAAGTCATAACATTTAAAAAAGAGAGGTTTTTTTTTCATTTGGCTTCTGGTTTCTAAGCGTGGAGGGGAAGGGGGGAGAGGAGGTTTGTGTTTTCTGGCTTTTATCTGCCACCATGAGGTCTAGAAGCTTACTATTTTAAAAGTGAAAGCCAAGATTCTCAAGTAATCACATGACTCCAGGAAGGGCTAGAACGAAAAAAAAAACCTCATCAGAATCATGATAAAATCATGTGTTGGCACCACAGTACAATAGCACACAACATTACCTCCCAGAAAAAGCGGGCCTGAAACCAGCCTTTTTCCCCATGTGCCTTAAATAACCATCCCTATGAATGTTAAGCAGAACATGAGAAATGGAGTGCCAGGGAGGTTCCTTAAAGAGGCTCTGGGTCAGCAATTTAGCAAGGTACAGTCATGTAGACAGTGCAGTTCCCTCTCCTACTCCTATTGTAATGCATTTACATTGAATAGCAGCTAGCCTTATCCTGATGCACATGTCTGGAACTTTCCCTACTCTGTAGCAGTCTGAGTAAAGGTAACCATAGTTAATCCTTGTCCTTCAGGTTTCAGAGTAGCAGCCGTGTTAGTCTGTATCCGCAAAAAGAAGAACAGGAGTACTTGTGGCACCTTAGAGATGCATATATATGCATCCGAAGAAGTGGGTTGTAGCCCACGAAAGCTTATGCTCTAATAAATTTGTTAGTCTCTAAGGTGCCACAAGTACTCCTGTTCTTCTTTTTCCTTGTCCTTCAGGCATCCTCAAAGGCCCAAGATACCACAAAGAGCAAGAAGGCAACAGGCCCATGGCCCAGAGCTCAACATAAACCTACAGTTGGGGTTGGGTGCACCACAGGGAGCAAACTACATGGTTCCATGTTAACTATGGAGGTCAGGCAGTAGCATGTCAGTCTCCTCCAGTGTTCTGCACTGCTGCTAACTAGGGCCAGGAACTATCATAGTCCAGTAGCCAAATGCAAGTTTGTGGCAGTATCTTGTTTTGGTGTCCATGCAATGTTTTCTTGTGGATTCTGAATTTTGAGACACAACATTCAAAGAAACTGGCTGATGACATCTTGTCACTGTTGAGCATTTTGAAATATGAGCACTTATTACAACCCCTCTCCAGGTGACAGTGAAACCACTTTCACTGAAATTCATTTTTTAATAAAAACTTCCCACTAATATTTTGTTATGGAACATAATTATCTAGCAGGTACATATGTTATATCTGCATCAGTGTCTGTATTAGCCACATACCTTGCTATTATGCCCTTTCCTGGCCCAGCCCCTGAAACAAGGCAAAAGGCATATTCTTATACTCTCAAAGCAGGCACACTTAAATTCTTACATATTCAATCATGAGAGTTAATTTTCAAATACTGGATAATTACAGACACAAAGAGATTATAAACCAAACACACAATCACCTGTTTTCTTTATTCACCTTTTGTTTTCTTTTATACTTCTCATTGTTTAATTTCCATGCTAGCTACCACTACCTAGTTGCACTACCTAGTAGGCCTGTTCACAGTACTCTTCACTTCATATGTTTTATCTTTTACAAGAATTTGGTTAGACTAATATGGACATGTTTAATCTGTTTTATCATTGTATTACCAGAAATCCATGCAGGTAACATCTTAGAGCCATTCATAAAAGGTGAACATGTCATGCACTATGTTTCAGAAATACAGAATAATATATGGAGTGAAACTTACATAGAAACCACCTTCACAGAAACCACATAGAACATACATAGAAACCACGTACATAACCACCTTCTGTGACCATGGTGGCATCATCAGGATCACCTTGATCCCAGAGACTATCAAGACTTGGGCTCTTAGCCTCTACATATGCAGCTGGTGGAAGATATTGCAAACAGAGATGATACTAATGAGGCACAGATTCAAGAGATCCACAAAGAAGAAATGAAGTCAAGGATTGTGGCAGATGCAATGGGCAGAAAGTTGTTAATAAGAATCTAGAGTTGTGTATCAATCCCTTAGACACCCACTAAGCACCCCAGTGGCAAAAGTAAACACTGTCAAGGTAGACGGGTACCCCCATCAGTCAATGTAGAATGTAGCCGTCCCACAGGGTTCTCTGACAACAGCAAGGATAGTAGAGACACTGACAGTGACAAAAAAAGCATGCACAGGTTGGTCCAACAAAGGTACTTCACACTAACCTTGTCTATTCTTGAGTAACAGGCCTACAAGCAAGTTCACGAGAGGCTGAGGTCAAGAATATTTTGTTCACTGACTCTGGTGACCTGAGGATTGCCCAGGCTAAGTCAGACATAAATAAGTAGCTGCAGACAGAGGTATCAAGAAGAAGAAGTCCCTGCACAGTTATTGATGGTTATATAGTTCTTTGGATAGTACACTGTCCATCAAATGGTACTATGAAGGACTTTGTGCCCAGTTTTATAGTCTATATAGTCTATACCAAACATAAGCTAGCAGCGGGTAATGTATACCCTCTCTTTTACAGATACAAAGAGACTTCAGCACTAACAGTGACAGAAGATCTAGAAGGGCTAAGGAAGCAAGCAGAGTGCATCAGTTGAGTACAAGTACACAGCTAACTCCACAGAAATGGTTTTGATAGTTACTCAAAGAAACAGTTGTTTGACATTACTTGTACAGCACTCATTCAAGACAAGAAGTTTCACTAACATGTAGTAGCACAAGCTAGTCACCACAGGCAGAGACAAAACCCCAGTTGAAATAAAGCCAGAAAATGGTGATCAACAGACAAGATATGGTCACCTCACATGAGGAAGCCAACAACATCCTTGTACAACAAATAGTGACGGCTGCAAAAGTGAAATCAGTATTATCAGATGACTGATGTCTTTGCCTTATTTTTGCACCATTACCTTCAACAGAGTCTAATATCTTTAGTGGTTATGGAACCTCCAGTCCAAGAGAAAGCTGTAATAGACATCCATGCTGCTGCAGAGCAACACCGAAACATTGTACCAGGATTGTCAGTTGCCCATGCACTCTAAGGACTGGTCTACCCTGCCGGGGGGAGGAATCGATCTAAGTTATGCTATGTGAATAACATAGCTGAAGTCGACATACTTAGATCTACTTGCCACGGTGTCTTCACTGCAGTAGGTCGACTGCTGACGCTCCCCCATTGACTCCGCCTGCGCCTCTCGCTCTGGTGGAGGACCGGAGTCGACAGGAGAGTGCTCGGCAGTTGATTTATCGCATCTTCACTAGACGCGATAAATCGAACCCTGATGGATCGATCGCTCCGGAGTTTTGACATACCCTAAGGCTGTAATACAATAGCTTCCTATTTTGGCCTTGGCAAAGGCACTGCCTTGAATATTCTGAAAGCTGGATACTCCCTCTCTCTCTGCTGGGTGACATCAGTGCAGTAGTGCCTGATATCATTGAACAGGCAACCGAATTCATGGCTGCATCCCATGGATAATCAAATTATGCCACCATGTCAGAAGATGGCGGAACTCATGGGTGGCAAAAATTGGCAAAGATGCTATGTGAACACCAGAGCTCAGCTCCTTACCACCTCCAACTGAAGCATTTATAGAAAATGTAGAACAAGCAAAACTTCAGGCATGTGTGTGGGATAAGTGCATTGGATCCAGATGCACCACCACTTGATCCAGTGTAGTATGGATGGGTAAGTGATGACAGTTCCAATTCTCCATTTCCAAAAACTCTACCAGACTATGTTGTGCTTGCTCCTCCAGATATTTTGAAGATAATCAAGTACTCTTGTGAGAGTGATGCCCTTTGTAAATCTATGAGACATAGATGTAGCAATGTCAAACTACCATGTGCCATATTCCATGTATGCAAGAAGGTGTGTTGTGTTCTAATGACCTGACAACATCAGCTTTAACATTTACAGATGAAAATGGCAATGACATTACTCATATTAGGACATTTGACTGTAGTTTGAGTGAGAAAAAACACTAGTAATCATTGATAATGATTCCAAAATGAAGTATTTGGTTAAAATACTTAAAATTATAATTGTGTTTGTTTATATACGATTAATATTTTTCACATTAAAGAGAGTGGTCAGTGTATCAAATGAAAATTGAGGTCTGTGCTAGCCCCTCCAACCCTCCTCCTCACATTCCCTATTATTCAAATATGTATTGTTATTGATATTGCAAATGTTAAATACACGCATTTCATGTATTAGAACTCATCTGCTTTGATTGGTGGTATGCCACAACTCATGCGGACTCTTTCTGAAATGTTGATAATTCAAAATGCTCAATGGTGATTGAGTGTAACCAGGCAAATTCTTAGAATATATGGTCTTAAAATACAAAATCCACAAAGAAAACCCTTTGTATGGACCCTAAAGCAAGGTTGACCAGAGTGGCTGCAGGCTATCAGTCACATCTTGGCCCCTTTTCTTTGTGGCTCTAACAAAGGGATACGCCTCCCCATTGCCAGTCAGTCACCAAGTATAACTAGAGACTTAGGAATACTTCCATATGAATGGCTGAAAACATTAGGCCAATCTACTTCAAAGAAGATGACCAAGATTGGACATGATAAAGTAATGAATGACAGAGAAGGTAAATCAGGCTCTCCCATTTACCTGTTACAATGGAAGAGGCAAAATTTTAAGACTGACCAAAGCAAAATTGATCTATTACACAATACCTAAGTAATCTGTGGCATCCAAGACTTAAGTGGGGCCAAGAACTTAGTAGGAATCAAGAGGATTTGACATTTATGTGAGTAATGAGAATTTCAGAACAGAAACAAGTAGAATTTAAAAAAAACCTGTAAAAAGACTATCAATCCTCACACTTCAGAGCATGAACCAGCTAGTGACTCACTAGTGGGATTAGAAAGACACTTCACCCGGTCAGCTACAACAAAGGGTTTTACATCTATGTAATATATGCTGCTGTCTCAGTTTCCCCTTGTTGGTTGATAGCTTAGCCATCTTGCTTAATGAAAACTTCACCTCTTAAGGTAATAGTAATCCAAAGAAGAGTCCAAATGAGAGTCCAGAATCTTCACAAAGTCTCTCTCTTTCTCCAGATCACAGCCCTTCCCCAAGGATCTGTCAGTTCTCACTTTTCTCCACTGTCCAAGAATAATAATGCCCCTGAGGGAATGTCTGCACTGCAACATAAGCCTGCACTTGAGCCCAGGCTCAAGCCTAATATCCCTTGTGTGTCTACACTGCAATTGTGCTAATTTAGGGCTCATACACAGGGTACCAGGACCTGCAGGGTGGAGGGTCCAAGCTCAAGTTAAGCCAGTTAATGGGTTAAGCCAGCCCTATTGCTTTGCAGTGTAGATGCAGCCCCACTTGACTCAGGTCCCAGCAGTTCGCTACAAGTATCCCACAATTCCAAGGGACAACTTCCTTATTCCGCTTTATCCCAACAATCTGCAATCCACTCCAATGAAAACAGAAGACACACCCCTTTGTAAATGGCAGCAGCTCAGGTCAGTGTTACAACCTATTCTTTTCTGATCACCTATCTGCAAGCACAGTATCAGAAAGCCTCCTGGGTTTGCAATGGAGAGCAAACCAAGTAAGCCTTTTGCAAAGCAAGCTGCTTCCTGGTAATAGGCAGGATGGATAGTAAAGTTTTCCACGGCGCATCACAGTTCTAGGGCCAGAGTGACCACATCTGGTGGTAGGGGGAGGCATTAGGGACTCTGGATTTAGTTACTTTGACTTGGGTCCAGGGCCGGCTCTATTGTTTTTGCCGCCCCAAGCAGCGCACCAAATTGCTGCCATGGACGGCGGGGGCAGTCCGTGTGCCGTTAGGGCGGCACGCGCGTTTCCGCGGCAGTGGCAATTCGGCGGCAGCTTCTGTCTTCAGCCGGAAGGCAGCTGAACATAGACGCTGCCACCGAATTGCCGCCGCTGCGAAAACGCATGTGCCGCCCTAATGGCACATGGACTGCCCCCGCCATCCGCGGTGGCAATTTGGTGTGCTGCTTGGGGTGGCAAAAACACACGGACTGCTGCGCCTTGCAGATTGCCACCCCAAACACCTGCTTGGAATGCTGGTGCCTGGAGCCAGCCCTGCTTGGGTCTGCGCATTGCAGTGTGGATGCCAGAGCCCTAGTTTTGAACATGGGTCAGAAAAATCTTAACATAAGGTTAAAATGCAATGTAGATGCTCAAGACCAGGGTTCCCTAACATAGATCAGCTGACTTGAATCCCACTAAACCTGGACTTACATTGCAGTGTAGATGTGACATTATTGACATGAACTGTGACCGTATCGATCATTGTTGCAACCAAGGTCCTATAGTTGCACCAAATCTTGTACAAAGGAGGTCAAGTAATGTGTCTATAGAAAGGTCGTAATACTTTCAGCCCCCTGCTTGCCATGCAGTCACTGCTTCAATTTCCCTGCAGCTCCTGGCTCCCATGAAGCCTGTGGCTCCCAAACAGAGCCCATTTACTTCCTGGTTCAGGACCTTTCTCCTTATCTGGCCAGGGGAACGAGAAGTGCAATCAGTACAGAATTTATAATGGCACCAAGTCCATGCTCAGAAGAGGTCCCAGCTCCTGGACCATGGTCCCACTCTTCTGCTCCACCCCAAGGCCCTGCCCCCACTCAGCCTCTTCCACGTGAGGCCCTGCCCACCATGCATTCCTCTCTGCCCCCTCCCCACCAACCCCCCATGCGAGCAGCAGGCGGGGCCTCAAGGTGAAGAGGCCAAGCAGGGGTGGGGCCTCAGGGTGGAGCACGGGCAGAGTGAGGGGCGGGAATGGTCCAGGTGCCAGGGCCTACAAAAGGTTAATCCAGCCCTGACTGCAGTGGGGAGGGGAGGGGACAGATGGGAGCTACAGTCCCATGCTTTGCAGATCCATCACAGTACTGTATTCATCAGGCACCAAGAGAGGCACAAGGAACAGGAGCAGCTGTGCTTTTTGCAGCTAAGCTCAAAGGCTACCAGCTCCAAAACTAGATCGACTTGAGTGTGTCTTCTAGGAAGACAGGTTAGTCCTGGGCTGCGGGCAGAGTATGTCTACTAATAGTGTACAGATCACCCCACTGTACTTCACAGGTCCTGGCTGCATTTCTCTGGTTCCTGTCTGTAGTGGCGTCATAGACAGCAAGGCTAGTCGGACTCACTACCTTCTCTGTAAATACAAATGATGATTTTTCCCATTGACTCAGGAATGTGTAGCTGCCAGGATGACCTTGGGATTGTCCTAGGTGCTTTCTGGTTCTACCTATACAGCTTATTGTGCTCTGGACCTAATATTTAGACTGGAATTAAGGTAATGTTTACACTGTTTTGATGGCTGGCTACTGCTGTTTGTGGTTGGAGCATTCTTATCCCTGTGGCATGAGGGACCTGTTTTAGATTACCCTTCTTAGGAGAGCAGAGTGGGTTTAAGGTGCATGTACAGTGACAGCAACAGATCTCTGTCCATACCTCATGATTTTTTGTTCACAACCTTTAGTACAGTGGTCCATAGATATTCTGCTTGCTATTTCACTTTTACGGGACACCGTTGTTTTCAGATGACCTACGACAGATGAAGCAAGAATAGAGATGGCTAAGTGCCGCTGGCTCACGTCATGTGCTGGATCCAACCCGTTACATCAAATGAATTCTCAGTTTTATTCCTCAGCAGCACATGTGGCAAATAAAGGGTGCATTGCAGAGCGTAGGGAAAGCCATGCACAATAGAACTCTAGTGGATGATTGAAAGCTTGGTTAACCCAGGCTGCCACCACCTGGTTACAGTCATGTTTTTCTTGCGGTGAGGAGTTTTCAAGTTACTTTGCAGATAACAATCATTCAGATCCAAACCAAACTTTCTGCTTTCTTAATATAGCTTAATTTTTAACGGTTACCTATAGATAGGAGAAATATGTGCCCCCATGGAAATGCAGCAAGAATTTAGACTTATGGCTCTTTCTAACCCATCTTGTTATGATACCACCACATCTTCACACCAAAGACAAACATCTTGAGGTGTATACGAAGGGAGAGTAAAAGGGCGTGTGCTCGGTGTTAAGGATAAGAAGGTACTATGGGGGTTCGATTGTACCATCCTTCACGGGGGCAGTGCTGAGCAGCAGGAGCCCTTAGAGAGGCAAAATGCCTCCTGGAGCTGCCAGGCACAAAAAATGAATGAGCCACCAGAGAAATAGGGCTGGGGCAGACCCCATATTCTGCAGCGTCTGCAATTCTGTCAGGCCCTTATGCAGCTCTCACAGAGAGGGGGACATTAATGCTCTTTTCTCCATACTGTGTAAGGGCCAGGAAGAATCTAGCCCTGAAAAATGAGTCTAAACTTGATTAAAGGTTGATTTTATAATCCTTAATGCACATGAGTTCCTCACTCTTATGAGTAGCCCCCGGACATGAATGAGGACAGTTGAAATGAGCTCCTGTTCAAAACAAGCAGACAGAAATTGAGGATGAGATTTTCACAAGTTTACCAGGCCCAGTTCCTTAAAGGTATTTAGGCTCCTAACTTCCACTGATTTCCATAGATGTTAGGAGCCTAAATGCCTTTAATGATCTCGGCCTCAGTGACTTAGCAGCACAATTCCCATTGAAAACAAAGTCCCCTGAAAGACTTTCCATGGGATGTCTGCTCTTAGAACTTCCATTCCATGGGGAATTCCAACATTTTGAAAATAAAAATAGTTATGAATTGAAACAAAAAGCCAAAATGTTGATGTTTTCCATACAATGAAAATTCCAAAATGTTTTGTTTGAATAGTGTCAAAACATTTCGTTTTATGTTGACATTTATATTGTATTAAATATATTATATATACACTGGTACTCATAATCTTAATATATGTACATATATATTTATATCCATTTTAATATTAAAGGCTAAAAAATGAATTGAAATGACACTAAATGCTTTAAATGTTTCTCATAGAAAAAAAAATCAAAATTGACATTTGCTATCAAAACATTTAGACTTTGATGAAATAGAACAGTTTTCCATCAAAAAATTCAGTCTGCAATTATTTTTTACCAGCTTTAATGCTTACTACTTGGTACCAATGCCAAACTAAAATCATCCTTGGATTTCAATGGAATTACATCAGTGATGAATTTGGATCCCTGTGTCTACAAAGCATTTATATCGGATACCTAAAATATTCGTTGTACCATGATATCTGAGAAAGAGACTACATTAAATATAGACCCCATTCAAACATGTATTTGCGCTTCTCAAGCAGTGCAGTTGTTATTGCTGAGAATACTTCTCTGTGCTTTGTACTATATTTGAATATGGACTCAAGACTGCCAGGTGCTGAGCACCCTCAACTTCATTGAAAGTTGTGGATACTCAGTATATCTTGGGATCCATCTCCAAGTATTTTTTTTATACATCACAGTATAATTAGATATTTACAATGTCGGGTATTGACATATTTAGATTGCGCTGCTTTAAAGTGACATCAACACCTTCTTAGTTATAATAATAACAACATCCAAATACATTTCTGTGACTGAATTAAGACAAGAAAAATTGTTCTTGATCTTTCCTATTTATAAGTGCCTTGCTCTTGTAAGTAATCCCTGTCAAATTTGATTATTATAAAATGTTTTGGAAAAAGTCCAGAATACCACAGCCTCTGTTTAGATTCAGATACACTAGATTTATTTGTGAAATGTTGCAGAAGGCCAATGCTCTTTCCATTTATACTAAATGAAATAAAACTATTCTATTTGGAAGACAAAATAAAACAGTAAGGCCTCTTCAGGCATTGTAACTAGGAAAGTAAAAGTGATGAAATCCTGTTCTGGAGAATCATATTAAGCTTAAAGCAAGGATTTTGATTTTGCCCACTTATCTTGAGCCTTCTTATCCCTACAATGAAAGCCCCGAACTCTGGAGTCAGTCTTGTCACTTCATCTATTAATATCCTTGCATTGGCCCCTGGCCACACAAATAACTCATTACCAATGACCCCTGTATTAATGTGGCATGCTTGAGTTATGTTTGCATCATCCCTTTTCATTCTCTCCTGTGTTTAATGTGATGTAACTCCCTGTAGTCTTCTGAGATAAATTAATCTATGTTAAGGCAGGCAATTTCAGAACTGGTTCAGTTTTCTCCATCTATAATTCACTCAAACAGTGAGAGTTCTATCCGTGGGTTACAGAAATGAACAACATGATGATATGTTTGGTAGCCCTTTTACTTCTGCTAATAGCAAGCAGGAACATGAGCTTCTGTAAGAGGTCAGATGGAAGTTTTATTGATTGCCATCAACTCAAAGGAAAGATGTAAAATTTGAAAATGTGCTGACATCTCTATATGTAATATGACATTTCTTTTTAACTGTTTTTGACAAGCAACTAAGTTTAGCTCTAAATCAGATTATATATTCCTCTAAGTATGCAGTACAAACACAGTTACAGACAGATGTAATACTGGCCACCAATAGTAAAAGAATTTGAACCAAATATGATTATACTTTTTAAAAAAATCATCATGGCATTATAAAACAAGAGATTTGCCATAATAGAAAAGTATTAATAATTTAAATCAAAATATATTGGGCCAGCTGGTGTAAATCAACAAAGCTCTGTTGAAGTTGTACCAGTTTACACCAACTAAGATCTGGCCCATTTTACTCATCTAAGATTCTATTTTAATTTATGTAAGTTCCTATATCACGTATATCACCTTAGTATCTGAGCACTTTGCCCATCATCATGGTATCTAAAATGATAGATATATTATATCGATTATCTATTTAAATTTTGAGTAATGAAACATCAGAAACTACATTTATCATACTAAAAGTTTATGAAATTATTAAATGTTTTCAATAGATGATCACCCATATTACTAAAAAATGCATGATAAAAATCTGATGTTCATATTGTTCCCCTTCTCTCCTTCAAAGTCTCAGTCTGCAGCAATAAACTTCATTGTGTTGTTGACAAGAATCCCTGACCTGGATCAAATAGGATGATGCAGCAACAAATTTGGACAGTTTGATGATGCTACAGCAGTAGAAGACTTTTTAAACTGCAATGTGAATAAATGGTATTTTCACTGTATGAGTGCTGTAATGTATTTTTTTGCAGTTCCATAACTCTATAATTTCCTACAGTATCAAATCTGCCATGGACATAGAGCTCAATCCAGCAAAGTGCTCACAACGTTCTAGACTTGATTTTAACAAATAGGGAGGAACTCATTGAGAATTTGAAAGTAGAAGGCAGCTTGGGTGAAAGTGATCATGAAATCATAGAGTTTGCAATTCAAAGGAAGGGTAGAAGGGAGTACAGCAAAATAGAGACAATGGATTTCAGGAAGGCAGATTTTGGTAAGCTCAGAGAGCTGATAGGTAAGGTCCCAGGGGAATCAAGACTGAGAGGAAAAACAACTGAGGAGAGTTGGCAGTTTTTCAAAGGGACACTATTAAGGCCCCAAAAGCAAGCTATTCTGCTGGTTAGGAAAGATAGAAAATGTGGCAAAAGACCACCTTGGCTTAACCATGAGATCTTGCATGATCTAAAAAATAAAAAGGAGTCATATAAAAAATGGAAACTAGGACGGATTACAAAGGATGAATATAGGCAAACAACACAGGAATGGCAGGGGCAAGATTAGAAAGGCAAAGGCACAAAATGAGTTCAAACTAGCTACAGGAATAAAGAGAAGCAAGAAGACTTTTTATCAGTACATAAGAAGCAAGAGGAAGACCAAAGACAGGATAGGGCCACTGCTCAGTGAAGAGGGAGAAACAGTAACAGGAAACTTGGAAATAGCAGAGATGCTTAATGACTTCTTTGTTTTGGTCTTCACAGAGAAGTCTGAAGGAATGCCTAACATAGTGAATGCTAATGGGAAGGGGATAGGTTTAGCAAATAAAATAAAAAAAGAACAAGTTAAAAATCACTTAGAAAAGTTAGATGCCTGCAAGTCACCAGGGCCTGATGAAATGCATCCTAGAATACTCAAGGAGCTAATAGAGGAGGTATCTGAGCCTCTAGCTATGATCTTTTGAAAATCATGGGAGATGGGAGAGATTCCAGAAGACTGGAAAAGGGCAAATATAGTGTCCATTGTAGAAGTCTCAGCTGAGGTTCGGCCCTCAGCGGGGCTGTGGGGTATCCCACCGCCTCGCTCTGGTCCACCGTCAGTCCTGGTCCAGCGGTAGTGTGGGACAGCAAATACACGGTTAGGGGCTCAGGCCCTTAAGCAGGGGCTGAGCGAATAGGTCAGAAAAAGCCCCGGGCCTTCAATCAGGGCAGGGCAGCAACCACACAGTCTGGAGTTCAGGCCCTCAAGCAGGGGCTGAGCCAATAGTTCGGAAACCCAGGCCCGTAAGCAGGGGCTGAGTCAAAGAGTTTGTAGCAACCCAGGCCCTAGGTCAGGGTGGGGCAGCAATCAAATAGTCAGGAACCCAGGCCCTTAAGCAGGGGCTGAGTCAAGGAGCAAGAGGTCCCAGCCTCTCTAGGCCAGGGAAAAGGAGGAGTCTGCCACCCAAGGAGTGGGTGGCAGGGGGGAAGCAGGCCCTCCCACTCCACTGTATCCCAGCCCGGGCCCTAGCAATGGCGGAACTCACTGCTGTCAGTGGGGATCCTGGCCACAACACACTGACATCGGCTCTGGCAGTGCTGCAGCCAGACTGGGGTTGGTTGCCCCCGGGCTACTTCCACACTCACCCTCATAGGGTATCTGGGCCAGACTAGTGTCCTCGGTGGTCTCCACCAGCATTAGTTCCTCCGGGTAGGTAGCGAAGGGTAGATTCGGCTCCTCCTCAGGGTAGCTGGAAAGGGGCAAGCCCGGCTCCTCCTCGGGATAGTTGGAAAGGGGCAGGCTTGGCTCCTCCTCAGGGTAGCTGGAAAGGGGCAGGCTCGGCCAGTTCTCCTAAGGGTAATGGGCGAGGGGTAGGCTCGGCTGGCCTGGTGAGTCAGCAGGCCAGTTGCGGCCTGCTGCTGTCTCCCAAGCGGGAGCTCGGCCACAGACATCTGCTCTTTCTGCCGGCTTGTTCTCCACTGAGCTCTGCAGGCGGGCTTTTATACTTCCGGGTCGGCGCCGTGACCTCTGAGGGGCGGGCACCGGACCCGGTGGCTCCGCCCATGTTGGTGTTAGGGGAGGTTCGGTCCTCAGCGGGGCTGCGGGGTATCCCACCGCCTCGCTACACCATCTATAAAAAGGGAAATAAAAACAACCCAGGAAACTACAGACCAGTTAGTTTAACTTCTATGCCAGGGAAGATAATGGAACAAGTAATTAAGGAAATCATCTGCAAACACTTGGAAGGTGGTAAGGTGATAGGGAACAGCCAGCATGGATTTGTGAAGAACAAATCATGTCAAACCAATCTGATAGGATAACGAGCCTTGTGGATAAGGATGAAGCTGTGGATGTGGTATACCTAGACTTTAGTAAGGCATTTGATATGGTCTCACATGATATTCTTATCGATAAACTAGGCAAATACAACTTAGATGGGGCTACTATAAGGTGGGTGCATAACTGGCTGGATAACCGTACTCAGAGAGTTGTTATTAATGGTTCCCAATCCTGCTGGAAAGGCATAACAAGTGGGGTTCTGCAGGGGTCTGTTTTGGGACCGGCTCTGTTCAATATCTTTATTAACGACTTAGATATTGGCACAGAAAGTACACTTATTAAGTTTGCAGATGATACCAAACTGGGAGGGATTGCAACTGCGTTGGAGGACAGGGTCATAATTCAAAATGATCTAGACAAATTGGAAAAATGATCTGAGGTAAACAGGATGAAGTTTAACAAAGACAAATGCAAAGTGCTCCACTTAGGAAGGAAAAATCAGTTTCACACATACAGAATGGGAAGAGACTGTCTAGGAAGGAGTATGGCAGAAAGGGATCTAGGGGTTATAGTGGACCACAAGCTAAATATGAGTCAACAGTGTGATGCTGTTGCAAAAAAAGCAAACATGATTCTGGGATGTATTAACAGGTGTGTTGTGAGCAAGACACGAGAAGTCATTCTTCCGCTCTACTCTGCGCTGGTTAGGCCTAAACTGGAGTATTGTGTCCAGTTCTGGGCACCCCATTTCAAGAAAGATGTGGAGAAATTGGAGAGGGTCCAGAGAAGAGCAATAAGAATGATTAAAGGTCTTGAGAGCATGACCTATGAAGGAAGATTGAAAGAATTGGGTTTGTTTAGTCTGGAAAAAAGAGGACTGAGAGGGGACATAACAGGTTTCAAGTACCTAAAAGGTTGTAAGAAGGAGGGAGAAAAATTATTTTCCTTAACCTCTGATGATAGGACAAGAAGCAATGGGCTTAAATTGCAGCAAGGGAGGTTTAGGTTGGACATTAGGAAAAAGTTCCTAACTGTCGGGGTGGTTAAATACTGGAATAAATTGCCTAAGGAGGTTGTGGAATCTCCATCTCTGAAGATATTTAAGAGTAGGTTAGATAAATGTCTATCAGAGATGGTCTAGACAGTATTTGGTCCTGCCATGAGGGCAGGGGACTGGACTTGATGACCTCTCGAGGTCCCTTCCAGTCCTAGAATCTATTAATCCCATTGAGTCAATGAGAGTTAAGGGTGCTCGCTACCTTGTTTGACCTTGGTCTTAGTCACCCAGGAGAACAAATGCCTTTGACGTGTTTGTAGAAAGCGAGTTTAGGAAGAGCAAATCCATCAGTGTTTTAAAAAATACACACTGTGTGTACAATATTCATAGATTATGAGGCTAAAAGGGACCCCTAGTCTGATCACCTGTATAACACAGGCCATAGGACTTTCTTGAATTAATTCCTGTTTGAACTACAGCATATTGTTAGAGGGCTTTCCCTTCACCCTCTCCCCTGGTTCTTGTCACGCAGACAGAAAGCAGATGATCCGAAGTTCAAGCAATGCAATGTTTATTGGGGTTAGTTCCAAGTAAGCATATACATAGCGCTACACACCAGCGGAGTCTGTTTCCCAGTATTCCATTCCCAGCTCTAATGCCACAAAGCCTTGCCCGTGTCCCCAGTCCCAACTCCCACCTCCTCCTCCTTAGCAGGCCCAAATATACCTTCAGTGCATGCCCCTAGTCACATACCTTTTGACTTATGGTCATGTTCCATTTGAGAGGGTCATGAGGTGGGGTCTTCATCCCACCTCTTTTGTATCCCATGGGAGGGGTAAGGAGTGAGGTTGTGTTCTGGCCAAGGCAGGCTTTTCTTTGGCTTTTAGTGTGTCTTATGCCTGCCCCCCATTCCCTCTTGCCCCTCCTAACTGGTTGCTTGACCTTGGATTGAGAGAGGAGCCAAGCAGCCTTCCAGTGTATGCTCATATATTATACTCCCACCATACCCTGTAACCAGGAGTGGCGCCAGGGTTTTTGCTGCCCTAGGCGGCAGCGCTCCTCCTCTGAGCATTCAGGGGGCCTGGGGTCTTCAACGGCGGGGGTCCTTCCGCTCTGCGTCTTCGGGGCACTTTGGCGGCGGGTCCCGGAGCGAGTGAAGGACCCGCCGCCGAATTTCCGCTGAAGATCTGGAGTGGAAGGACCCCCTGCCGCCGAATTTCTGCAGAGGGCAGCAAAATGCCACCCCCCAAATCCTGCCACCCTAGGCGACCGCCGAGGGTCGCCTACTGGAAGCGCCGGCCCTGCCTGTAGTACTTTAGTTCCATCTCTTATCTCTTTTCACCCCATCTATTTGTGGGCAGATGTAAAACAGTGTCTTCATCCTTTGTTTACACATATTAGTATAAGATATAAGAGTATCAAAAAGTGAAACCCAAAATTCTATCTCAGGCTGATAAACAGGTTATATGCTAACACATCTTTTAGAAAAACATCCAATCTTGATTTGAAAATGTCAAATGCTGGAAAATTCACCACTGCCCACGGAAAGTTGTTCCATTTGTTAATTACCCTCACTGTTAAACATGTGTGCCTTATTGCTAATATAAATCTATCTACGTTTGTAGATCTCAAAGCATCATTCATTCTTGCTGAAGCTTAAACTCTTCTGCTACTTTAGCATCCTTAAACTATCTAAATTCATCATCCAATTTGATCCAGGACAAGGAGACTTTTCAACAACATAGTGAGATGTGAATTTTTATATAAATTAATATATTAGAGCTAGTTGAAAATTTTCCAACCAAACATTTTTACCTCAGAAAATGTTTATTCCTCAAAACCAAATGTTCTACGGCAATGTGTTCATTTTGAAGAAACTTAATTTTTTAAAAAAAAAATCAAGATAAATTATTTTGCTATCAAATGGAACATTTCAGTTTTATAAATATAAAATTAAAGGTTTCAATTTTTAGAACAAGAAAGGTGTGATTCACCCAAAATATTTTTTTTTCAAAAGTTTCATTCCATGGGGGAAATTTTGACTTTCATTCCAATTAGGAATAAAAAATAAACTAAAAATATCAGTTTCCTGACAATGGAAATTCTAAGTTCTGACCAGCTTTCTCTCTATAATTAAAAACCCACACCAGTATGAGATGCCCTGGATATACTGAGATGCAAGCACCCTGATTGCTTATTCTTAAAAACATGTTTCAGCTCATGAACATAGGTGATCAATATATCATATTACAGTTATTCAGATAAAAGAACTCTGGACCAAATATTTTCAAATTTGCATGCACATTTCACTCCTGTATTATTAGTTATAATTACCATAAATTCCTAGTCATGGACCAGGACCCCACTGTACTAGGGGCTGAATAAATAAAACAAAAAGACAGTCTCTGCATCAAAGAGTTTACAATCTAGAGTATAGGCAATTTGCACATGCTCAGGGTTTGCAAGGGATATTTAGCCTCCATTTTTAGAAATGTGTCCTTTTGTATTTATTGGAATCACACACTGCATCTATTTGAATGTCTAATCAATCACAGCTCTCTCTTGGCCTTTAATCAGTGGCCTTCTCTTCACTAGGAAAAAAAAATTGTGTTCTGCTTCTTCCCTTGAGTTCGCTAACTCAAGGTAAAATCCTAATAAATACAAGGCTGCTTGTTAACTGCTACACACCACACACACCAATATCTGAAACACAAAACATAGGAAATTTGAATTTATTATTCCAACTGTAAATTGGCTACATTACTCACATGACGCTGATCTAAAGCCCATGGCAGTCAGTGGGAAAACAGAAATAGAAATCCAAGCTGCAGGATTTGCATCCTGATCCCTTGTTGTCTCAAAGCTCAATGGTGTTCAGGGCTGAGACTTTGGATTATTTTGTATTAAAGTTAAGATTAAAAGTGCAGCTACACTTTGGAAAAATGACTCTAATCATGCCATTGTGGTGGTTCCATATTTATTGTATCAACGATTCCAGATCAAATTTGCTTGCTTTGCAAGTATTAAGATCTTTTCTCCCTACCTGCTGACCCAGTAAACTCCAACTGAAATTCAAAACTCGAGGAATGCTTTTTTCTTGGTTAACATGTCACCACTAGTAATAAATATTCTGCAGCTAAAACTCAGTAAATAATTCTGTTTATGATTCATAAATCACAACAGAACTAATTTCATGCTCCCTTAGCAGTTTTGGTCTTATAGATCAAAAAGGAATAAAAACAAAAAGAAAATATTTGTCATTAGAGTCAACCTGTGAGACTCATTGCTAGGGGATGTTGTGAAGGCCAAAACTATAACTGGGTTCAAAAAAGGATTAGATAAATTCCTGGAGGATAGGTCCATCAATGGCTATTAGCCAAGATGGCCAGGGAGGCAACACCATGCTCTGGGCATCCTAAGTCTTTAAATGCCATAAGCTGTCAGTGGACGACAGGGGACGGATCACTCGATAATTCCTTCCCTCTGAAGCATCTGGCATTGGCCACTGTTGGAAGACAGGATACTGGGCTAGATGGATCATTGGTCTGACCCAGTATGGCTGTTCTTATATTAAAAAGATGTGACTCTGAGGGTGACTACATTCACAGCAAACAGATCTGTTGAGAAAGCAGTTGCCATTTTTACATAGTCATTTTCCGACTATAACTATACCTTAGGGTATTAAAAAGTTAACATATACAGTATTATAAACTTAATTGAATCTAGAGCAGGTACTCCCACTTCTCTTAGTTCCTGTGCTGTTCTCTAACTGCTAGGGAAAGGCCAATATATAAACAGAAACCCATATCCATGGCAACATGTAATTCAACCTTGAAGTTCACAACACAAAATAAAATAATAATAAAATTTCATATATTTTGTCTTTCCCCTTAAAATACTTTAAAGGCTTACAATAGCAAAAATGACTTCCAGGTCAGGCATTTCCTGTCATTTAATGACTGGCTAGATTAAATGCCTGAGGCAAAACCATGGGCCCTCAACTCCTTTAGCAAGTGAGGAACTGCCAGGAAATGCCTGCCCCTGAAAGTCAAGTATCAGGGGGTAGCCGTGTTAGTCTGTATCTACAAAAACAACAAGGAGTCTGGTGGCACCTTAAAGACTAACAGATTTATTTGGTGCCACCAGACTCCTTGTTGTTTTTGCCCCTGAAAGGCATTATGCTTCAGTATAAGGTGCTTCACAAGGCATGAAGTGAGGATGGAGACCCCAGTGTTGGGAGAGCTCTAACTTTGAATTTCCTGATGTGTGTTTTAAAACTGCCAATATACATTCTACATGGGCCAGTCAGAAATTGGAGGTGGAACAGAATGCAACAGCCCATTTATTGAGGAGAATCTCTGTAGCTAAGATTTGCAGTAAAGACACAAGCACAATGCTTTCATTAAGGTTCGTATCATGACATCAGGAGCTCTGTGATCTGCCTCTCAGATCATAGCTGGAATTTGAAGATGTTGGTTTTAACCTAACAAGCTTTAAGCAATTTGGAACCTGGATACATCAGAGATTGCCCTTCTCCCCCTGTGTTACCGTATTTCCAGTCGGAAGGAGCAACTGAGCTGGAGCCTTTTCAGTTCAGCTGAGAGTGAGCTGCTGGAAAGACATTTTTCATGATGGCTCTTTGCCTGGAATTTGTTCCATCCTTGGTCTGAAATAACCAAGATTTGTTAAAGTTCAAAATATGCTGCAAAGTCCATAACTTACACACACACACACAGACTTTTGGGGAAGATTTAGTCTGACGGGGAATACAATCTAAACCTCAGTGGTATATATAGACAGCAATGGAGTGAAATTCAATAGTACAAAGTACAAGGCCATGCACTTAGGATCTAATAAGAATTTATGCTATAAACCAGAGACTTGTCAGTTAAAAGAGATGGTGGGGGAGAAACACCTAGGTGTATGGGTCAATCATACGATAACTATGAGCCACCAATGTGATGCAGCTGTGAAAATGGCAAATGCAGTCCTAGGATGTATTAGGCTAGGTATTTCCAGTAGAAATAGAGAAGTATTATTGCCATTGTAAATGGCACTGGTAAGATCTCATTTGGAATACTGTGTACAATTCTAGTCACCTATGTTCAAGAAAGATTAATTCACACTGGAACAAGTACAGAGAAGAGCAACTAGGGTAATCAAAGGAATGGAGGGCCTATCCTACGAAGAGTCTGGCTTATTTAGTCTAGCAAAAAGAAGGCTGTGAAGGGATATGATTGTTCTCTATAACTACATTACAGGGCTAAATACTAGAGAAGATGAAGAGCTCTTTAAGCTTAAGGCTATGTTGACATAAGAACAAATGGATATAAAGTGGCCATGAACAAATTCAGGCTGGAAATTAGAAGATGGTTCCTAACCATCAGAGGGGTGAGGTTCTGGAACAGGTTCCCCATAGAATTAATGGGAGCAAACAACTTAGTTGGGTTTACAAGAGATGAGTGAATTTATTAATGTGATTGCATGACCAGATGAACATAAGAACGGCCGTACTGGGTCAGACCAAAGGTCCATCTAGCCCAGTATCCTGTCTACTGACAGTGGCCAATGCCAGGTGCCCCAGAGGGAGTGAACCTAACAGGTAATGATCAAGTGATCTCTCTCCTGCCATTCATCTCCACCCTCTGACAAACAGAGGCTAGGGACACCATTCCTTACCCATCCTGGCTAATAGCCATTAATGGACCTAACCTCCATGAATTTATCCAGTTCTCTTTTAAATGCTGTTATAGTCCTAGCCTTCACAACCTCCTCAGGCAAGGAGTTCCACAAGTTGACTGTGCACTGTGTGAAGAACTTTCTTTTATTTGTTTTAAACCTGCTGCCCATTAATTTCATTTGGTGGCCCCTAGTTCTTGTATTATGGGAATAAGTAAATAACTTTTCCTTATTTACTTTCTCCACATCACTCATGATTTTATATACCTCTATCATATCCCCCCTTAGTCTCCTCTTTTCCAAGCTGAAAAGTCCTAGCCTCTTTAATCTCTCCTCATATGGGACCCGTTAGTTGCCCTTCTCTGAACCTTTTCTAGTGCCAGTATATCTTTTTTGAGATGAGGAGACCACATCTGTACGCAGTATTCAAGATGTGGGTGTACCATTGATTTATATAAGGGCAATAATATAGTCTCCGTCTTATTCTCTATCCCCTTTTTAATGATTCCTAGCATCCTGTTTGCTTTTTTGACCGGCTCTGCACACTGCGTGGACGTCTTCAGAGAACTATCCACGATGACTCCAAGATCTTTTTCCTGATTTGTTGTAGTTAAATTACCCCATCATATTGTATGTATAGTTGGGGTTATTTTTTCCAATGTGCATTACTTTACATTTATCCACATTAAATTTCATTTGCCATTTTGTTGCCCAATCACTTAGTTTTGTGAGATCTTTTTGAAGTTCTTCTCAGTCTGCTTTGGTCCTAACTATCTTGAGCAGTTTAGTATCATCTGCAAAATTTGCCACCTCACTTTTTACCCTGTTCTCCAGATCATTTATGAATAAGTTGAATAGGATTGGTTCTAGTACAGACCCTTGGGGAACACCACTAGTTACCCCTCTCCATTCTGAGAATTTACCATTTATTCCTACCCTTTGTTCCCTGCCTTTTAACCAGTTCTCAGTCCATGAAAGGACCTTCCCTTTTATCCCTTAACAACTTAATTAACTTAAGAACCTTTGGTGAGGGACCTTGTCAAAGGCTTTCTAGAAATCTAAGTACACGATATCCACTGGATCCCCCTTGTCCACGTTTGTTGACCCCTTCAAAGAACTCTAATAGATTAGTAAGACACAATTTCCCTTTACAGAAACCATGTTGATGTTTGCCCAACAATTTATGTTCTTCTAGGTGTCTGACAATTTTATTCTTTACTATTGTTTCAACTAATTTGCCCGGTACTGAAGTTAGACTTACCGGTCTGTAATTGCCGGGATCACCTCTAGAGCCCTTTTTAAATATTGGCATTACATTAGCTAACTTCCAGTCATTGGGTACAGAAGCCGATTTAAAGGACAGGTTACAAACCCTAGTTAATAGTTCTGCAACTTCACATTTGATTTCTTTCAGAACTCTTGGGTGAATGCCATCTGGTCCCGGTGACTTGTTAATTTTAAGTTTATCAATTAATTCCAAAACCTCCTCTAGCGACACTTCAATCTGTGACAGTTCCTCATATTTGTCACCTACAAAGGCCGGCTCAGGTTTGGGAATCTCCCTAACATCCTCAGCCGTGAAGACTGAAGCAAAGAATTCGTTTAGTTTCTCCATAATGACTTTATCATCTTTAAGCGCTCCTTTTGTATCTCAATCATCCAGGGGCCCCACTGGTTGTTTAGCAGGCTTCCTGCTTCTGATGTACTTAAAAAACATTTTGTTATTACCTTTTGAGTTTTTGGTTAGCCGTTCTTCAAACTCCTCTTTGGCTTTTCTTATTACATTTTTACACTTAATTTGGCAGTGTTTATGCTCCTTTCTATTTACCTCACTAGGATTTGACTTCCACTTTTTAAAAGATGCCTTTTAATCTCTCACTGCTTCTTTTACATGGTTGTTAAGCCACAGTGGCTCTTTTTTAGTTCTTTTACTGTGTTTCTTAATTTGGGGTATACATTTAAGTTGGGCCTCTATTATGGTGTCTTTAAAAAGCGTCCATGCAGCTTGTAGGGATTTCACTTTAGTCACTGTAGCTTTTAATTTCTGTTTAACTAATCCCTTCATTTTTGCATAGTTCCCTTTTTTGAAATTAAATGCCACAGTGTTAGGCTGTTGAGATGTTCTTCCCCCCACAGGGATGTTAAATGTTATTATGTTATGGTCACTATTTCCAAGCAGTCCTGTTATAGTTACCTCTTGGACCAGCTCCTGCGCTCCACTCAGGACTAAATCGAGAGTTGCCTCTCCCCTTGTGGGTTCCCGTACCAGCTGCTCCAAGAAGCAGTCATTCAAAGTATTGAGAAATTTTGTCTCTGCATTTCGTCCTGAGGTGACATGTTCCCAGTCAATATGGGGATAATTGAAATCCCCCACTATTATTGAGTTCTTAATTTTGATAGCCTCTCTAATTTCCCTTAGCATTTCATCATTACTATCACTATCCTGGTCAGGTGGTCGATAATAGATCCCTAATGTTATATTCTTATTAGAGCATGAAATTACTATCCATAGAGATTCTATGGAACATGTGGATTCACTTAAGATTTTTACTTCATTTGATTCTACATTTTCTTTCACATATAGTGCCACTCCCCTCCCCCCCTCGGAATGACCTGTTCTGTTCTTCCGATATATTTTGTACCCCGGAATGATTGTGTCCCTTTGATTGTCCTCAGTCCATCAGGTTTCTGTGATGCCTATTATATAAATATCCTCCTTTATAACGAGGCACTCTAGTTCACCCATCTTATTATTTAGACTTCTAGCATTTGTGTACAAGCACTTTAAAAACTTGTCACTGTTTATTTGTCTGCCCTTTTCTGATGTGTCCGATTTTTTATGTGAATGTTTCTCATCTGATCTGGCCCTTTCATTATCCTCTTCCATCCTCTGCTCCTGACTGTAACCTAGAGAATCTCTATCAATAGACTCTCCTCTAAGCAAAGTCTCTGTCCGATCCACATGCTCCTCTGCAGCAGTCGGCTTTCCCCCATCTCCTAATTTAAAAACTGCTCTGCAACCTTTTCAATGTTAAGTGCCAGTAGTCTGGTTCCACTTTGGTTTAGGTGGAGCCCATCTCTCCTGTATAGGCTCTCTCCATCCCAAAAGTTTCCCCAGTTCCTAATGAATCTAAACCCCTCCTCTCTACACCACCGTCTCATCCACGCATTGAGACTCTGAAGTTCTGCCTGTCTACCTGGCCCTGCACGTGGAATGGGGAGCATTTCTGAGAATGCCACCATAGACATCCTGGATTTCAGTCTCTTCCCTAGCAACCTAAATTTGGCCTCCAGGACATCTCTCCTACCCTTCCCTAAGTCATTGGTATCTACATGTACCACGACCACTGGCTCCTCCCCAGCACTACACATAAATCTATCCAAATGCCTTGACAGATCCGCAATCTTCACACCAGGCAGGCAAGTCACCATACGGTTCTCCCGATCATCACAAACCCAGCTATCTATGTTTCTAATGATCAAAATTCCCATTACTAACATCTGCCTTTTCCTAGTGACTGGAGTTCCCTCCCCCGAAGAGGTAACCTCAGTGTGAGAGGATACCCTAACACCATCTGGGAGGAGGGTCCCAACTATGGGAAGGTTTCCCTCTGCTCCCGTTGACTGCTCTGCTTTCCTGGGCCTTTCATCCTCCTCAACAGCACAGGGGCTGTCTGACTGGAGGTGGGACAATTCTACAGTGTCCCGGAAAGCCTCATCAGCATACCTCTCTGCCTCCCTTAGCTCATCCAGTTCCTCCACCCTGGCCTCCAAAGCCCGTACGCGGTCTCTGAGGGCCAGGAGCGCCTTGCACCCACAGGGCAGGTAGTCATACATGCTGCACTCAGCGCAATAAACTGGATAGATGCTTGTGGTGGCAGGGAGCAGGGGGAGCAGGAGCCCTGGGGCTCACTTCCAGTTTGTCTTTTGTTCCTAACAACTCATGTTTCAGGGCATCATCAGCCCTGACAGGATGAGCCAGTGTGTGCTCTGAGGTGGCATTGAACATTCTCTCTCTCTCGGGTGCTTGGCTGAATGGTTATTTCACACATGCTCAGGGTCTAACTAATCACCATATATAGGGTGGGGAAGGGATTTTCCCCCAGGTCAGTTTGGCAGTGACCTTGTGGGGGTTTCACATTCCTCTGAAACATAGGATATAGGTCACTTACTGGGATTATCTGGGCCTATCTCACTTAATCAATTCCCTGCCATTACAGGAGCTTGGGCATTGGTGCACCTCAATCCCTCCTATTCTTAGCACATAATAGTCTAGACTCCTATGAGCTGTAATACTTGGGTTTAGTGTGTGGGTGCTGAGTGGTTTTGGTGGTCTGTGATATATAGGAGATCAGACTGGCTGATCTGGTGGTCCCTTCTGGCTATAAACTACATGAATCTATGAGCCAACTTAGCTATGGGTTGCTGTTTGTTATTATACTTTATGGATTGTGTGGATTTTAAATTGTGTAAGTGATTAGCCCCTACATTAGGTGCAGAAAAGCTAAATACATTAATTCATTTAATACCAACCATAATGCTGCATTAACATAATTCTTTTTTGCATTTAATTAATGAATAAAGCATGAGAGTGCTCTTTCCCAGTTTAATGCCATAAGGCAATAATATTTTTTTAGCATTATCCTGCAAACACTACTTTTTAAAGACCAAAAGAATACGTAATTATTTGAGATATTTACAGTAACATCCCACAGAAGCACAGCTGTTAGGTAGCATCTGATTACCTAGGTTCACATTGAGAAAGTGGATCCAGCAGTTTATACCACACTGATAATGTGAAAATGAAAATAGCTGCTATTTTCGTGGTTCAATAAGGGTGCAACACCAGCTATTGTAAAATTGCCATGATTGGAACCTGATTGGCTCTTCAACATTCCAAAGGGGTCACCTGATCTGTGTGAACCCCAAAGCACAGCTGAATTTGCAGTCCAGGTTTCTAAACTGCCATCTGTTCAACATTCTAAACTGCCAGACTCATCTCCTTCCAGCACAAAAATACATTTTTATGGCACAAAGTTACTTTATATGAGCAATAAGGCAGTTCCAGGAGGTGGATTATTATCACAAGATGAATTCAAGTCACTGACTGTTAATCAGTGATCAAGTCCTGAATTAAACCAGGAGAACACAACCACTTTTTCCAAAATGAAACTGATTTAGGGATAAGGTGTAACCAGCCACCCCTATGGCCCCTCAAAGTAAACCTGAACCCCAGCCTCCAACAGAACAAAGTCTTGCTCTGCATGATGACTTACGCATGCAATTACATATCCGTGCTGTCGGAGACCAGACCAGATACTGGTCTGCTCCCCAACTAACTTCGCTGCTAGGCAACCAATGTGCCCAGCTCTACCACCTTGGAAGTGAGAGTGGCCATAGCCCCTGACTGCCTGCTGATTTAGCAGTCCGGCTTATAAGCCTGTCCCCACTCAATATGTACTATGCCTGTAGCTACATTTGCCCTTGTCCCAGCTCTGTTTTAGCCTGCTTCCAGTCCCTGATCTCCTTCAGCTTCAAACTTCTGCCTTTGATTCCTGCCTCTGCCTTATGACTCAAATGAAAAAAACATAGCAAAAGGACCAAAAAAGTGTCATTGTGGTTAAATAAAGTAAAAGAAGCAGTTAGAGCCAAAAAGGCATCTTTTAAAAAGTGGAAGTTAAATCCTATTGAGGAAAATAGAAAGGAGCATAAACTCTGGCAAATGAAGTGTAACAATATAATTAGGAAGGCCAGAAAAGAATGTGAAGAACAGCTAGCCAAAGACTTAAAAAGTAACAGCAAAAATATTTAAGTACATCTGAAACAGGAAGCATGCTAAACAGCCAGTGGGGTTGTTGCCAGCCCAAAAGGGCCCGAGGAGGCAAACAGCGGGGTTCATTGCCCGGTGTGCTTCGCACTAATAGACACACCAGGTGTGGAGAAGCAAAACAACTTTATTCAAGAGCTCTGAATAGGCACTAGGAGACCAACATGTCTCAAATCAAACGCAGCAAATACAAGCAAGTTTTCTCTTTTATATTCCAAGCAGTTTCTGTGCAGGCTTTGTCTGTTACTTTTCCCCCTACCCCTCTTTCCCCTCCCTCCTCAAGCAGTTACAGTTAGGAAGATTCCCAATCGTCTGCTTATCTTTGACCTTGTTAGTATGAACGAAACAGCAGCTATCTGCTAGAAAAGCTGACCATTACATTACTGCTTTAGCCTGCTTTGGCATGTAAGCAGTTAGCATAGAAGTAGGTGAAAGTTCTCAAGATGGAGTCACTGTGGCTCACTTAGACCCAGAGCAAAGGAGTTTCATCGGCACTTATGGCCTTCCACTCCCCTGAGTTACCTGGTAGCTATGCCTAGTGACACCAACAATCCCTCCTTTGAGAACACTCAACAAACCTTTGACAGAGTTTTCTCATACTCTAAAGACAAAATGCGATTAAGCTCCATACAATTGGGATCATCAATGAGAGAATATAAAGGAACCTCTGGGGAAGGGGAGGTACAAATCTTACATATGAGCACTTTACAGCAAGCGAGCAAAAGGAAAAGGACAAAACATATCACAACACCTATGAGCAAGATGCGAACAATGCCTCCCCCTAGTCCCCTTAGACCAGGTAACCAACCCCAAAGGGAATCAAAAATAGTGGGTTCCCCTTCCTGGGCCTTCCACTGGTTCAAGGCTTGTTTGGCTGACAAGATATGCTTGTTAATATCCTGTGAAAACTCTGGGACATAGGTACAACATTCTTCTCCAATAAGGGCACAGACCTCGCCCCGTGAAGCTAACACATAATCTAGGGCCTGACGGTTTTGCAAAGCCAGCAGTCGAAGCTGGTACAGCTCAGAACTTATGCATTTCTCTATGGCCAGGGTATCATTGGCAAACTGAGTGAGACAGTAGCTAACAGAAGGATTGCTCCTGTGACAAAAAGGAATGTTATGATAAACCCTAAATCTGAACCCATATTGTGATTACAACAACCCAAATGCCCAGTGGATAAGAATTATTGATACCAAACAAATCAAAAACTAAAAGGACCAGGACCATAGGTTAGGTCGGCCTTCTGTGAATAGATAAAACCAATGCTCAGGGTTCTCGCCGGAGGTGTGCTATGGCTGTTCAGAGAGATCACCAGGCATTCCCAGTGACCCTTACTGTCTTTTGAATAACAGCTTAAGTCCCAAATCGTCACTGGCAGTCTTTTCCACAGGCTGGACAGTCCACTGTTCAGGAGCGGGTACTGCTTTCAGTCGAGAGTGATGAATCCAGTTCTTGTGTCCTTCGACCTTTGCCGCTGTGTGGGAAACAAGCAGGACAGTGTGGGGTCCCTTCCACTTCTCTTGGAGAGGTTCGTCCTTCCAGGTCCGCACGAGTACAGAATCGCCTGGCTGCAAGGAGTGGACTGGGGCATCCAGCAGAAGAGGCTGTGAATCTTTGGTGTATCTGTGAAGAGAAGAAAGAACAGCAGACAGAGAGCACATGTACTGAGACAAGAAACCACACTCCATCTCCCACTCCCCTGCCAGAACCGGTGTACCATTCAGAGGCCATGCCCTTCCAAACATAATCTCAAAGGGACTAAGCCCTAACCTTTCCTTGTGGAGCGCACAAATGCGGAGTAACACAAGGGGCAAAGCATCAAGCACCTAGGAGAGGCCTCCTGACACACCTTTGAGAGGTGTCGCTTGAGTGTCTAATTTGTGTGTTCCACTACTCCACTGGCTTGTGGTCGCCATGGTGTGTGGAGCTTCCAGGGGATTTGCAGAGCACTTGATATCTTTTGAACAACTTGAGATATGAAGTGTGTTCCGTTATCAGATTCCATCCACTGGGGGAGGCCGAAGAGAGGAATGATCTCCTTGACAAACTTAAGAGCCACTGTTTTGGCAGTGTTGTTACGACATGGGAAGGCCTCAGGCCATCCACTGAATCGATCCACCAAGACGAGGAGGTACCTGTACCCTTGGGTCCTGGGAAACTCAGTAAAGTCTATTTGCCACACCAATCCTGGGCCTGGGGTAGGTTCCAGAGTGGCTGGCAACACTGCTACTCCTGGTCGAGGGTTGTTCTTTTGGCAGATTAAACATTCAGCCTGTACCTGTGATGCTAGGGGTTTAAGTCCAGAGGTTAGAAAATATTTATTCATAAGCTGGGTAAGAGCCTCTCTGCCTGCGTGGGTGGTTTGATGCAGTTTCTGCAACACTGGTCGGATTAGGCCCTTGGGCAAGAGGATTTTTCCCTCTGTGGAATAAAGCCATCCCTCCTTTTCCTGGAGACCGAGCCTGTCAGGCAGGTTTCTGTCCTCATGGGAGTACTGAGGAGCTGCAAGCTCACCTACTGATGGGATGAGGGCATGCATTTGGGCATTCTCCTCTGTTGGTGACTTCAGGGTAGCAGCGCGCTTGGCTTCCCTGTCTGCTCTGGCATTGCCCTTGGTTACATCTTGATTTTCCCTTTGATGGGCTTTGCAATGTATCACTGCTACTGCTGAGGGGAGTTGTACCGCTTCTAACAGCTGGAGAATTTGAGACCCATTCTTAACCAGAGAACCTTGGGCTGTTAGCATTCCCCTTTGCTTACACAAACCAGCGTGAACATGCAATACCCCAAAAGCATACTTTGAATCAGTAAAGATATTAACCCATTTGTCTTTTTTGCCAGCTCGAGTGCACGAGTCAGGGCCACTAGTTCAGCAAGTTGGGCAGATGTCCCAGCAGGTAAACTTTCAGCTTCCATGGTATCATGGAGAGACAAACAGCATAACCAGCCCTCCTTTGCCCATTTACAACAGTACTACTGCCATCAGTATACCATTCCAAGTCAGCATTTGGAAGTGGTTGATCTTTTAAATCTGGGCGGCTAGAGTAGTGTACATCTATGATTTCCAGACAGTCATGTTCCTGCTTTTCTGTCTCTGGTAGCAGGGTAGCTGGATTAAGGGAGGGACAGGTTTGCAGGGTAACTTCAGGATTCTCTAACAGTTTTGCCTGGTACCGAGCAATCCGAGCCTGGGTGAGCCAGAGACCACCCTTAGTATCCAGCAGGGCTTGAACCATATGGGGAATATACACTTGCACAGTTCCTCCCAGTGTCAGTTTTTCAGCTTCCCCAAGCACTAGGGCAGTGGCTGCGACCACCCTCAAACATGCTGGCCAACCCTTTGAAACTTGATCCAGTTGCTTAGAAAAGTAGGCTACGGGACGTTTCCAGGCACCTAGTAACTGAGTAAGCACTCCCAGGGCTATCCCTTTCCTTTCATGTACATACAGTTGGAATGGCTTAGAGAGATCTGGCAGACCCAGGGCTGGTGCTTCCATCAGCTTCCTTTTCAAAATTTTAAATGCCCTGTCAGCTTCTGGGGACAAGTGAAAGGGGTCATGATCCGCTCTCTTAACACATTCATACAGAGGTTTAGCCCACAGTTCAAACTCTGGGGATCCATATTCTGCAAAAACCTGCCATGCCCAAAAATGCTCTAAGCCATTTACGGTTGCTAGGGATAGGACCTTGGCAGATAGCTTCCTTTCTGTCATTTGAGAGTCGTCTCTCCCCCGCCTGATGTGAAATCCCAGATATTGAACTTCAGAGAGTGCAATTTGAGCTTTGCTTCGAGCTACCCTGTATCCTCGGAGTCCAGCAAAGTTCAGGAGACTCACAGTAGCTTTAAGACAAGGGATTAGACCCACAGCAGCAATTAGCAAATCATCTACATATTGCAGAAGGAGGGCTTTGTCCTCATTGTCCCACTCCTCCAAGTCTCTGGCCAGAGCCTGGCCGAACAGAGTGGGGGAATTTTTAAATCCCTGGGCCAATACTGTCCAGCAAAGCTGCTTTTTAACCCTTCTGTTGTCCTCATTATGCCTGGCAGTATTTTGCAGATCTCATAGTTGCTTGGGCACATTCAGGCCCCCCTTTCTCTTGGTTGTCAGCCAAGTCTTAGCTGTGAACAATGTCCTTGGATAGGGCCAGCATGACTAAGCTTGCTAGCTATATTTTCCAGTTAACTCATTCTGTTCCTTTTTCCTTCTCCCTTTCTTGGCTTCTTTTAACTTACATCTTTTCCCCAACAATGAACACATACACATTGCCATTATACACCCTTTCAGTAACATAACTTCTATATAGAGCTTTGAAGCAACAAACCAGGACGAGCACACTCACTTTTGAGGAGTCCACTTGGTACAACCTCTGGTGTCCAATAGCTTTCCTTTTTAAACCTTAAATGCCTTCTCTGTGCTTCCTCCTCAGCCTTAGCTATAATCTGATTCCGCTCCACTTCAGACAACAAGGTTCTCATAAGTATATTGCAATCATCCCAGTCAGGCTTATGGCTTGCTAGACACCCCTCAAAGATTGAAATGAACTTGCTTGGATTCGTTGAGAATTCCCCTGCTTCTACCTTAAAAGCAGCTAAGTGTACTGGGTTAAAAGGAACATGAGAGTACACTGCACAATCTGGACTGCATGCTCCTGTGTTCCTGGACAGGCTACCACATTCTTAATAGTCAACGGATACAATCCCACTAAGGGGATACTCTCTGGAGCCTGTGGGGGTGGAGGAGCCAAAGGGGACACCAATTCTGCCATTACAACTGTAGGAGGGTTTAGCAGCAGGTACTACCGAGCCTGTTGGAGTCAAATGACACTTGTGCAAAATATCAGTCCTATTTCTTAACACCATAAACGTATACGCATAGAGATGTTCATTCCATTTACCTGTTCTCTGACAAAACAAAAGTAACTGAAGGATCGTGTTGTAATTAAGTGATCCTTCCGGTGGCCACCTTTCTTGGCACTCTAGCTGATACTGAGGCCAATCAACTGTACAGAACCTTTTCAATTTACTTTTAATCAACTGGTCTGATCCAAACACTTTCCAGTTCCCCAGAATGCATTTTAAGGGTGTACACTGTACCCTGCCGGCTGTACTTTGTCCCTGCCCCATACTCTAGGGAGACACTGGGCATCCCCAGGTCAAAACAGGTAGACACTGGGCGTCCCCAGGTCAAAACAGGTAGAGTCCCCACTGGACTGTTCCTACCTTATCCAAGGGTCTGGTTCTGCACCGTCGCCCCCAACTGCTTCTCCACTACTCGAGTGCGTTGCACCGTTGTGCCCTCCGGGGTCGGGCAAACCACGTCTCCGCCGAGGCCCCCGATGAAGTCACCGGTGCGCGCTGGGCGTCGGTCATTGCTGTAATCCATTGGCCGCCAGGAGGGATCCGAGCAAGGCTAAATTTCAGCCTCGAGCCCACCCAGGGACGCCAAAACAGGGCCACTGGATAATCGAGATGCTAAAGGAGCACTCAAGGAAGATAAGGCCATTGTGGAGAAACTAAATGAATTCTTTGCATCGGTCTTCATGGCTCAGGATGTGAGGGAGATTCCCAACCCTGAACCGTTATTTTTAGGTAACAAATCTGAGGAACTGTCCCAAATTGAGGTGTCATTAAAGGTGGTTTTGGAACAAACTGATAAATTAAACAGTAATATTCACCAGGACCAGCTGGTATTCACCTAAGAGTTCTGACAGAACTCAAATGTGAAATTGCAGAAGTACTAACTGTGGTATGTTACTTTTTTAAATCAGCTTCTGTACCAGATGACTGGAGGATAGCTAATGTGATGCCAAAAAATTTAAAAAAAAAAAAAGACTCCAGAGGTGATCCTAGCAATTACAGGCCAGTAAGCCTACTTTCAATATCAGACAAATTGGTTGAAACAATAGTAAAGAACAGAATTATCAGACACGTAGATTAACACAATTTGTTGGGCAAGAGTCAACATGGTTTTTGTAAAGAGAAATCATGCCTCACCAAACTACTAGAATTCTTTGAGGGGGTCAACAAGCATGTGGAAAAGGGTGATACAGTGGATGCAGTGTACTTAGATTTTCAGAAAGCCTTTGGTAAGGTCCCTCACAAAAGGCTCTTAAGCAAAGTAAGCTGTCAAGGGACAAGAGGGAAGGTCCGCTCATGGATCAAAACAGGTTAAAAGATAGAAAACAAAGGATAGGAATAAATGGTCAGTTTTCAACATGGAGAGAGGTAAATAGTGGTGTCCCTCAGGGGTCTATACTTGGACCAGTAGTGTTCAACAGATTCATCAGTGATCTGGAAGAAGGCGTAAAGAGTGAGGTGGCAAAATTTGCAGATGATACAAAACTACTCAAGATAGTTAAGTTCAAAGCAGACTATGAAGAGTTACAAAGGGATTTCACAAAATTGGGTGACTGGGCAACAAGATGGCAGATGAAATTCAATGTTGATAAAAGGCAAAGTAATGCACATTAGAAAACATAATTAAACTATACATATAAAATGATGTTAGCTGTTACCACTCAAGAAAGATCTTGGAGTCATTGTGGATAGTTCTTTGCAAACATCCACTCAATGTGCAGTGGCAGTCAAAAAAGCTAAGAGAATGTTGGGAATCATTACGAAAGGGATAGATAAAATAGAAAATATCATATTGCCTCTATATTAATCCATGGTACGCCCCCATCTTGAATACTGCATGCAGATCTGGTCGCCCCATCTCAGAAAAGATATATTGGAATTGGAAAAGGTTCAGAAAAGGGCAACAAAAATGATTAGGGGTATGGAACAGCTTCCATCTGAGGAGATATTAATAAGACTGGGACTTTTCAGCTTGGAAAAGAGACAACTAAGGGGGAATATGATCAAGATCTATAAAATCAGGACTGACATGGAGAAAGTAAATAAGGAAGTGTTCTTATAACACTCATAACACAAGAACTAGGGGTAACCAAATTAAATTAATAGCCAACAGATTTAAAACAAACAAAAGGAAGTATTTCTTCATACAACACACAGTCAACCTGTGGAATTCTTTGCCAGAGGATGTTTTGAAAGCCAAGACTATAACGGGGTTCAAAAAAGAACTAGGTAAGTTCATGGAGGATAGGTTCATCAATGGCTATTAGCCAGGATGGGCAGGGGTGCAAAACCATGCTCTGAAGTGTCTCTGGCCTGTTTGCCAGAAGCTGGGAATGGTCGACAGGGGATGGATCATTTGATGATTACCTCTTCTGTTCATTCCCTCTGAAGCTCCTGGCATTGGCCACTGTCAGAAGACAATGCTAGATGAACCATTGGTCTGACCCAGTATGGCCACTCTTATGTTCACTCTCCCGATATGGCATTTGGCATCTGTCCTTCTGGTATTGTCCCTTGGCTCATGTCCTGGACTCTGCCTACTTTGGGATTTAGCTGTAACTGGTAGGCTGAACTTTTGCTTTCACCACTAGGCCTATCTGCCCACAGCCTGATTAGCTACACATTTGCATCATGAATTTACTGGGGCACTATAACACATGCAACAGAAACTGATTTAGCAATGACTAGTGCACTCCCCATCTAGGACTTTCTATAGAAATTGCCTGGTATACTTTGGGAACAAGAAATGAGGCTGGAGCAAAATGGAACAACATGAATTGGGATGGAAACAGCACTCTATCAATGAGCTAGTCTACTTCGGTTTGCCAACATGAGCATTTAACTAGTCAGGAAACATTTACTACAGCAAAAGTTATAGTACAAAGCTAGCATGCTATAGTGTTTTTATAGTTTTATTTATTTTAATGCAAGTTTGCTGTAATACAATATAAAATTTGTGGCATTATCTCTATATTTTACAGAATATAGTGGTGCTCTATTCAGTGTGCAAATTCACTGTAGTATTTACAAACATAGTACAACATTTTCCATGATCTACAGTATAATGATATTTACTACAGACCACAGAACTATGTGCCTTTGTCACAATGGGCCAAAACCTCTCCCTGTGCAAAATCTATCCAAACAGACTGTGTGCTGGGGCACCCCATGGCAGGTATGGCCACTGGAATCCTTCAGCCCACTTGTGAAGCCACTCCATTCTTACATGGTTGCTGTGCTCCAATACATGGCGTGGCAGGAGGATTTTGGGACAGCAAAATGTGGGGATGTGTCAGCCAATACTTCCACATAGTCACAGATGTGCTCCACATCCTTTTCTGCACTCACCCACCCACCGATGGGTGGAAATCATGTTCTGTGGCATACTAAAGGTCTGCAACCTACTCCCTCTCCCATCCATACCTGGCAAATCCATGACTGTTCCACTGAGATCAGGACCTTCTGAGGCTTTTACAGGGTTTGGAAGAGTAAATATTAGATGAGGGTGTGACAGATAACAATATCCTGGGCAAGCCTTACTGAATTAAATTGAACCTTATTGAATTAAGATTAACATCTGTGAAGTCCATTGCATTAAAAACTCATATGGATATTTATTATTGTGAGATTGTATAGAACTTCTTTAGCACAATGACAGGATTAATGCACTCTCGAAGATATTTCAAAGGACTTTTTGAGACAATACATGTGAAGTAAATTTTCTAGGAAATACGTGGGGGTGAGGGGAATGCAAATGACCCACTTCAAATCCATTATTTTGAAGCTACACCCTGGGGAGAGAAGCCAATTTTCCACTGATTACCTGCTCCTGAAAATACTCATTCAAAACCTTCAAACTGTATAAAGTAGGGGGACTAAACTGTTCATGTGCACTAGGTCTAAGATGAGACTGTTATGAACTTGTGACCACAAAAGAGATCCTTTTGGGTGAGTTGAAGAGCTCACTTGCCAGAACCGATGTTGAAGACAGCTGGGGAGGGTGAGGGATCTCTGGTAAGCTTATTAGCATGCATGTTCACTCTTTTATTGTTATTAATGTTTTCCTTGTAATGCTTATTTTTAAACCTTAAGAATTAGGACTGTCAAGCGATTAAAAAAATTAATTGCGATTAATCACACTGTTAAACAATTACAGAATACCATTTATGTAAATATTTTTGGATTTTTTCTACATTTTCAGATATATTGATTTCAATTATGACACAGAATACAAAGTGCACAGTGCTCACTTTATATTTATTTTTTCTTACAAATATTTGCACTGTAAAAAAAAGTAGCATTTTTCAATTCACCTACAAGTACTGTAGTGAAATCTCTTTATCATGAAAGTTTAACTTACAAATGTAGATTTTTTTTGTTACATAACTGCTTTCAAAAATAAAACAATGTAAAACTTTAGAGCCTGCAAGTCCACTCAGTCCTACTTCTTGTTCAGCCAATCACTCAGATAAACAAGTTTGTTTACATTTGCAGGAGATAATGCTGCCCACTTTTTGTTTACAATGTCACCTGAAAATGAGAACAGGCATTCTAATGGCACAGTTGTAGCTGGCATCACAAGATATTTATGTGCCAGATGCGCTAAAGATTCATATGCCCCTTCATGCTTCAACCACCATTCCAGGGAACATGCGTCCATGCTGATGACGGGTCCTACTCGATAACAATCCAAAGCAGTACAAACCGACGCATGTTCATTTTCATTATCTGAGTCAGATACCACCAGCAGATTTTCTTTTTTGGTTGTTTGGGTTCTGTAGTTTTTGCATCTGAGTGTTGCTCTTTTAAGACTTCTGAAAGCATGCGCCACACCTCGTCCCTCTCAGATTTTAGAAGGCACTTCAGATTCTTAAACCTTGGGTCGAGTGCTGTAGCTATTTTTAGAAATCTCACATTGGTACCTTCTCGCATTTTGTCAAATCTGTAGTGAGTGTTCTTAAAATGAACAACATGTGCTGGGTCATCATCAGAGACTGCTATAACATGAAATATATGGCAGAATGCGGGTAAAACAGAGCCAGGGACATACAATTCTCCAAGGAGGTCAGTCACAAATTTAATTAACACATTTTTTTAATGAGCATCATCAGCATGGAAGCATGCCCTCTGGAATGGTGGCCGAAGCATGAAGGGGCATATGAATGTTTAGCATATTTGGCACATAAATACTTTGCAATGCCGGCTACAAAAGTGCCATGCAAATGCCTGTTCCCACTTTCTGGTGATATTGTAAATAAGAGGGCAGCATAATCTCCTGTAAACAGAAACAAACTTGTTTGTCTTAGCAATTGGCTGAACAAGAAGTAGGACTGAGTGGACTTGTAGGTGCTGAAGTTTTACATTGTTTTGTTTTTGAGTGCAATTATGAAACAAAAAAGCCCTACATTTGTAAGTTACACTTTCATGATAAAGAGATTACACTACAGTACTTGTATGAGGTGAATTGAAAAATGCTATTTCTTTTGTTTATCATTTTTACAGTGCAAATATTTGTAATAAATATATATATTGATTTCAGTTGCAATACAGAATACAATATATATGAAAATGTAAAAAACATCCAAAACATTTAATACATTTCAATTCTTACCATATTCTATTGTTGAACAGTGCGATTAAAATTGCGATTAATCGCAATCAATTTTTTTTAATAGCAATTAATTTCTTTTTTAGTTAATTGCGTGAGTTAACTGCGATTAATCAACAGCCCTATTAAGAATACAATATGCTTGCATAAGTGCTGTATGGTCATTTATAACTATAGCAATTACACTATCATCTCTGAGGAGAGAAGTGAAGCAGGGTTGTTTAGGCAGATTGTCTTTGGCTGTGAATGACACAGTAAAGGCAATGGAACTGTTGAGCCTAGAAATACCTCGGTCAGGAGTGAGAGAGACATGGGTCTTTACCCCAGAAGGGCAACAGCTAAAGAGCCAGAAACCTGGCAGTAGGTACCCTGGCTGAATCACTACGGAGAAATACAGGTGCAGTTGGCCCGACTCTGACAGAGGGGTTATTGTAGGACAAAATTTAATTTTTGTGCATGCATTTACTGTACATATACACATACAGTCACAATAATTGTGTGTGCAGATGTCTAGTTATGAGCCAGACTGGACACCGGTGCATGTGAGAATGGTGAGTTTGCAGATTGTACACAAGTTGCGTTCCCTTTTGCTTGTGCAATTACACACACTGATATTTGGCCCAGGAGCACTAACGTATCTTCAATGGTTTGTGAGTCTGGGAGATTTTGTGGTGTCTGTGTGGTATGTTATGCTCAGTAGTTCAGACCAATTTAAAATAAGCATTTAAAAATTAGCATTTTCGATAAGTGAGGCTGCATATTAGAACCGCTCTCTGTATACTTTCTTCATATACTCACTGCACGTTACAAAGTATAGATGTATTCTGAATACATTCTAATATTAATTGATTACAGGTCCTGGTGCAGTAATTGTCTTGGGGGGCCAGTGACATCACATCACTGACATGCTAAATCAGACTCACAGCAATATATTACAGTGTCATGTTAATTTCTGTAGGGCTGTATGATTTCTCCTTCCCTGGAGATACGAGCAACCTACACCCAAATAGAGCAAACTAACTACATCTTCCCAAGCGGCATGTAACAAACTGCAGCTAAAATTAACCCAGGATACAGTGCTAGTTCAGATTTAAATAAGAGTGTACCACCTCTAATTTAGAGGCAGGAAAACTGCATTCATTCTTCTCTTGAGCCTAACTTCTCCGCTACCAAATCCTTGCTTCCTTCTATTTTTCTACCAAGCAGATGGGCATAAGACGCTATTGAGCCCTGAACCACATTCTCCATACCCCTGGACCAGGGCTGGCTCCAGGTTTTTTGTCGCCCCAAGCAACAAAAAAATAAAAGGGGGCAGGGCAGAGTGCCTCGGCCAAAGCAAAAAAATTCCCCTTGAAAAGTGCCGCCCCAAGCACATGCTTGGAACGCTGTTAGGTTGGGCTCACTTTCAGATGTTTTGTGACTACAGGAATCCATGTTGGTTCCAAAATGGAGTTTTATGCCCATTTTTTGCCAAAAAGATTTCTTTTCCCGCTCTTTTATTTCTCCTGGAGTTATAAACAACTTCCAGTCAGAATGTTTTTTTTTCCCTAAGGGGTTTCCCAGAAGGGGTTTCCCGCCTTTTCTAAGGGGTTTCCCAGGCAAGTGTATAAAAGGCTGCCCCGGACAGGGCCTCAGGGCTGTCCATCTGAGTAGCAGCCAGGAACGGTCACGGGTCTTACCTGCAGGCATCTATCCATCCTAGTGATAGAAGGGTTAGGGATTTTCCTCCAACAGCTTCATCATCTGTAAAGAGAAGAGAGAAGGAGAAGAAACAACATCTCCTGAGTGTACCATCTGTTCTGCTTTCCCGTGATCCCAAAGGAACATCAAGGGACTCCTTGGAGCTCCTCTCCAAAGGCTTACCATTAGCCAGAGGATTGAGGTCCCAAGCACCTGCTGTTGCTTTGATCTGTGAAGAAGGTTTTTTTTATATTTGTTTTATAGGGTTGAGTTTGAGGGGGTAATCACTGTATCGCGCCATTTTGCTGTTTATTCCCTTTTTATTTGCCCTACTCTTTGTTATAAACCCTTCAATACACTTCATTTGATTTTACCTTTATTAATTGACTCCTCATTATTTAAGATGGGAGGGGTCCTATTTGCAGGAGAAGGGATCCTACCAGATGAAAGATGCTGGACCCGGAGGCTGAACCTAGGGAGACAGAAAGCATAAGTGTCTCTTGTTTTTATACACACACACTCCTCCTTTTGCCTTTCCGTCCTTTTTCCCCTCTAACAGCTGGTGCCTAGAGCCAGCCCTGCCCTGGACTATATTAGTCAACATGGGCTTTATGGGACTCAGATGGATAATAGGTCATCCCTAATGCCAGAACTTTGGTGGGGGGAGAACAGCATCACACCATACAGTTCTGACCCAGGGCCAGCTGCCTCAAACCCACTCCTACGACTCACTAGCTCCAGAGGCAGCTCTGCAAATAATCTCCTTGCTTGTTGGAAGTGCAATACAGTACTTGCTGTCTCTCCTCTCCTACTGCCACTGCTCGGATAGCCTGAGTGTCCCCACTGATATGAATACAAATTCCCCAGCTCTGTTTGCTGCCCTAGTTGGGATCTTTCCTCTCCATTCCCATGAAATATGGTAATATCATGGGAATGGGAGAAGGCTAGGGCTGGAGACCAGTTTTATAGTCCCTTAGCTACACCCTTCATTGGCTTTATCCAATCAGCCCTCTCTACCAGGCTGTTTTATTCCTCCCCCTCCCCCATACATTTTGTGTGTATGTATTTCTCCCTCCCCACTATTGAAAGGAGTTTCCCTCCTTTCATGCTGTGGCTAGGAGGAAGTAAGGAGCCATGGACAACAACCAGAATAAGAACAAACAAATTGGCTAATATTGAGCCATGTCCCAGGCATCAGTAGGAAGCTGAAGTGCTGCCTGCCTGGTAATTCTGTGTTCCTAACACCAGATGGCTAACACCAAAATTATCAACAGCAGCACTTTCAAGCCCAGTCCCATGATCTAAAATGGACCTTAACTAGCAAGTTGTGTTGCTTTTCCAAAATCTATTTCCCAAAGGTCCGAATGTCCAAGTCTCCCCCTTCTGAGATAAGGATAATTGAACAAAGGAAGAAATCAGCTCTGATGTGTGCATTCTGCAGTTGGGTTCTATTTTCCTTGTCTTCCCACTAACACTTCACACAAAACTCAGTACGGAGGCTTAGCCCTGGTCTACACTACGATTTTAGGTCGAATTTAGCAGCGTTACCTCGATTTAAGTCTGGCCCTGTCCACATGATGAAGCCTTTTTTTCGACTTAAAGGGCTCTTTAAATCGATTTCTTTAATCCGCCTCCGACGAGGGGATTAGCGCTGAAACCGGCCTTTCTGGGTTAGATTTGGGGTAGTGGGGATGGTATTGGCCTTCAGGAGCTATCCCAGAGTGCTCCATTGTGACCACTCTGGACAGCACTCTCAACTCAGGTGCACTGGCCAGGAAGGCAGGAAAAGGCCCACGAAATTTTGAATTTCCTGTTTGCCCAGCATGGTGGAGAGCCCAGGTGAACACGCAGAGCTCATCAGTACAGGTAACCATGATGGAGTCCCAGGATCACAAAAGAGCTCCAGCATGGACCAAACGGGAGGTATGGGATCTGCTCACCATATGGGGAGACGAATCAGTGCTAGCTGAACTCCGTTGCAGTAAACGAAATGCCAAAACATTAGAAAAAGTCTCAAAGGGCATGAAGGACACAGGCCATAACAGGGATGCACAGCAGTGCTGCGTGAAAATTAAGGAGCTAAGACAAGCCTACCACAAAACCAGAGAGGCAAACAGAAGGTCTGGGGCAGAGCCACAGACATGCCGCTTCTACGCTGAGCGGCATGCCATGCTAGTGGGTGCAGCCACCACTACCCCAACCCTGTGCTTTGACTCCGTCAATGGAGAATCACGAAACACAGAAGCGGGTTTTGGGGACGAGGAAGATGATGATGAAGACATTGAAGATAGCTCACAGCAAGGAAGTGGAGAAACCAGTTTCCCCAACAGCCAGGATACGTTTTTCACCCTGGACCTGGAACCAGTAACTCCCGAATCCACCCAAGGCATGCTCTTAGACCCCCAGGGCACACAAGGCACCTCTGGTGAGTGTACCTTTGTAATTACTACACATGGTTTAAAAGCGAGCATGTTTAATTATTAATTTGTCCTGGCATTTGCGGCCAGTAGAGCTACTGGAAAAGTCTGTTAATGTGTATGGGGATGGAGCGGAAATCCTCCAGGGACATTTCCAGAAAGCTCTCCTTGATATACTCCAAAAGCCTTTGCAAAATGTTTCTGGGGAGGGCTGCCTTATTCCGTCCTCCATGGTAGGACAGTTTACCATGCAAGGCCAGTAGCACGTAGTCTGGAATCATTGCATAACAAAGCATGGCAGCGTATGGTCCTGGTGTTTGCTGGCATGCAGACAATATCCATTCCTTATCTCACTTTGTTATCCTCAGGAGAGTGATATTATTCACAGTCACCTGGTTGAAATGGGGTGATTTTATTAAGGGGACATTCAGAGGTGCCCGTTCCTGCTCTGCTGAACAGAAATGTTCCCCGCTGTTAGTGACCATCCCAGAGAATTGGGTGTGGTGGGGAGTGAGAGGGGGCTAGTTGGGTTTGTGCTGCACGTTAACCCGGAAACCGCAGCCCCTCCTTTTAAATTACAAACCCATTTTAAATGGTCAACCCAATGGCCACTTGGTATGGGAAATGAGGGCGCTGCTGTTTGAAACCATTCCCACATGTTATGAAGGTTAAAAAAGCTAAAAGACTGTGGCTTACCATGGCTGCCTGCAAGCCGAATTCTGTTGCCTGGCACTGCGTGAGTGATCTCTCACAACAAACCGGCAGGCCCTCAATATAAGAGGAAAAATGCGACCCTGTAACGAAAGCACATGTGCTGTGTAATGTGAACAGCAAGATTTAACGTGAAAGAGTGTACCCAATGTTCTCTAAAATGTGTCTTTTTAACTACCACCTCTCCCTTCTCCTCCACCAGCTGCAAATGTTTCTCCTTCGCAGAGGCTAGTGAAGATTAGAAGGCGAAAAAGGCACACTCGGGATGACATGTTCTCGGAGCTCCAGATGTCCTCCCATGCTGACAGAGCACAGCAGAATGTGTGGAGGCAGACAATGTCAGAGTGCAGAAAAGCACAATATGAACGCGAGGAGAGGTGGCAGGCTGAAGAGAGCAAGTGGCGGGCTGAAGAGGATAGGTGGCGTCAACTTGCTGACAGAAGGCAAAAGTCAATGCTCCGGCTGTTGGAGCATCAAATTGATATGCTCCAGCATATGGTTGAGCTGCAGGAAAGGCAGCAGGAGCACAGACTGCCGCTACAGCCCCTGTGTAACCAACAGCCCTCCTCCCCAAGTTCCATTGCCTCCTCACCCAGACGCCCAAGAACACGGTGTGGGGGCCTCCAGCCACCCAGCCACTCCACTCCAGAGGATTGCCCAAGCAACAGAAGGCTGGCCTTCAATAAGTTTTAAAGTTTTAAAGTGCAGTGTGTCCTTGTCCTTATCGACTTCCCCACCCCACCCGGCGCTTCCCTCCTACTCCACCCCTCCCAGGCTACCTTGGCAGTTATCCCCCTATTTGTGTGATGAATTGATAAAGAATGCATAAATGTGAAGTAACAATGACTTTATTGCCTCTGCAAGTGGTGATCAAAGGGGGGAGGGAAGGATGATTAGCTTACAGGGAAGTAGAGTGAACCGGGGGGCGGGGTTCATCAAGGAGAAACAAACAGAACTCTCACACTGTAGCCTGGCCAGTCATGAAACTGGTTTTCAAAGCTTCTCTGATGCGCACCACGCCCTGCTGTGCTCTTCTAACCACCCTGGTGTCTGGCTGCGTGTAATCAGCAGCCAGGCGATTTGCCTCAACCTCCCACCCCGCCATAAATGTCTCCCCTTCTCACAGATATTGTGGAGCGCACAGCAAACAGTAATAACAATGGAAATATTGGTTTAGCTGAGATCTATCCGAGTAAGTAAACTGCGCCAGCGTACTTTTAAACGTCCAAATGCACATTCTACCACCATTCTGCACTTGCTCAGCCTATAGTTGAACATGTCCTGACTACTGTCCAAGCTGCCTGTGTATGGCTTCATGAGCCATGGCATTAAGTTGTAGGCTGGGTGCCCAAGGATAACTATAGGCATTTCAACATCCCAAACGGTTATTTTCTGGTCTGGGAAGAAAGTCCCTTCCTGCAGCTTTTGAAACAGACCAGAGTTTCTGAAGACGCGAGCATCATGTACCTTTCCCGGCCATCCTACGTTGATGTTAGTGAATCGTCCCTTGTGATTCACCAGTGCTTGCAGCAGCATTGAAAAGTACCCCTTGTGATTTATGTACTTGCTGGCATGGTGCTCCGGTGCCAAGATAGGGATATGGGTTACGTCTATCGCCCCAGCACAGTTAGGGAATCCCATTGCAGCAAAGCCATCCACTATGACCGGCACGTTTCCCAGAGTCACTATCTTTGATACCAGCAGCTCTTTGATTGCGTTGGCTACTTGGATCACAGCAGCCCCCACAGTAGATTTACCACTCCAAATTGATTCCCAACTGACCGGTAGCTGTCTGGCATTGCAAGCTTCCACAGGGCTATTGCCACTCGCTTCTCAACTGTGAGGTCTGCTCTCATCTGGGTATTCTGGCGCTTCAGGGCAGGGGAAAGCAACCCACAAAGTTTGATGAAAGTGCCCTTACGCGTGCGAAAGTTTCGCAGCCACTGGGAATCGTCCCACACCTGCAACACTGTGCGGTCCCACCAGTCTGTGCTTGTTTCCTGGGCCCAGAATCAGCGTTCTGCGGCATGAACCTGCCCCATTAACACCATGATTTGCACATTGCTGGGGCCCATAGTTTGTGAGAGGTCTATGTCCATGTCTATTTCCTCATCACTTTCGTCGCCACGCTGCCATCGCCTCCTCACCTGGTTTTGCCTTGGCAGGTTCTGGTCCTGCATATGCTCCAGGATAACGCACATGGTGTTTAAAGTGCTCATAATTGCCGCGGTGATCTGAGCGGGCTCCATGATCCCAGTGCTATGGCGTCTGGGCTGAAAAAAGGCGTGAAACGATTGTCTGCCGTTACTTTCACTGCAGGGAGGGAGGGAGGAAGGGAGGGACCTGACGACATGTACCCAGAATCACCCGCGACACTGTTTTTGCCCTATCCGGCATTGGGATCTCAACCCAGAATTCCAATGGGCGGCAGAGACTGTGGGAACTGTGGGATAGCTACCACAGTGCAACGCTCCAGAAGTTGACGCTAGCCTCGGTACTGTGGATGCAGTCCACCGACTTAATGCACTTAGAACATTTTGTGTGGGGACACACACAATCGACCTTATAAAAACTATTTCTAAACAACCGACTTCTATAAATTCAACCTAATTTTGTAGAGTAGACATACCCTCAGTGCCATTAACACATCTTTGAATTAATCCTTTAAGAAGAGCCCTAATTTTTGAGTTTCCGGAGCAGCTTGCTCCATTGCAAGAGCATAAATGCACTCACCCACATTTTCCCTGGTCTCTGGTAGATTATGTGGGGAGGGAAAGAGCCAGGCCTATTGTGATTGGGGATTTGAGATTTGGCAATGCTTCAGGTATGCATCCAAACTTATGACAGGTTTCAGAGTAGCAGCCGTGTTAGTCTGTATCCGCAAAAAGAACAGGAGTACTTGTGGCACCTTAGAGACTAACAAATTTATTAGAGCATGAGCTTTCGTGGGCTACTGCCCACTTCTTCAGATGCATCCGAAGAAGTGGGCAGTAGCCCACGAAAGCTTATGCTCTAATAAATTTGTTAGTCTCTAAGGTGCCATAAGTACTCCTGTTCTTTATCCAAACTTACGTTGCTCCAATGAATGTCAGCCTTTTGAAGCTAGCCCATCGCTATTAGTTATAGACCTAGACCTACAGCTTATTTAAAAAAAACAACTTCTAAAAACAAATGTGTGAAGTACTTGAGTGCCTTTGTGTTTAAATCCTAAGAGCTTTAAGATAGTGGATTTGTTAGGGTAGATTGAGTGCAAGTACCCTTCTGTGAGCTGTGGAGCTAAATTGGACTACAGTTGCTTCTCACTGTGTGTGGAGAGAATGGGAATTTACTGACTTTCACTTTCTCCACTGTACTTCCATCTGTGTAGATTTTATCACACTGAGTGTGAGGGATGAGGAACCTAAAATGGAGGGGAATCCTATGATTTGCAAAAAACCCAAGGTGTGGTGCTTCCTGAGTGAAGTCAGCAGGCATACCACCGAGGCCTGCTGGGGCCCACAAAAACATTACTGCTCATCTCCTGAGAGAACATGCTGCACTGCACATTATGTAGCAGAATACAAGCCTCCTAGGTTGAAAAGATCAGAGAAGGGGCCAAAGAAATGGCAAGAGTGACTGAAGTGCAAAGATTAGAAAGTAGATTTGCAAGATGAGAGCTAACCATTAAAAAAAAATAGAAGCATTTATCCTATAGCACTTAAGTAACTTAGGAACCTAAATTCCTATGAAAGCCCATGGGAATTAAGTTCCAAACTAAAATAAGCCCAGTACTATTTTTAAGCAGTACAGTCCCCTCTTTTTTTTTTTAAAGGCATATTATAATTCCTAAATGTCAACATCTGTTTTTGCACCATTCAGGCCATTCATAAAGCTCTAATTTCTAGAATTAATGCTTCAATTTGTATATATTTTGTTTTGAGATGTTTCATCGTTAAGATAAATATGAAGTAAGTGGTTAGTCGTTATTAAGTTGATGTTTATTGAAAATTAATCACAACAAAAGGATATAAAACCTCTGCTGTCATTTTGTTTAGGGCTTGAAAAATTTAGCAGAGAGCTATAAGCAAGAGGATCAAGCCTATTGTGCTAGACATTGATTCAAAATTTGAGTGGGGAGAGATCAGCCAGATCCATAGCTACTTTAGAAGAGGGAGGATGCAGTCCTTGGATCCAGCTCTTCCATCTTTTTATTGGTCTGGGGGTAGTACGTGTCTCAAATGTGAAGCCACCTACTCCTTCCCATTGTCTGGTTGCTGAAAAGGGGAAGCAGCTTTACTGGTTTCTCCCCTCATCTGCACCCCTTATTACAGGGGCGGGCAAACTTTTTGGCCTGAGGGGCACATCGGATTTCGTAAATTGTATGGAGGGCTTGTCAGGGGAGGGGGTCGTGAGCCACCCCCCACCTCCTATCTGCCCCCTCCCCAGGACTCCTGCCCCATCCAACCAACCATCCCTGTTGCCTGATGGCGCATCTGGGACCCCTGCCTCTGTCCACACACCCCCACTCTCTATCCCCTGACTGCCCCCAGAACCCCGCCGCACCATCCAACCCCTCCTCTCATTCCTGATGGCCCCCCTGGGGCCCCTGCCCCATCCAACCACCCCTTCTCCCTGTCCCCTGATTGCCCCTGGAAGAACCCCTGCCCCTGACTACCCCCCGCCACCCCATCCAACCCCCCCTCATTCCTGACTGCTCCCCAGGACCTCTCCCCCCATTCAACCCCGTTTCCCCCTTGAACACCATCCACACCCCCGCCCCCTGACCACCACCCCAAACTCCCCTGCCCTCTATCCAACCCCCCCACCTCCCTGCCTCCTTACCGCGCTGCCTGGAGCACCGGTGGATGGCGGTGCTACAGCTGCGCTGCCAGGCTGGAGCCGGGCCATGCTGCCTCCGCTGCCACCACACAGCTCAGAGCACCGGGTCAGGCCGGGCTCTGCAGGTGCGCTGCCCCTGGAGCTCACAGCCCCGCCGCCCAGAGCATTGCACCGGTGGCAGAGTGAGTGAGCTGAGGCTGCAGGGGAGGGGGGACAGCACGGGAGGGGCCAGGGCTTAGCCTCCCGGGCCAGGAGCTCGGGGACTGGGCAGGATGGTCCCACGGGCTGTAGTTTGCCCACCCGTGCCTTATAAGAAGCTTTCTGGCTGCTGGGCGTAACCCATTACTATAGTAATGTGTGTTTCACGCTATGCATCTGAAGAAGCTTATGCTGAAATAAATTTGTTAGTCTCTAAGGTGCCACAAGTATTCCTGTTCTTTTTGCCATTACTAGTGTATGTTGGGGTCACTAAAAGTCCTCTACCAGTTCTAGTTTTTGTATCCTCTTCCCCATTGCATAGCTTCAATGCAAGAAGTCCTAGCTGCTTCTCCAGAATTTGCCAAGCAATAATAGAGTGAAATTGACATGATGCTTTTTAGTTTCACTATACCCAAGAGCTCTGATTAGAAGCAGGGGAAACTGACAAGTCTTGTTACCTCTCTTGCTGCTCAGAGCATAGCCAAGATGGAGGCGTCTGTTTGCAGACTCAGAATGATTTGGCTCATATTTGGAATCTATCTTTGCAACAAGAAGGACTACGTAGCCCTTCACTTTCAGACCCAGGTTTCAAAGATGTGAAAACTTTTGCCTTAATTTGTTAAAATGAAAGTTTGAAATTGACAACTTAACATTCCCTTATGCCAAATGCAACAAAAACATTCCCATTTCATATGAAAAAAATGGGAATTTCATTGCATTTTTGTTAACAATTTAAACTTTTTCTTTCTACTTTCAGTGTTTCAGACCCTAAAGCATGTAGGTGCTGTTTGCAAAATAGGAGTTTCAGCTGTCACTTAGCAGCCAGTGCTGAGCCTGACAAGGAGGATTTCAAACTCCCCCACTCAAAAATTTGTCTTTCCCACCAATAGAAGTCAGTTCAATAAAAGATATTTCCTCACCCCACTTTGTCTTTCTAATATCCTGGGGCCAACATGGCTACAAACACTGGATACAGGATCAGTTGTCAGAGCTACAAAAACTAAGTGCTTTAAAATAATCATTCTTTCCCAACTTTCACTTGCTCTGTTTTCAGCAGGCTGACATCTGTTGCCATGGTAACAGGCATGGAGTGCATCCACCAGGCAGGAGCAGGGACATTAGATCCCCTGTTTAATTTCAGCTTTGGACAAAAACTGAGAACTGAAAATACTATTTAACACACAACACCCATTGGACCATAACCCACTCTGACTTATGCCCTGTGCAAACCCATTACCTTAAAAAACAAGTTACCAGGGATGTAAGTTAGGGCGAAACATGGTCCATATGCTTAGGATTCTACGGACTATAGCACTTCAACTTAAATTAAAGAAAACATCTCTAAAACATGTCATTTCTATTTATTGCTCTTGTTATGGTGGAGGCTGGGTGAAACCTGTTTGAATCTGGGGGTGTGTAACAACTACCCTGCATTCATGATAAATGTCAGAAGCAGCTATGATTTGGGGGGGGGGGAGAGGTTGGAGTAAGACAGCTGAAACAATAGGAGCCACTACCTAAAACATACCATGTGTAAGGTCATTTAGAAACAGCTATGTGTACAGGGAACTTCACTGGGTATTGTTTTGTGTGCATATCTGTGAGCAGAAGCAGCAGAGAACAGGGAGAGAAGCAGTCAAAAATCTAAACCGCTAGCCAGAGAAGCATTTGCAGCATGGGGCGGGGGTCGCTAGCTGGAGGATTCTCTGCGACTTGAAGTCCTTAAATCATAGGATTTGGGGACTTCAACAGCTGAGTCAAGGGAAAGGGGGTGCTTGCAATCAGTGCTACAGAGATTTCTGAAATAAGAAAGCATGCTCTGCTAATCCACTGCCTTGGAGCAGAAGGGAAGCATATATTTTACACTTTTCCCCTTGCAGATGATAAATAAGAGACTGCACTCACTGCATTAAAGAACTTTTTTGTGCCAAAAGTGAATGTAGTAGCTAATCGCTACAGATTTCGCCAGTGTGAGCAGAAACCAGGGGAGACTATAATGCAGTATATGGCTTCCCTGAGGAGTCTGATTGTAACTTGTGACTTTGGGAATATGGCAGATGAGATGATTAGAGACCAGCTCATTGAGAAAACAACAATGCTTCATGTAAGAGAATGCTTACTTCTAGAACCACAACTTACACTAGAAAAAGCAATAACCATTGCTACTCAGATTGAGTCAGCTACAGCCGAAGCCAAAATAATGAGCCAGGGTACAGGAGGCCCAGTCCAGGCTGTGGCTCCTTTGCAGAAAAGTTCACTATCACTGCAGACAAACAATTGCAAAAGAAAAACTAATGAAAAGCCACAATCAGCAAATTCAAAATACAGTAAAAGCATGCTTTCGCTGTGGATCCCCACAACATCTTGCAAGCTACACAGGATGTCCAGCAAAAGTAGCTCAGTGCAATCATTCCAAAAAGACTGGCCGGGTATGGAATGCTTCTTATCTTGCCTATGCACCAAGAGGAGATTATGCCAACACCCAGTCTGCATTGGATGACTTCACTGTAGAACCAACACAACAAGACATTGCACTGGAACCGGGGCTTGAGAGACGGCCTGTCAGACTCAGACGACCACCTGCCTGGACTAAAGACTATGTTATGTAGTATCTACAGTGTTTTCAGTGTAATATTCCTGCCAACAGTATAGTGTCTTGTTTCATATTTGTACCTGTGGTTAGAACAACAATGTTTATTTTAATTTGGAAAGTTTCTTAAGAGAGGAGGGAATGTGGTGTTTAGATGCTGTATGTGATTATTGGAACTGAGAGCACTGGCTGTTGGGAGTCTGAAAGGACAGGAAACAGGAAGGAGGGGGGAGGAGTTGAGGAGGCTGGGAGAGTTACAGAGTGTGCAGCTACAGCTTGGAAAAGAGACTTCCACTGTAAATAAAGTTCTGTTGAAGTTGTTAATACTTTGCTTGGTGGATACAACACCAGGGCAGCAGTCTGGGAGCTGACCTTGTTCGTGAAGACAGAGGCAAAAAAATCATTGAGTACATTAGCTTTTTCCACATCCTCTGTCACTAGGTTGCCTCCCTCATTCAGTAAAGGGCGCACACTTTCCTTGACTTTCTTCTTGTTGCTAACATACCTGAAGAAACCCTTCTTGTTACTCTTAACATCTCTTGCTAGCTGCAACTCCAAATGTGATTTGGCCTTCCTGATGCCTGAGCAATATTTTTATACTCCTCCCTGGTCATTTGTCCAATCTTCCACTTCTTGTAAGCTTCTTTTTTGCTTTTAAGATCAGCAAGGATTTCACTGTTAAGCCAAGCTGGTCACCTGCCATATTTACTATTCTTTCTACACATCGGGATGTTTTTTTCCTGCAATCACAATAAGGATTCTTTCAAATACAGCCAGCTCTCCTGGACTCCTTTCCCCCTCATGTTATTCTCCCAGGGGATCCTGCCCATCAGTTCCCTGAGGGAATCAAAGTCTGCTTTTCTGAAGTCCAGGGTCCAAATTCTGCTGCTCTCCTTTCTTCCTTGTGTCAGGATCCTGAACTTGACCTCTCATGGTCACTGCCTCCCAGGTTCCCATCCAATTTTGCTTCCCCTAATAATTCTTCCCGGTTTGTGAGCATTAGGTCTAGAAGAGCTCTGCCCCTAGTTGGTTCCTCCAGCACTTGCACCAGGAAATTGTCCCCTGCACTTTCCAAAAACTTCCTGGATTGTCTGTGCACCGCTGTATTGCTCTCCCAGCAGATATCAGGGTGATTAAAGTCTCCCATGAGAACCAGGGCCTGTGATCTAGTAACTTCTGCTAGTTGCTGGAAGAAAGCCTCGTCCACCTCATTCCCCTGCTCTGGTGGTCTATAGCAGACTCCCACCACAACATCACCCTTGTTGCTCACACTTCTAAACTTAATCCAGAGACTCTCAGGTTTTTCTGCAGTTTCATACCGGAGCTCTGAGCAGTCATACTCCTCTCTTACATACAATGCAACTCCCCCACCTTTTCTGCCCTGCCTGTCCTTCCTGAACAGTTTATATCCATCCATGACAGTACTCCAGTCATGTGAGTTATCCCACCAAGTCTCTGTTATTCCAATGACATCATAGTTCCTTGACTGTGCCAGGACTTCCAGTTCTCCCTGCTTGTTTCCCAGGCTTCTTGCATTTGTGTATAGGCACTTAAGATAACTCGCTGATCGTCCCGCTTTCTCAGTCTGAGACAGGAGTCCTCCCTTCTTGCACTTTTCTTCTCGTGCTTCTTTACGGTATCCCATTTCCCCACTTACCTCAGGGCTTTGGTCTCCTTTCCCCGGTGAACCTAGTTTAAAGCCCTCCTCATTAGGTTAGCCAGCCTGCTTGCAAAGATGTTCTTCCCTCTCTTCGTTAGGTGGAGCCCGTCTCTGCCTAGCACTCCACCTTCTTGGAGCACCATCCCATGGTCGAAGAATCCAAAGCCTTCTCTCCGACACTACCTGCATAGCCATTTGTTGACTTCCACAATTCGACGGTCTTTGCCCAGGCCTTTTCCCTGCACAGGGAGGATGAACGAGAACACCACTTGCACCTCAAACTCCTTTATCCTTCTTCCCAGAGCCACGTAGTCTGCAGTGATCCTCTCAAGGTCTTTCTTGGCAGTATCATTGGTGCCCACGTGGAGAAGCAGGAAGGGGTAGCGATCCGAGGGCTTGATGAGTCTCAGCAGTCTCTCCGTCACATTGTGAATCCCAGCTCTTGGCAAACAGCAGACATCTCGGTTTTCTCAGTCAGGGCGGCAGATAGATGACTCAGTCCCCCGTAGGAGGGAGTCCCCGACCACCACCACCCTCCTCCTTCTCTTGGGAGTGGTGGTCGTGGAACCCCCATCCCTAGGACAGTGCATCTCATGCCTTCCAATTGATGGAATCTCCTTCTGCTCCCTTCCCTCAGATATATCATCTACTCCACTCTCCGCATTAGTACTTGTGGAGAGAACATGAAAACGGTCATTCACCTGTATCTCCATTGCTGGTACATGGACGCTCCTCTTTCTTCTTCTGGAGGTCACATGCTGCCAATTTTCTTCACCGTCCCTCAGTCCCCTCTGCGCAACCTGCTCCGATTCTTCAGAACGTTGTGCCTGTAGAAGCATATCCTGACGTCTGTCCAGGAAATCTTCATTTTCTCTTATGCAACGCAGGGTCGATACTTGTTTCTCCAGACCTCGAACCTTCTCTTCCAATATGGAGACCAGCTTGCACTTTGTACAGACAAAGTTGCTTCTGTCCTGTGGAAGAAAGACAAACATGGTACAACCTGTGCAGGTTACAACAACTGAACACTCACCTTCCATATCACCTTCCTTCTAAGAGCTTCCTCAGCTGTTGCAGCAACTCACAGAAGCCTGCAAGATGTAAGCCTCAGTGGGCTCTCCGCAGGTGAACTTCCAGGCAAACTCCCTCTGTTAGCCTCCGCTGTTCGCCGCTCAGCTGGTTCGCTGCTGACTGCCTTTTTATAACAGTCAGGCCCACTCAAGGCCCACCTGGAACAAAGCATCTATACTACAAGCAAAGGATTTGATTCCCAGCACATATACTTACTCAGTGAGAGTAGCACCAGTACAAATAATAGCATAGCCCTGGTAGCAGGGGCAGCGGTAGCAGTGGCACAGCTTAGTCGAGCACAAACCTGCCTGAACCCTATGGGTACATAATTGGAGGGGCTAACCTGTGCTGTCACTGTCATGCTACCAAGGTTACAATATTTATATACTCACTAGCTCAATGAGAGCGGGTGTGCATGTGAGCAGTGAATCACCCTCTTAGCTGGTAGTATCGATGTAGCCTAAGGGTTAGGTTCTTTAGTGCCCAGGTGCAGCAGAGGCTGGAGGGAATGTTGTGTGCGAACATATTGTCATGTATCAAAGGGGTAGTGTGTTAGTCTGGATCTGTAAAAGCAGCAAAGAGTCCTGTGATAATAGACTAATAGACGTATAGGAGCATGAGCTTTCGTGGGTGAATACCCACTTCTTCGGATGCATTGGTCATGGTTTACACAAACCAGGCTGACAGGTGAGAACTGTTGCAGGATCAAAGAATCCTAGAGATCCTTAGCTGTGACACCCACATTATCAGACCTGATATGTACTGGTGACTCATTTGAAGCTTCTCTACCAAGTGTGCCAAAAGGGTATCTCCCTCTAGCTTAGTCAATAGTGGCTGTGCTAAGTTGGTCTCAGCTGGGAATCTCTTTGCATATCTTACACTCACTCAGCTGGACCTTTTGCTTGTAATCAGCTGCCTTTTTTCATTATGGCTGTTTTATATCATTAAGATCTGAACAAGTCAGCAACTGAGCTAACCAAACAGAATAAAGTTGCTCACAGGCTGGTACTGAAGTATTGCTATCACTAGGGAATGGAGCGGAAGCAATTGCCCAGAGTACAAATTAACCAGGTTTTGAGTCAGACTATGACCTGAAATTCAGATACCAATGCTGAATAACTTTTGCCATCTCTTCTATACCAAAGGCTTCAATATGTTCAAATATTCATTAAGTAAATCTTTAATATTTTAAATTTTACATGCCAGTAATTATTCTGAGCTTTTGATCGCAAGCTTTTATTTGTGTCTAGTTTGAAATATCATATTTCCATCATGGCTCAAAGAGATTTGTACCTTGATTTTAAGTGTTAAATTACTAGGAGATCTCAGTGCATTAATCTATACTTCCCATATCATCGGCAAAAATGCAAGACTCATAGTTTAAGGTGTTTGGGGTTTGGTTTGGTTTTGTTTTTAAAAATAGGCTGTTAATTTAATGACTTTAAATTAACAGCCTATTTTTGTTAATTAATGTCTTTAGTGTCATTTAAAGCACTCAGACTTGGAAAACTCCACCTGGCAATTAATAGGACTCTAAGGCTGATAGGCCTAAAATTAGATCCGTGGCACCGAAACCTTTGGAGAGCAGGTTTGTCCACACACCACACCTTCCCTCTGCCCTGGTTGTGAAGAGATAGGACTATGAATATATAAAATCCAAGCAGTGTGATCTCCAAGCACCACAGAGAGCAGGATGATTGGATAATTCACTCCACTACCTGCGCACACAAGCCTGGAGCAGATGGGCAGCATGGAGGAACTATGCAAAATTCACACACATTTGTGATCACAGTAAACCTCCTCACTGGAGGCTGTGGGGATTTTCAAAACCTTTTAGCAATGGCCTAACTCTGCTCTAATTTAAGTCAATAGGAATTAAGTTAGGACAACACTGAGCACTTATGAAAATCCCATCCTGGATTTATTGTTGGGATACTGAGCAGAGAAACTAATTTTTTTTCCAAGGTTTCATTCATAGATATTCAGGATCAGAAAGGTTTGTATAAAAAACCCCGTGTTCCACCTAGGCTATGTTTTGTGCTTTGCAGACCATCACAGAAGACACTGTCAGGAGGCTTGCCAAGCCAGTTAAAAGGTCACCAGACGTGAACCCAGGTTCAAGTAATTAGAGTAAATAGAGGATTTTAAAGTCAAGAAAAATATTGGGTACCAATAATACATAAAACTCACTAGGTCAGTCCAGAAGTCAGTAAGGCTTCAGGCCAGCCACTGAATGATGACAAGGAGAGGGAATGCCAACCAACAATGAGGAATTCTAGACAGTAACAGGAGGACAGGTCCATGGCCTCCACTTTCACAGCAGAACAAAAAGAGGGGATGCAGCTTGCTTGTGGATTGTCACTTACTGTTACTGACCAGCATGCCCAAAAGTGCCTCTTCCTGCCTTGGTGTGTTTTGCCTTTGCCCCTCTCCAGGCAATCGGAAGCAATGTTGCCTCATGGCTAGAGAAGTGGAGGGGAATTCAGGAGATGTACATTCTATTCTCATCTGCCTCGGGTCTGCTGTGTGACATTGGGCAAGTCACTTCACTTGTGTGCCTCAATTTCCCCCTCTGTAAAATGGGGATAATGGTACTGACACTGCAAGTGTGCTATCCAACTATATCAACATCATTAGTTGTTTCAATTGTATGTTTCTCAGGGTAAGGACAATGTTTTCAACACCAAGCTCACCATCTGCATACAACTAACAAGAATACTAATTAGAATTAATAGACTAGATCAGCATCTGCTTCTGAGGCAGCAGCTACTGGATGGAAAGAACAGAAGATAGTAGCACAACATTAGGAAGAAAAAGGACTTAATTGTTCTGTAATAATTCCCGTCTTTCTGTTACCCAACCTTTGAAAAGGACATGGAAGTGGCCAATTCAGTAGATGGATCAACATACAGTCTCTTTCACCTCTTTCTCTAACACACAGAGGAATATCTGATTTGTTTGCTTAAGAACTAGCTGGATTCCTGGTGTTGAGAATTGCCCACTATTGATATTTAGAAAGACAGAGAGAAAGGCCACTGATACGATGAATATTTCCCCTTCACAGGCTCATTTCTGTAGCCACAGTCACCCCTCCCTCTTTCTGCCTCTGCCACTGAACCATAACCATATTTTAATCTTCTCCATAACTAGGGGACATCAGAGGGATGTGAAGAGATTGCTTTGCTGAAGTGTGACAGTACTAGTAAATGTGATAAAAGTAATTAAATCCTATTCAGTCGGTTTCTGACTTTCCCCATCCTTAACGTTCTTCTTGCAACTTCCAAAAATAGGATTCCCAGTCGCTGGCTACACTGTAATTCACCCCACCCTAAAATGGGCCTTATTATATATTTACTTATTTGTATTGTGGGAGCAACTAGGAGCCCCAGTCATGGATCAGGACCACCTTATACCAGGTATTCTACAAACACTGAACAAAAAGATGGTCTATCCCCGCCCTAAATAGATTGCAATTTAAGTAATTTTGCTATGGGGTGCATGCTGGCCAAAGGATAACTTGTAAATGTCGAATGTAAATGGATGCTATCTGTATGAATTATTGCACCTACTTTTCTTCAAGATTTCATTCGCTGCCATTTGATTGCCCCTCCTTTAATGATTCTCCTCTGCTTATATGAACTCTGTGAAGGGTTTTGTTATTTGTATTCTGGTAGTGCCTACAAGCTCCAGCCAAGGTTAAGTCCTTGGTGTACTAGGCATTGCACAGACACAAGATCGAATGCAGTCTCTGCCCTAAAGAGTTCATAGTCTAAGACAAGACAGATAATCCAATGTAGACAATAACTTATAAGTAAACTTATCAAAAGTGTAAGCCTTCTTAGGTAGAATGACTCATTTTTCTAGCTATTGCTCTGTCAATCTGGCAATTGCTAGCCTGCTGGGCAGTTGCCGCACAGGGAACTTAGGGGAGTGGGTAGCTGATGGGGGGCTGCCGGTCCACCGTGGTTCAAAGCGCCCACCAGCTAGCTCCAACAGGCTGATCTTCCTGCAAGCAGTGGACAAAGCAGGCGGCTGCCAAACAACGTTATGAGGGAGCATTGCGCAACTTTAAACAAGCATGTTCTCTAATTGCTCAGCAATGTAATAACGAAACAACATTAACCAGGATGACTTTAAGTGAGGAGTTACTGTACAAGTCACTAAGCAACATGGCAGAAATGGGGCAGTGAAGGATTTATGTGTGGTCAGGGTACTGACCTTTCGGATGAGCTCACGTAGTTTATACAAAACCTGGAAGGGTGCTTGGAAAAATGCAGAGAGATGACTGTGCAAGAAGCTGAGAAATGGGCAGACAAGATGGAAATGTTTTGGAGCAGAGAGGACTTTTCCTTCAGCTTCACTTTTACATCTTATTTTAGATGTGAAGATGGGGCTAGTCATGGCCTGGTAACTCTGAAGGGGGCTCAGGAGACATAGGTTGTGTCTGTAAACTGGAGATAATGATGCTAACCTCCTTTGTAAAGCACTTTGAAATCTACAGATGAAAAACACTATGTAAGAACTAGTGAGTATTATTACAGTCAGTCAGTCTCTGCAACCAAGGAGTTGCTTCAGAAAGGAAGCAATGACTCTTCTTCCCCAACCCCCATAACCTTGCCAAAATAATTCCATATTTCATGCAGTAAAACTTCATCACTAAATACAACTGGATACACAGAAGCATGAACGATATTTTTTTAAAAAAAACTGATACCGTTTTATAGGGAACAAATAATAGTTTACATGTTGTATTCTTTAGCCATTCTTTGCTTTCTCTCTACTAGTAGGTACAGCACCGCAATTACCAGCTACCTCCAGCTCCCTAAAACATGCACAAAGGGTAAATGAGCACAAAGCCATATTAAGCCTTCTCCCTAAGGAGGCCTTGAGGCATCTGTCATTACTTGAGAGTGTCTCATGGAGATATTTTCATTGTATAGTAGGAGTGTCTACCTGAAAGAAGACATCACCAAAGGGAAGTAGCAGCACTTGTTGGGTGGGAGGGATTTTTCCACCTCTGCAGCTGCTAAAAATGAATTTTGCTTCATTGTCTTCTAGCTGAAGCCAGATAATATAGGAGAACGAATGCTTCACATTCTGGTATCCTGCCAAGAGGACTGCTCCATACATTCAAAGCCAGCCCAGTAAAACTAGCCTATCTGGTAGTGAGCTATAGCCATACCAAATCAGGCCATTATTCTAGCTCATCCAGTAATTTCTCTAGCAGCAGGCAGCACCAAGTGTTTCAGAGGGAGATAAACCCTCCTCCTTAATCCACCTACTAAATTGCATCTCTTTAGGGGGAGAATCTCTCCCCAGACAACAACATGAAATCAGTTTATGCCCTGAACAGTGGGGCTTGATTTTCACTGTTTAATCTTGCATGACTGCAAATGTTATTACTGTCCATGGGATTCTTAAATCCTTTCCAACATCCAGCTAAGCTATTTGTCAGGAAAGGAAACACTTCTTTACACACGATGCAGCGAACCTGTCCTCTATGTTGTTGTAATGAATAACCTAGACTATCTGACTACATTGTGTATACAAAGAGGTAGTTCCTTTCATCCCTTTACCTTTCACTGCTTCGCAATTTTGAGCATCTTTTTGATCATGAAATGGGGATTTCCAGTGAGTTGTTTATTATCCCCTTTGTTATGCCTCAATAAAGTCCCAGTCCTTGTAGTCCCTTCATATGAGAGACTGCCTATGCCTTAAACAATTTTCTCTGCCAGTCCATGGACCTTTTCAGGCTCTGGTATATTAATTGTTATGGGCTAGATTCATCCCTGATTGACTTTAATGGAGTTACGCTGCTCAATGGCTACATGCAGTGCTTCCAACTCCACAAGCACAGGGAGGAGGCCAAACGGCCCTGTGTAATAGCTCTGCATTGAAAGAACCAACTCCTCTGCAGCCAATTCCTTTGAGCTAAGTAGTAGTAATCAGGATTACTACTTAAGAGCAGGGCCAGTTTCCCTACCTCAGTGGCTGAACAAACCACTGTATTGACGATGGGGGTCTGGAAATTTCGTTTCTACCTTAGGGCTCAACCTGGATTCCCCCCATGCAACACTGCTGGTTGCATGGTGGAGATGCACAATGTAAATGAGATCAGAATTTGACCTCTAGATTTCAATTTTTAGTTAGTGATGCAATTTTCTGGACTGTTTCCTTGAAATCCTCCTCTTTCTTAAGAGCTCCCTAATACTGGAGGCTCAGCATGGAGGAGAAGTGCAACTGCCCCATATTTTCCCAGGGGCTCCAACGGTTCCTTGCGTAAACAGTGTCTGGAAACGTACTGTGATAAATTATTGTCTAGTATTTGCCATCTGCTCATGAGGCCTTAGATAGCCCTCTCTCTACTAGCAAACATCATGCAGGTCCCCAGGAAAGCTGCCCCAGCGAATGTCCATCTGGGACTTGAGTTCTTATAATCATTAAGTAGGAGGGGGAACATAATGCCTGCAAGTGGGGAAACATTCATGTGCAACGCCATCTTCTTTGAGCAAGCTATAATGAAAATTAACAGATCTATTTTAAAAAAAAATAAGTAGGTGCATTGCCATCTGTCCTCATTATAAAATATTCATGTGACAGTCAATATATTGTCTGAGGTCTAGAATATTTTTTAAGGGAGCAAAGAGAAAAATTTTCAATTACATTCTGTCAAAGCACATGGTGTGTTTTTAATTTTAAATTCCCTCTGCTTGCATTTTTGGGGATCAGGCTCTTGAAGTTAATCACAGCACAGGGAAGTTAATTCCTGCTGATTCTACTGGTTGGAATTTCATTCTCCATATTCACAAGCATCTGAATCTCTCCCACTGATTGGCTACTATGTCTCTAGTTTCAAAAATTAATTATGAGTGGGAGTTGGTCCCAAAATGTGGATTTGTCCTTCCAGAAGCGAGGGACTTGGCAGCACTAAATGGCGGTATTTGCTAGTTCAGGACTAAATGAATGTTGGCAGCAATGCTCTCTGTGCCCTACTTAAAAAGCTGTCATTTTCTCAGCATATGATGTTCTGTCTTGTGTCACATCATGAAGTGATTCAGTGTATGTAAATCACCATCAGTCTACAGCAGTTTCATTGGGAGGGAATATTTCGTCTTTGTTTGGAATTAAGTACCTGCTGCAACACACAGGGCACATATGAAAGGGGAAAGTGGAAGAGATACATGTGAAAATAGGCAATTACTCTAATTTTGCAGACAGATAATCACTTCTAACATTTATTTTCCATTGATTAAAATGAAAGTCCATATCCATTGAAACACAGGTCAACATTTTCAGACTTAGGTGAATAAAGCAAGACACCTAAATAAGTAAGTGGATTGATTTTTTTCAGAGATGCTGAGCACCATTGGTTCCAATTGACATCACCAGGAGATGGAGGTACTCAAAACCCTTGAAACTTCCCACATATTTAGGTACTCAATTCTGGATTTAGATGCTTAACTTTAAGCCCTCAAGTTTGAAAATGTTGGCTATAGTTCTTTGTATTGCCCCCCAAACCCTGTGCAGCAATAATTGCTCTAGTAGCCACATAACAAACGCAAAACTGGGCATAGGCAGAAGGGGAAAAAGAATCTATTTTCCATAAACCCATGCTGATTTGTATTAATTAATATGAACTAGAGAAATGTAACATAACCAAGTTCTGTATCAGTCACTTTGTGATCTTGCCCAGGATCAATGTCAGGATGACAACTCTATAATTATCAGGGTCATCCTGTTTTCCCTTTTTTTTTTTTAATGGCACATTAGCATTCTTACAGTCTTCTGAAACTTCCCCCAGTGCTCCCAGACTCATTGAAAAAAAATAAACTTTAGTGGTCCAGCAGGCTCCTCGGGCAGCTCTTTAAAAACTCTTGGATGCAACACTTGTTGATTTATAAATGCTTAATTTTAGTAGCTTCTGCTTAACATGTTCCAGAAATACTAGTCGAATGGAAAGAGTTTTATCACCATATGTTGAGATTGCATCATCTGTGTTTTCCCCAAATACAGAATAGAAATATTTATTGAACACCTCTGCCTTTTCTGCATTATTATTGATAATTCTACCTTTTCCATCTAGTAATGGACCAATACCATTATCAGGATTCTTTTTGCTCCTAATATATTTTAAAAACTCCTTCTTATAAGTCCTAACTCTATTGGCCATACATTTCTCCTGGTGTCCCTTTGTTTCCCTTGTAAATTTTCTACAATTCCTAAGGATTTATATTCATAACTATCAACTTCCCCTTTCTTTCATCTTTTTAATTTATTTTTTACAGATACCTTTATTTTCCCTCTAAATCACATGTTTTTTTTTAACTAGCACAGCCTTCTTTCCAATTGTGACTTTTGAGGCATCTAGTAAGGTGTTCTTAAATTATTCCCAATTATCATATGCAATTTCGGATTAAATTCTTTCTCCCAGCTGATTTGCCTCATAACTGTTTTCAGTTTTGTGAAATTGGTTCTATTAAAGCACCAAGTATATATAGTAATGGTAAGGACTTTATTCTGTTTGCACATTATAAATGCAATCAAGTCATGATCACTTGTACCTAAGCTACAATTAACTTAGTTGTGTGATCAATTCCTCCGTCAGTTAGTACAAAGTCCAGCGTAGAGTTCCCCCATGTTAGCAATAAAACTTTGAGTTAGAAAATTGTCATCTGTAATATTTAAAAATTCCAAAGATGTTTTAGTCCTGCAGCGTGAGATCGTTCAGATCACTGGCCAAGCATGTGTTACTCAGACTGAAGTCCATGATCACAGAATTTTTTTCTTTACACATTGTAGATAAGTGTGTAAGGAAGCAGTCACCCTGTTCCCTAGTATGATTTGGGGGTTTGTAGCAGACACCGGCTAATACCCCATCTTGTGCTTTATCTGCTAGGAGATTGATTTATAGTCACTCAAGATTGATAACTCAGAAGAAAACTGACTCAGAAACCAGTAATGCCATTTTGACAGAATGCCATTTCCTCTCCCTTTTTGCCCACTCAATCCTTCCTAAATAGGTTGTAACCATTGATTTTTAACATTCCAGTTGTACTAATCATCCCACCAGATTTCAGTAATACCAATGAGATTGAATTTATGCTTAAAAATGAACAATTCCAATTTCTCTTGTTTGTTACCCAGGCTCCTAACAGTGTATAGGCAACTCAAGAAATTTCTCCTTCATGTCCTTTGGTTCCTTGATTAATTTTGTTCTCAACATCTCAATTTTGTGTTAACTGAGTACACATATCTTCCCTCTTTTTGCCCTACTTTTTTTCCCCCTATTAGTTTAGCCCCCTCCTGACTACTCTAGCCAGCCTGTCCCCATGGAGATTGCCCCCCCATCTTCTACTGTAGTGGAGGCCACCCAACCTATAGAACCCTTTCTCCCCATAGAAGGTGAACCAATGTTCCACAAAACCAAAGCCCTCTACATTACACCACTTACCTAGCCAGTGATTCACTTCCTATTCCATGAGCAAAAGAAGGCAGAAGATTCTGGAAGGATCTCAGAAGATTGTTTGGATATTCTTTAGCACTCTTCTGAGTTCCCAGAAGTCATCTACTATTTGTGAGGGATGCTGTGATGCAGTATCAGTGCCGATATGAACCATCACCAGTGGATCCTTGCCTGTAGGCTTCAGAAGCCTATCCAGTCTTAGATGGATGTATATTCTCTTAGCTCTGGAAAGGCAGCACAGTGACCTCTTGTCCACCTGTCCCTTGCAGAATGTTCTTTTGATTCTTCTGAGTATTGAATATTCAACGAGGATAGTCTGTCTACCTTGGACAGTTGGAGAACTCTTGGGTAAGCTTGATTTTCTTACGTGTTGGACCAAGCTGCCACCCATGCATGTTCCATACATCTCTCCCTTCCATTAGAGCTGTTGGATCTTGATAGGTATCTTCTATAGTTTCCATGCTGAGGACCTGAAATTTCTATTTGAAACTTTTGACTGTTGAATTTTTCCTGCTTCTCTTCTCTGATGGCCAGTCTGCTCATCCTCTTCTGTCTTCAACCATGTAAAATGCTGCAGTGACCTCTTGCCTCTGAGGGTTACAAACTGCCAGGCCTCTTCTCTGACTTCCTGTCTCACTGATTCCTTTGTAGGCAGCTCCATTTTTCCTTCAGCCAGGAGTACTGGTGTTTCCTGAATCTGTTCTCTAGGAACTCCTCAGATTCTCTTTCTTTGTAGTGTCTCAACTTGCCAATCCAATCCAATTTTTTTCCCCTGCACCACAACCACCAACCTGCACTTCATGCACAGGAAATCCCTTCTGTTTTCAGGTAGGAAAGAACATGGCATTTCCATTGCAGGTCACCAAAGAGTGAAGTTTTGATTTGAACAAGCATATGACATTCTTAAAGTTTTCCCCTAGGTTAAAATTTTGCATTTTCACAGAAAATTTTGCCCTTTTCCTAGCAAAAACAACTTTCTGCAATTATATGGCAGTTTTCTTCCTGGGTGTATGATGTTTCACTTCAAACTAGCAAAAAAATGAAGTGGAAAAATTACTTTGGGGAATTTTTTCAAGTTTCACTAGTGCTGAAAATTTTCTCTCACTGGTGTAGCCAAGACCATTTCTGAGTTTGCGGTGCCATGATTGAACTGGTTATTAGCTGGTACTAAACAGTGATGCATAATTCCTCACTTCTACTTCCTTGGAGGCTGAAAGTCATTTCTGTGATAGAATGTCAGCCTCTTGCAGGAACAAAAGATCTATGGGCATAAAGGAGGGTAAATCTCTTGCAGTTCTCCTCCCAGAGATTGCTCTCAAAGTGTTCAGTCGTCCCACACCTTCCCCACCAACTCCCCATGGAACAGGCTCCTGGACTTGCCTGCAAATCCAATGGATCTTCTAGGATAGAGTCCAGGATTCCCATGTATGGCAAAGGATTCCTATGCACAAGCTCAGTGCCTATGCAGCAGTGCTTTCTCCCTCTGGCACTTATCCTTGTCAGCCATTCTACCAGGAACTCTCCTGGCTGCAGCTGCCCAAAGGGCCTGTTTAAAAGAACCCAGTGGAGGGTGATGCCATGGACAAGTAACACACTGTATCCAATGCCTCACCTGTGGTCTGCCCATTTCCCACACCTCCCCTGCACAGATTTCCAGACCTATGGGGGACACTCTGCAGTGTCTGTACATGCTGTCACAGAGATAACTGAGCTCCCTGGGTGGGCCTTATGCAGGGATCCCACACACTCCCATGGAGGGGTCACAGTGATATAATTGATCCTGGGATTGTCTCAGCTGATACAACACTGCCCTGTTTGGGGATAATGTCCACCTGACACTATATGAGATTGCCAAATTTACTTCACTGGTCATCATCATCATCATCATGTTCCTATTACACCTCTGGCGTTTAGGGCAGTGACGAAACTCCTCCTCTCCTGTCTGTTTCTGACAAGTCTTTCAATGGTTCCCCAGCTGTGCCCCAGCTCAGCTTCCACAGCTCTTTGCCATGTTTTCAGGTGGCCTCGTTTTCGCTTGCCTTCAGATGTCCAACTTATTGCTACTCTGGTGATGGAATCAGTTTCCATCTGAAGCACATGACCGATCCATCTCCAGTGCCTCCTGGAAATGATGGTGCTCAGATCCTCTTGGCTGCACTGTGTCAATAGATCTTGGTTTGAGATTTTTCTGGGCCAAAAGATATGGAGGATTTTTCTGAGGTAGGTTGTATGGAATGAAGACAGTTTGGACATGTCATACTGTCTCATTCCCCAGCATTCTACACTATGAAGTAAGTGTTGAAAGTACGCAGCTCTGATAAATCTTGAGTTTCGTTTTGGTATTGTATTTTGATGATTTCCAGACTGTATTTAAGCTCCTGAAGGTGTTCCTAGCCTTATTGATTTTGTTCTGGATGTCCTGGCTTGTTCCACCATCCTGGCTGATGGTGCTGCCCAATGTAAATTTTTCTACATTGGTGAGAACATAATCCTCTATCTGTACTGGTGATGGTGAGGCAATATTAAAGGTTATGATATCTGTCTTATTGTGGTTGATTTTCAGTCCAATTTGCTGGCTGAATGTGTTGAGTTGAGTTGCTTTTTCCTTGTATATGGTGCTGGGTATGTGACCGGAGAGCGACAATCTGCGAAGTCCAGGTCTTCAAGGGATGAGAAGAGTGTCCATTTAATGCCTCTTGGTATGTCTTCTGTTGTACACCGCATTATCCAGTCGATCACAACATCGAAGAGTATTGTAGACATGACACACCCTGACGTACTCCTGTTTTGACTTCAAAATTGAGCTCACTGTGTTCAACACTGCATGTAAAGTTAAAATAGAAGCTTTTGATGATGTTGATTATATGGAAAGGAATTCCATATGCCAGCAGAATGTGCCATAGGCTGGTCCTGTGAATGTTATCAAAAGCCTTCTCAGAGTCTATGAAATTTATATAGAGTTGCCATTGCCATTTTAAGCACTGTTCTATTATGTTTCATAGAATAAAGATCTGGTCTGTGCATCCATGCCCTTTCTGAAAACCAGCTTGCTCTTTTCTGAGAATGCTATCAACTGCCTCTGATATATGCTGGACTATGATCTTACACAATACTTTGCTTGGCACAGATAAAAGTGTGATACCACGCCAGTTATTACAATCAGAGTTCCTTTCTAATTTAGGATTTACCTTGAACAATTCTGCATTCAAGGTATCCTTGCCAGGAGCTTTCCCATTTTTTAAGGATTTGATGGCTTGAATGATCTCTTCCTTAGTTGGGGTGTTTGTGTTGCTATTTAAGGGGGGAGGGGTAGCTCAGTGGTTTGAGCATTGGCCTGCTAAACCCAGGGTTGTGAGTTCAATCCTTGAAGGGGCCACTTAGGGATCTGGGGCAAAATCAGTACTTGGTCCTGCTAGTGAAGGCAGGGGGCTGGACTCAATGACCTTTCAAGGTCCCTTCCAGTTCTAGGAGATAGGATATCTCCATTAAACAAGACCTTTTTCTGCCTCCTGGATGTTTGCTTCCTCTTTAGGTGGCTGCCTGTTCAGCAATTCTTTGAAATGCTCTGTCCAGTGCATTTCTTGTTCTTTTTCGGTTTTTAGTAGGTGTCCTTGTTTGTTCCTGATAAGAGTGTTTGTTGGTGTCTGCCATTTACCACTGATAAACCATGTCATTTTGTAGACGGTTCTTTGTTCACCACGAGCAGCTGCATCCTCTGCTTGTGTTGCCAGATTATCAATATGTCATTTGTCCGTTCTCATAAGGCATTTGACTCCCAGTGTGCCTTGCTATACTACTTATGGTATTTGTTCTTTAGCTTCTGGGATTTCGTGTCTAAAATTTTTTCTTCAGGGCTCGTCTGGTTTCTATGGCGTTCCATGCGCTGGGTGTAATCCACTCCTTCCTTCTCTTCTGCCTGTAGCCTAGACAGGCTTCACTGCTCTGTTTATAAATTGCTGTTACTTTGTCCCACTTCTTATTGATCTCATCTGCATTCCCCTCCTCTTCATCAAGGTCTGCAAGTGCTTGAAACCTGATCTTTACCTGCAGACCGAAGGGACTTTAGCTTGTCAGTATCATAACGTCTTTGTCCCTTGTTTGGTGGACCCACACTTCAGTTTTAGCTTGATGGAGGCTGTCACAAGGTGGTGATTGCTGCCAACATCTGCACCCCTTCTCACTTTCACATCTGTCAGTGAGCGTCACCATTTATCATGATATGGTCAATCTGGTTCTTATCTCTTGGAGAACACCATGTCAGCTTGTGAATTTCACAATGTTCAAATAGGGTTCCATTGATGACTAGGTCATTCATATTACAGAAATCAACAAGCCTCTCTCTGTTTTCATTCATAGTGCCATACCCATGTGTTCCCATTGCTCTGTCATTTTTGTGTTGTCCTTACCGACCTTGGCATTCAGGTCTCCCATGATGATAGTTAGGTCGTGACGTGGTACTCTCTCTAACTCTGCCTGTAGTGTAAGGTAGAATTTGTCCTTTACTTCTTCATCACTGTCATTTGTTGGAGCATAGCACTGAATCAGGGTAATATTATTATGTTTCTCTTTCAGTCTGGCTCTCATAAGTCTGCTGCTGATGGATTTCCATTCAAGCAGGGAATGCTCCACTCCCTTCTTCAAAAAGGATGGTAACACCCTTATGTTGTTGTCCATCAACCCATCCAGAAAATAGAAAAGTTTCTCCCGAGGCTGTTAATCTTCCAGACTTCACTTGTAGCCTAATCCAAATCTGAGTTTGGACTTCAAGAGCCATCATGCATTAATCTACTATGGAAACTAGCTCCTTTTTGCTCTGTTAGATGAAATAGAGAGGTTATTTAATTTACATACAAAGTGTATAGTACAATGCTGGCCAGTTTCTCCTACAGATACATGGCTGTAACTCATTGATTCTATGGGAGTAGTGTCTGTGAACCTGAAGGCAGGACTGGGCCCTTGTTTCTAAAGTGAAAACCACATGTTTGTTGAACAGCTGAAAATCTGGGAACTTTCCTTTTAGTACAAAGAGAAACTGATTCACAAGTGCCCCTTACAGAGGATCCTAACTGGCTCTGCAAAGGGCCAGTGGTATCAGTTCTAGATGCCACAGAGAAATGTTACTACTTGATGCTCGGACTCAGAGCTATGTTTTCCACACACTACAAGCTCAGTCCTGCATTGGGTTGAGCATTCTCACCCTGATCAAGCACAATTTATGCCAGATTGTGGCCATGGTGCTCGACACCTTGTGAGATCAAGCCCCCAATTCTTTTCCTGGCCAGCACATGGAGCAGAGAATCTTCCTATAGCTTCTCTTTTAATAGGATTCCTGCTGACCAGGGTAGGTAATAGGGATGTATTGAATTGACTGCACATACTGACTAGCCAGTTGCAGGACTGGGCAATCCCTCTTGCCCCACAATATGAACCTTCCTAATGCTGTAATTTATGGGCCCACCCACTCACTGGATTCATGTCCTAGCACACTCTTAATGTTAGGAGATATTCCACCCTGTTGCATGTGCAGAGAAATAGGTTCCCTAAACCTGCTTCACTGCTTAGGCATCCTCACAAGGGAAGGCAACAGGATTGAGCACTAGTGTTCCAGAACTAGATCCTATGGACAAGATTTAGTGCAAAAACTCCTGTTTCAAATGCTGCAGTGTGCACACAATGTACCTACTTATCCCTATGAAGACAGGATAATACTAAAGGGTATGTCTACGAGCAGCTAGGAATGAGGATCCCAGACTGGCTAGACAGACTCTTGTTAGGTGGGCTTGATCTAGCACACTAACACTAGCAGTGTGAGCATTGTGGTTCCAGAGATGACTGGCTAGCCACCCAAGCTCAGACCAAAGGGTTTGGGGGGGCACATAAGAGACTGAGCTGTCACCTGAGCCATCCATGCTACTAATTTTAGTGCACTAGCTCCAGCCCAGCTCATGCAAGTCTGTTTTCCTGGGCTGGAGGGTTCACTCCCAGCAGCAATGTGCACATATTGCAAGTGACCCTCGTACATAACAGAGAAATCCTGATGATTTTCCCTGTTGCTGAAACAAAGTAGTCAAGGCCTGGCTGAAACAGGGCTTTAGAATTAACACTGAAGAGGCTATATCGTCATTGTTACTTTAATATGATTGACATCCAGGGTTCTGTTCTGTTCAATATCTTCCATCAATGATTTAGATAATGGCATAGACAGTACACTTATACAGTTTGTGGACGATACCAAGCTGGGAGGGGTTGCAAATGCTTTGGAGGATAGGATTAAAATTCAAAATGATCTGGACAAACTGTAGAAATGGTCTGAAGTAAATAGAATTCAATTCAATAAGGACAAATGCAAAGTACTCCACTTAGGAAGGAACAATCAGTTGCACACATACAAAATGGGAAATGACTCCCTAGGAAGGAGTACTGTGGAAAGGGATCTAGGGGTCAAGCTAAGTATGAGTCAACAGTGTAATGCTGTTTCAAAAAAAGCTAACATCATTCTGGGATGTATTAGCAGGAGTATTGTAAGCAAGACACGAGAAGTAATTCTTCCGCTCTATACCATGCTGATTAGGCCTCAACTGGAATATTGTGTCCAGTTCTGGGTGCCACATTTCAGAAAAGATGTGGACAAATTGGAGAAAGTCCAGAGAAGAGCAACAAAAATGATTAAAGGTCTAGAAAACATGACCTATGCGGGAAGATTGAAAAAATTGGGTTTGTTTAGTCTGGAGAAGAGAAGACTGAGAGGCGACATGATAACAGTTTTCAAGTACATAAAAGATTGTTACAAAGAGGAGGGAGAAAAAAATGTTTTTCTTAACCTCTGAGGCTAGGACAAGAAGCAATGGGCTTAAATTGCAGCAAGAGCAGTTTAGGTTGGATATTAGGAAAAACTTCCTAACTGTCAGGGTGGTTAAGCACTGGAATAAATTGCCTAGGGAGGTTGTGGAATCTCCATCAATGGGGATTTTTAAGAGTAGGTTGGATAAACACCTGTCAGGGACGTTCTAGATAATACTTGGTCCTGTCTTGAGTGCAGGGGACTGGACTAGATGACCTGTCGAGGTCCCTTCCAGTTCTATGATTCTATGTCAACCCATACAATACTTAGAGCCTTGAAGTTGCTGATAAAATAATTGAATAAAGCTCAAATATCCCACCTAGACCTGTTTAATCACACTCCACCTCTTTTTCAAAATATGAAAATTTTCAAGCAGCTCCATTAAAAAAAAAAAAAAAGACATCTAAATTCTCATTTTTTTCCAAATGTCCAAAACCTGAAACAACCAAAATTTCAAAATTGGAGAAGTTTTGTCTAGCTCTTGTCCAAATTACAATTTCTCAAGCTCATAAGGAAGCATTATGGGTTAGATATTGCTTGTCTTACTCACATGAATAATTCCACTGGAGTCTGTGAGATTACTTCTTTGAGTAAGGTAAATAGTACATTATCCCCATATGTGATGGGTGGTAGGTCCAAGTGTTTAAAATCCCTAAGATTTTCCATTAGAAAATCATGCTACAGATGGGCAGTTTTAAAACTAATTCAGATGTAAAAGCCTTTGTTGCATACAAAAGTAGCCTGGTTTCATTTCCCCTCCCCCCTAAGAATTTGAAACTCAGTGCAGGTTCATCCAAAAACTTGCTAAAGTTCAATTAATTTTTGTGTGACTCTTGTCTCAATGTCAAGTGCAGGCTTGAGTTTCAGAAAAACTTCCTTGGAAGATCCAAGAGGTGAAGGCACTGTAGATACCACTAGCCAGTGGCCTGTTATGCACAGATTCCCCTGAAGAGTGGAACTGTAGGGTTGGTCTACAAAGTTAGGTTGGCTTAACTACATCACACAGGAGTATTAAAATTTTCACACCTTGTGAAATATACTGTGGGGGGGGAGGAGAGGAAATCAACCTAAGCCTCACTGTAGGACACCACTAGGTCTTCCACGGACCTAGCTACTGCTTCTCTGAGAGTGGATTTACAACAGTGATGGAAGAACCCTTTCAGTCACTGTAATACATGTCTATGCTGCAGCGGTGCAGCTGTAGCATTTGTAGTGTAGATATAGCCCAAGGTCTGAAAGAACTGAGATCCACAGAACCACCTGGAGGCCAGGATGCTACTGGAGAGGAGTGTGGCAAGGATATATGGGGAAATTAGTCAGCTGGTAGCAGGGACTGGCCCTGGCTGCTGTCTGTTGCCTCCTGTGTTTCAATGTAGGATTTTACTATTATGTATTATGGGGCATGTTCTCAGACACTCCATAATGCACAGCATGGTAACCTGCACACATGGCGGGCCAAGCACTGAAGGAGCTGGGGCCCACCAAAGAACAACAGCAGGAAGCAGGGGCAGTGGTGCTTCCAACCAGAGGGTTGAAAAACAACATTTTTTCCCAACAACAAATGGCTTTAAGATTAACCACAAATTGAGGAAAATCCATTTTAAAAAGGGATTTTCACTAAATAAATAAATAAATAGAATTGTTTTTAATCAAAAAATGGGAGGAGGGGAGAGAAGCATTTTCCTTGTATCTATTTCCAGCTCCTCTAGAGTGGCAGTAGCTGCAGCTGTGCCCCATAGCATTTTAAGTGTACACCTAGCCTACACCTGAGCAGCTCTGTCCAGATGACCACCAGAGATCTCTCCCCCGCACCCCTCCCCCGACTTGCTTTTCCAGCCTGACATGTTCTAGCAAAGCTGGGCCAATTTACTATTGTAATTCAAAAGCAAAAAAGCTTTTTATTTGGTGATGGGGAGAGGTACGGAGGGAAGGGTTGAATACAGTAGCAAAAGTGACTACATTAATGGGAATTAATTTATAAAATAGTATTTCTGAGTAGGGCTAGGTAAAATTGGTAGGGAAAAAATTGTGAGATGTTATTAAAATGTTTTCACTAACTGATTTCATGGAATTTCATACTCTTCCCCCCACCCTTCTTATTTTTGTGTTGTAGAATTTCAAGTGTGTGATTCACAATAGTGTCCAAAAACCTGGGAAAGCTACCTTCAGTTGAAAAGTTGCACTTGTGAATTATGAAAGCTGCTGGAAGAGGCACTCTGCAAAGACACAGTGATAGAGAGGTTCTAAGCTCTACTCCTTCTGTTGTCTCTAACAATACTTTTCATTTATACACATTTCTACACACACTGGCTCTGATCCCATAGCTTCAGTGAAACTCCATGCAGGTGTAAGGGTGCATGTGTGCAGATGCAGTTCTAAGAGGAGGGTCCACAGTATCCAAGAGGAGTGCCAAAAACAAACAAAACCACCAAATGTCTGCCTTTAAGGACTCCAACACCAGTCAGAACTCCGAGTTTCCTTAATAGTCTAAGAAGGAGGTTTACAGGATGGCTGGCTTTCTCCCTTTACCTTAGGCTTCAGGTCAAGAGCCATTGAACACAGTCCAAAAGGCCCTTACCTCAGCCTTGGCAGAGCAAACAAACTTATAGTAAAATTCTACACACACAAATAATGGGGGAGTGGAAGGGGAAGTATGGAATTGCATGAAATCAATTAGTAGAAACATTTAAGTAAATTCTCAATCTTTTCTCACCAGTTTCACCTAGCCCTGCTCAAATACTATTTTGTACCATTACATTGATTCCCATTAATTTATAGTTTAAAAAATTATATATAAAACTTTTATTGTGAGTTTGGTTGCTGACTTAAAGCTCTGAGGTAAGGGCCTTATGAACTGGGTTATGTGGATCTTAGTCTGATGCCTAAGCAAGAAATATATATTAGAACCCAGATCAGACTAGTGACCTGAGTCCTACACCAATGACTTCTAATTTTCCCCTCTGCTTAATTTCCTTTTTGTGTTTATATAGCCCAGCCCCAGAGCATAGCAGAGATTCTTGACTACACCCAGACTGTCAGGTCCAGACTGTCCCTTAACAGGATAGAAACCCCTTCACACTGGGCCCTTATCTGGTTATGATTAAGAAGGTAATCATTATCCAGTTTAACAGATTGTGAAATGAAGTGCTTTCTAGGCAAGTCAATTAACCTTTCAGTGTCTCAATTTCTCTGCCTTGTTGTAACACGAGAGTGATTATAGTTATTCAAAAGAAAATGTGAAAATATACATATAAGATGTCCACAACTGCAAGTAGATAGATAAATAACAATCCTAACACTCAGAAAGGTTAACTGGCTTACATAGGAGGCATTGTGGTCTAGTGGATTAGGTATAGGTCTAGCAATAGGACAGATGGGTTCCTCCTAAACTTGACTCTAGCAGTTGTTGTTTGATCTTAGACAAATAATTTAGTCCTGACCCTCAATTTCTCCAGCTACAAAATGATTATTTACCTACCTGACTACTAAATATTTAGTACTACATAACCTTAAAGCTGCTTTTTGGTTACTCCCTGGCTGACACAGGAATAGAAGTAGGGATCTCCTGGCTCCTCCTAGCCCTTAGACTAGGTTTTTGGGTGACAACAACTCCTCCTATTTAGGGAGCTTTTTACAAAATCTGAAGTGGGACTTTGAGTGAAGGTAGCTTTTTGATTTTTACCTCCCACATGCAGATCATGAGGGGGAAAGGGGGGAAAATCACTAAATTGTCAATGAAAATTTTTGAAGTGTTGTGAAATTGCACCAGTTTCAGAAAGATTCACAGATTTAAGAGATAAATTGCATAAAAAAAAAATCCTCAAAAAAAAGTGTTACACAATGACTTTATCCTATCTCATTTGAGGAACAGGAGAACAATACACTCAAACTCCTCCCTTTTTTTGTTTGAGATTTCTTTTTTGTAAATTGACAAAACAAAATATTCAGATTTTTAAAATTCATTCCTGGTCTGAAAGTTTCTGTGCCAAGTTTCAGTGAAGTTGAATTTTTATATCTAGCTTATAAACCCTTGCAAACTGAAGCCTATAATGCTGACAGCAGTTGTAATAGCAAAAATGTGAGTATCACCACTCTAATAAAATACTGATCTTTTACTGCATCTCCCCAATGGGCATCAAGTGGAAGAAATTATAAAAGCATCGAATATAATCCATTAAAAGGTCTTTCAGCATGTGATAGACATGAGTTTTTATTTGGTTCATTGTAAAGTTTCAAGGTGGATGTGGCTCAAAACTAACTGATTATTATAATGGGAGGGAGAGATGTGTGGTTGTAGTACTAGATTGGCAAGCAAGAGAGGTGGGTTAAATTCCTGTCTCTACCACAAACATCCTGTATAATGTACAGGAAGACATTTACAGAGATTTTTTTAAAAGGTATTTGGGTGCTTAATGCCCATTGAAATCAATGCCTAAATACCTTTAAAAATCTGGCCCTTATTCACTCTGTTCCCCATCTGTTACATAGGAATGCTCGGTTTCTTCCACAGTTTGGATTGTCTTTTTAGACAGTAAGCTCTTCAGGCCAAGGACTGTCTTACTGTGTGTATGTGCATTGTCTAGGTGTTATTGTCATACAAGTAATAATTGCCTTCCAGGAGGGAAATCAGACCCCTCTATGTTTCATAGTTTCTTTAGGAGCAGACTCAAGACAAGCCAATTTACAAAGCACTGATAATTGGAATGTGGTTTCCTACATTTCATCAACCTAGGTCAGGTCAACAGACCCAGATTAAAACTGTCTTTGACATTCAGTTGTTTTGCAGTATTGTTATAGCAGTGTTGGGCCCTGGATAAGAGACAAGCTGAGTGAGGCAATGTTTTTTTCTTGGACCAACAACCCCCAAACCTTGCCAAGCTCACCAGAGCCAAGGACAACAGCTCAAAGAGTCACTAGACTCTTAACATGCATCTCCACTGGTACAATGATCAATATTCCCCGCACAGACATACCTCCCAAGATCCATTGAGCCTATGCATGCCTATCACAACATACGATGTACTGCATCCAGTGCATCAAATGGTGAAGCCAGACAAGCACTACACTCTTCAATGAAGTCACAAAAATAAGGCAAACAACCTATCACCTGTGGATGAATACTTTCCTCAAGCAATCATTCCTTATCAGACCTCTCAGTCCTCAGCCTCAAAGGAAACCAATACACAACATTTTCAAGAGATAAACCTGGGAAACTGAATTCATAACTCTGCTGGACACACACCCCAAAAAAAAAAAAAAAAAAAAAAAAATCACAGAATCAGAGACACTGATATTATGGTATTATGATATTACTCATTACAACATTTTATAAACCTACAAATCCTCCTTTGTCCTATGACAGCAGAGGTGTCAATTGCCTACTTCATTTTAAGTGGTCTCCTGCAACATGTGTTAGCCTGCCATGCTTAATCTGTCCCACCTTGTATTTAACTGTGACACTCCGGTTACCTTTCCCAGACCTGAATAAGAGCTCTGTGAAGCTCATAAGCTTGTCTCTTTGGATAGGTGTACACTACAAAATTAGGTCGATTTAATAGGAGTCAATTTTTTAGAAATTGATTTGATACAGCTAATTGTGTGTCCCCCCACTAAGCGCATTAAGTCGACTGAGTGCATCCACAGTACCGAGGCTAGCGTCAACTTTCGGAGCATTGCACTGTGGGTAGCTATCCCACAGTTCCCACAGTCTCAACCACCCATTGGAATGCTGGGTTGAGCTCCCAATGCCTGATGGGGCAAAAACATTACCATGGGTGGTTTTGGGTACATGACGTCTGGCCCCCCTCCTTCCCTTCCCTCTGTGAAAGCAATGGCAAACAATCATTTCTTGCCTTTTTTCCTGGGTTACCCATGCAGATGACATACCACGGCAAGCATGGAGTCCACTCAGCTCACTGTCACCGTATGTCTCCTGGGTGCTGCTGGCAGATGTGGTACTGCATTGCTACACAGCAGCAGCTCCTTGCCTTCGTGGCAGCAGACAGTGCAGTACAACTGCTAGCAGTCGTCGTTGTCTCCTGGGTGCTCCTGGCCGACCGCGGTGAGCAGCACCATTCTGTCGCACCTACTCCAGCCTACCCCTTGCTCCCATGGCTCATGAAGCCTGGAAAGTTGTAAGGAGCAGTTCAACTATAGGCTGAGCAAGTGCAGAATGGTGGTAGAATGTGCATTTGGACGTTTAAAAGTGCGCTGGTGCAGTTTACTGACTTGGTAAGACCTCAGCTAAACCAATATTCCCATCGTTATTACTGCTTGCTGTGTGCTCCACAATATCTGTGAGACTAAGGGGGAGACATTTATGGTGGAGTGGAAGGTTGAGGCAAATCACCTGGCCGATGATTACACGCAGCCAGACACCAGGGCAGTTAGAAGAGCACAGCAAGGTGCGCTGTGCATCAGAGAAGCTTCGAAAACCAGTTTCATGACTGGCCAGGCTACAGTGTGAAAGTTCTGTTTGTTTCTCCATGATGAAAACCCACCCTCTTGGTTCACTCTACTTCCCTGTAAGCCAACTGCCCTCCCCTCCTCCCTTTGATCACCACTTGCAGAGGCAATAAAATCATTGTTTCAAATTCATGCATTCTTTATTAATTTGTCACACAAATGGGGGGATAACTGCCAAGGTAGCTGGGAGGGGTGGGGGAGGAGGGAAGCACCAGGTGGGGTGGTGTAGAAGGGGAGGAGGGAAGGACAAGGCCACACTGCACTTCAAAACTTATTGAATGCCAGTTTTCTGTTGCTTGGGCAGACCTCTGGGGTCGAGTGGTTGGGTGCCCAGAGGCCCCCCCATTGCGTTCTTGGGCATCTGGGTGAGGAGGGCAATTGGTTACACAGGGGCTGCAGCGACGGTCTGGAGATTTTTTTCAAATATTTGGGCATTTCGTCTTTTGGAATGGGGTTCTGATAGCACAGATTCCTCTCCCCATACAGCGATCAGATCCAGTACCTCCCTTTCGGTCCATGCTGGAGCTCTTTTGCTATTCTGGGACTTCATGGTCACCTCTGCTCATGAGATCTGCACGGTCACCTCTAATCTCGCCACACTGGCCAAACAGGAAATGAAATTCAAAAGTTCACGGGGCTTTTCCTGTCTACCTGGCCAGTGCATCTGAGTTGAGAGTGCTGTCCAGAGCGGTCACATTGGAGCACTCTGGGATAGCTCCTGGAGGCCAATACCATCAAATTGCGTCCACACTACCCCAAATTTGACCCAGCAAGGTCGATTTCAGCGCTAATCCTCTCGGAGAGTAGTACAGAAATCGATTTTAAGAGTCCTTTAAGTCGACAAAAATGGCTTCATCGTGTGGACAGGTGCAGGGTTAAATCAATCTAACGCTGCTAAATTCGACCTAAACTCATAGTGTAGACCAGGGCTTCCACCAACAGAAGTTGGTCCAAGAAAAGATATTACCTCACCCACCTTGTCTCTCTTTTGACATTCAGGTCAGCCTACTGATTCTCAATTTTTTCCCCATAATGTATCAATCAATTTTCTATAACAACTTTTTCTTTAAATACAGTAAAATATACAGGAGGTCACCCTGTTGTATATCCTGTGGAACATATATTCTTCATCATATGTGGTGGTAATGGAGCCGACATGCAACAACACACAAGATAATTGCATATTTTTTCTTAACAGTGGAATAAAACTTGTTGGCTTGTACTAACAATTATTACTGTTGACAAGTTGCAATCATTTTGGGAGCTAATTTTATGAAAAATGACTGCCTTTCTCTGTAACCAAATCCAAATACATGTCAGAGTTAAGCTCACATTTTATCAAGCAGCTCAGCATCCTTCTATAGTCCAACATGCTTTTCCAGTCAGGCACCTACTTATATAAGGGAGAAAAAGAGGATTAATGTGTTATTGATACGGCATAGTACATTTGGTATTCTTCAGCAGCAGGAATGCCACATTTCCATCATAGTAACCCAAATATATTTTTATTAAAAGGCCCATAAAATCTCATGCTAATTATTAAAGATGGGGAGGGAAAAAAAAAAAAGAGTCTGTAAGTACAAGCTGGGAAATGTAATGTTGAAGCCACTAGTACTTTGGTAGGCATTTAATCATTTTAAATGGAGTGGCTTTACAAATGAAGCAGGTCATCCCTTAGGGTTTCTGAATTCTACATTTTTAGGTTCTCCTCACCTAGAAAATAACCTCAATGAAAATTTAATCTGCCGGGGGGAAAAAAGCTTCTAGTAAGCTGTTCTCTAATTTCCTTTCAAAGTTTAGCTATGCCTACACTATCAGTTTCCTAGTCTGTCATTCTGAGAGAAAGTGAAATATTATTTGGAAAATTTATAACCCAGCAATTTTTTAAGTGTGTGCCCTCTACATGAAGCATATACATAATTGCTACTTCATAAAAGTTTGATAAATGAGAGATAAAATGCATGCAGACTTCCCTGTAACAATACGCAGGGCATTATTCCAAAGGTCATTTTAAATAATGAAATAGATTGAGTGTATTTGAAAAAACTAAAAGCGAATTAACACTGCAAAAGGATCTAAGACTAATACTATCCAAGGTTTAACATTTCTTAGCATCTTGCACTTAAAAAACATGGGATTGTTATAGTTTCATTCTAATCCTCTTTGGGAACCACAGAGCAGGCATTTGAAAAGCCAGCACCCTCCCCTGCAGAGGCTGCATCTGTCACTTCCAAAATGGAGTTTCTTTGGAAATCAGTAAACATCATCACCTTTTACAATCTGTTAGATATACTCCCAGGGCACTATCTATTCTGTTTCATGTGTGATCATTGTCCAATTTGTTCTTATTATATTATTAGTGGTAAAAGATGGTTTCCATTATATGTAGACTTTCAAGTTCTTACTGGATAAAAATATGACATTACAGGCTTTCAGATCTTGAGGGACATATTTACAAATGTTTAGTTTTTACTGAACAGATTTTGCAATATCTGACTGCTTGGGTTTTACATATTGCTACATGAAGTGACACTTCTGGGCTGATTGCAGTTTGACTTAAAATGTCCTGTTAAATGCTTACTCCTTAAAAACAAGAAGCTCAATTTGTTTATTTTAAATCATAACTTTTAAAAAATTGCTGGGATAAATTAGACAGCATCACTAACAGTAGGGACAGAAAGGAATATGATTCACAAGGGAGTGACCAGTGCATGTGCAAGGATGCTTGCTTCATTATAAGAAAGAATCTAGGTGACTGGTTCAAAAGGGGGCCAAGATAGTAATGACTGATTGTCATTCATTGCCATTTGATTGTCTATGTGAAATGAGTTGGTGTCTAGGTCAGTTCATAGCAGACAGGTGTCTGCATTACAAAAATCATCATCACAGTGGGCACCCTCGTTGTCAGTCTCATTATGGAAGCCAAGCATTAACTGGGCATGGAGAATGAATTAGAGATAGTGTCTCAGAGTCAGGATTGAGGCATATTGGCAGTATGGGGTTGTTTATATTGCCACTGCCTGTACTATTCTTGCTTGAAGCATAAATAAGACTTCAGTCTCCAGTGTTAATCCGGCATCTATCACATGCTATGAACTAGAAAACTAAACATAGGCCTAAAATGTATGTGCTTAACTTGAGTGGTGATTTACATGTGCAGTTACTTATACATCAAGATGGGAATTTACACCATAGGATTTCATTAAAGTAAAAGACATAGAAAAAGTAAAGCCCTTAATATGCCAGTACTTACACTTTGTATTACAGAGCACTGCTGATCCATGGAGCTTAAAGCCCTGTACAAAGATAGATAAGTATTAATTCCACATGTTATAGATGATGGGGAAAACTAAGGGCTCAGGTGGCTTACCAATATTACACCAGACCTCAGTCGCAGAGGTAGGACTAGAAACAAGATCTCCAGTCTATGGTGCAAGCCTGCTACAGTACATATTCACAGTGGATGGCTTAGCACAAGCTGTGCCACGCCACCGCATTTTAAACACTATTATGAGGACTACTATACATCATGGGGAGTGTTTAATCAATAGTATAAAATACACTGAAGTCTTCATAGGCCATGCACTTTTATTATTGTATGGTTATAGTGAGTTACCCTTGGTGATGGGGAGGGGAAGGAAGAGAGATTCAGTTTTCCACCTTTTAATGACAAGAATGATTTCTACACAGTTTATTGAATCTTTGACAACATAAAACAGAGATCAGTAATACAGAGCAAGTCATAGCACACACACAGATGCTGTGGAAGCACCACTATATATGACATGCAACTCATTGCTGACACTCAGCATTCCTGCTGTTCTCCTGATCAAAAGTTAACAGCTCTGCTGATTTGTGTGAGGAGGATAAACTTCCCCTGGGCATCAGGGTTTAGACCCCCAACAAAGCAATATGGCCTATGACCTCATCCAATTTCAAACCAAGATTTTTCAAAAGTAAAAAACTGTCCATTTATCCACTGAGACATATTTCCTTCTCATTTCTTCCTGAGAAATGTGTTGAATTCATTGGAACCATACCAAATTACACCAGCTGACGATCTAACCCATTATCTAAAATCTATTTCTCACATAAGTATATTTATTTACCTATATGTGGAAATTACATATTTATTATTCAACAGAAAACGTTTCTTTCATTCCTTTGACTGATTGATACATCACATCTCTTTTCCCAATGCCTATGGAAAAGGATTTTCAATGAACCATAGACAGCCAGTATATATGGTTCATGGGTAATGGACAGTGTCTACACATTCAAGCTTCAGAGGATGAATTTCAAGCATTATTATGTGTGATATAGAGATATAAATTGAGTATGCACATCAGCTTTTTCAAAATGTATAATTTTTCTAACCTTTATAGAAGTTTGCTGTTAGTTTGCAAACTTTTAAATTATTCTTACAGGGTTAGAAATAACCCAGCATAAGATAGAAAGTTAGTTCTTTAGCATAATAAAACAATTAGAAAACCATTTCCAGGAATCAGATACAGTAGAATCAGAATTTTTCAGACCTTACAATGCAGCCTCCAAACACCTGCCTCCCTATCACTGAAGTAAAAAATTCTGATGTTGCAATTTCCAGAATTTATCATTCATTCTGCCAAATATTATATATATATGTGACTGACTGCCACATATGCTGGGGGTGGGGGTATATGTGCATACACACTAAATGCTTATCTTAAATACCATCCAATTAGTTAAAATGAAATATAACTATGATGTTGCCATTAATCCACTTGCAAAGTTCGGGGTTACTGTTTATTGTAGTGTTATGTTTTTCAGAACTTACAATTTCTAGATCCATTGTTTCTTTTGACCTCCATATAATCATAGTATTGTTTTCTCTTGCCCTCTTCATTTATTCCATTAGTACCAATAACTTTCTTCTTACTAGAAATACTGTAATTTTTAAATAGATATTTTAGTCGTAGGGTTTTTTACATTGCCAAGTAAGATCCACAGCAACAGGATCAGAAAGGCCCCAAATAGCAGCCAAGAGCTACGAGATACTAGAGTCCAGGCCACGTTGGGATAATAGTTTCCTAGATATCACTGTATTTAAACACAGTGGGCCAATTTCCCCCATTGCAATTCTACTGAGTCAATGTAATAAACGTGGCTTGTAGCTGATAGGAGAGTTCTAGAAGGGTGTGTTTCCCCCTCCCCATATCTATTTTAAACCTATCTATAAGACCAGTTGGATGGGAGAGGGGTAAAACATAGCTGTAGAACAGAATAGAAGGGATCCTAGAACAGATACTCATGTAGATTTAGTATTAAATTCTGACCCCTACCACCACCAGGTCTCCATTTTGGTAGACATCATCAATATGTTGATGTCCAAGTATCTGATTGCTACTGTAGCCATCTGAGGTTATCTACATTGCACCTGTCAATAATTGTGGATGTAAAAATGAGGTCATTGTTTGAAAAATTAGGTGCTGAGTATATGCTGAGATCCACAAGAGCCAATTAAAAAAAAAAGCAGCAATTTTTAGGAAATCTTTTGCATCTAATTGCTTTAATATAGCAACATTAAGCCTTTAATAAGGCTTAAACTAGTAGTTTTTCAATGGGGCAACTTTATTCTTTTTTAAATTAAAAAACCCTTAAAATATTATAATGATTAACTATAAGTAATAACCCACTTCATGATGGGTGTTGATATTATACATTCACACTTCATGGTTATTGCTTAATAACCCTGATATAGTTATTTGGGAGGAAGGATGAACTTGTGGTCCAAAGGTGCTGGCATGGGACTCAGGACACATGGGTTTCGTTCCTAGTTCTGCCACAAGTTTCCTGTGTGTCCTGGAACAAGTTGGTTAATTAATCTTTTTATACAATTTTATTTATTTGGATGCTGAGGCAAAGAGTAACTGACTTTGCTAGTGTTACACAAGGAGTCTGCAGTAGAATCAGATTTAAATCTAGCTAGCTCACAGGGATGTTGTGAGGATAAATCCACAAATACTTGGAAGGTGCTTAGGTGCTATGGTCCATATAACTAGCTATAATCTAATCATGCAGTGCAGTCTGGGCTTGATCCTACTTCCAATGAAGTCAGTGGAAAGGCTCCCACTGATTTCAATAAGAGTTGAATCAGGCACTGCGTGCAGCTATCTGGTATAACAATACACTGTTATGTGTCATTGCTTCTTTATAGAACTGCGTATGGTACATTGTAAAACTGCAGTGTAGTAGGAATGAATTTAATCATTTTATTCTTTTGAAGGTAGCCCAGAGTGATCAAGAAAGTTGTAACTGCAGAACCAAGACTTGCCTGCTCACCAATTGAATCTTTGCATAGGTTACATTAGTAAACAGATAGTGTATTGCATACAGTTGTCCTGTTCCTAGAGAGAGCAGTCCACCCCAGGTTTTTTGACATCTTTAAAACCACTTGTTATGGGGCACACTCCGTCCCCATCCTTTGCTACCCCAGACACCTTTCAGACTGTCCAGTAAGTGGCTATGTCATGTGATTTTTACATTCCCATCACCAACAGTCTTGTGCAACGTATTTACAGTGTTTCTTACCCTTTAGCACAGGGCCAGAGATCTCAGAGTGCACTCGACTCAGTTAGCCCAGGTCCTCCTCACTCACAGCCTTCTTGCATTTCTTTTATAGCCCTCAGTTGATGGCTAATTGGTTCATTTGCCCTCCCAGCCTCATCAGCTAATTAGCTGCATATCCCCACTCTGCCTTCTCTAGGGGAACTGATTGGTGCCTATGTGACCAGTGTGCTGGCTCACCTGTTAGCTTCCAGCACTCTGTCAGATCTCCCCTCTTTGAGCATGAATATCATCAGGGAATGTCTTTTTTCTTGGCCATTTCTGCCTCCGTTTCAGTATTTAGAAAGCAGAAAGTATAAATATTCAAACAGTGACATTTAAATGTTCTACAATTTAGAGATCTATTTAAAATTAAGCACACTTAATAAAAAAGCATTTACGAGGTATTCCAAACGGCCATAAAGTAGCATCATTTAGAGATTTGCAAGGAAGTTTATTTGCAGCTCTACTGGATATTTTAGCAATGCCCTATAATACATCTTCCAGCAGCAATAAAATTTGAAATGGGCCTTGAGTTACTGCCCTATATGACAACAGGTATCAGAGTACCAAAAAAGGGCTCTTATTTTAATTTTTTATGCATTATCTGAGTCATGTTCTAAGATGGCTACACTAGTGAGCTTACAGTGGCAGAGCTATACCAATGCAGCTGTGCCACTAGGATCCCTCGTGTAGCTGTTCTATGCCAATGAGAGAGAGCTCTCCCATCAACATAATTAAACCACCCCCAATAAGCAGCAGTAGCTATGTCAGCAAGAGAGCGGTCTCCCACCAACATAGTGCTGTCCACACCATGGCTTCTGTAGGTGTAACGTATGTCTCTCTCTCAGAGGTGTGTTTTTTCACACCCCCCTAAGGAACATATTTTATACTGACAAAAGTGCTAGTGTAAACATAGCCTAATGGAAATCCATGAACCCTGCAACAAATAAATAAATAAATAACACCTGTAAATTATGAGGATTTAGGGATTTCCTTCAGATTTTACTGTTGTCATCAAGAATCTAATCTTTCACTTAAAACAAATGAAATCTGAGACATCCTTAGTTGTGAAAATAGCCTTGACAATGTAAAGCTGTTGGCTTTGTGATGCTTCAGTCTGAAACAATAGATTTATAGGACATGTCAGCTCCCTGCTAATCACTGTAATGGACAGTCAAATCTGAAGGCTAATCATGACCCCTTAAATCTCAAAATCATTAACCATTTACTGGTGATACTTAGACCCAAAAGACATTCAATTGTATGTATTCTAATCCACTATTGAGAATCTTTGTGCGTGGAAAATAATTGGAGTTATAAAACTGTATAAGTTCTGTTGCACATTGGAGCACACACAGATTTGAATTTGAAACTGGAAGTGGTGTGTGGATATTACATTTATAGTTGCATGATAGATAAGTGAACAAACAGCACTGGAGATCAACATAGGTAGGACTGAATTCATCATTAAAGTAAGATTGCGAAGCGATCACTGACTAAAGAAAAACAGGCATGAGGGATTTAGTGGAGGTGGGGGAAGCAGGTGGCTATTGCCAAGAGCTTAGTTATTTAAAAGGCTGAGAACTACTGCAATAGAATGTGCATCTATGTGCATATTCCAGATGTACAGTTTAACAAACTCAGGATGCACCCATAAGGTAAGCATATTGGGACTGTATTGAAAGTGCTGATCCTACAGGTTTGCACTTACTCGAGAAGAAATGTAGCTAGTCAAATTTGATAATTTAATCTAGGAGTGTGGTGGATATAGGATAGAAATTACAAATAGAAAATCTTTCCAACTATCATTTGTAGTATACAAAAACACACATACAAATAAAAATCCAGTGGATTTGTATTGTGTATATATTAACATTGTGTCACTTTATAAACCCTCTAGTCCATTAGGAATTCAACAGTGAGAGGTACCTGAACACTGGAAGAAGGGTTGTGAATTTCCTCTGCTAGCTACAAAATATGCTCTCAAGGTTTGCTGTTACTGCTTCCCTATCTGTAGATTATGTGGGAAAGATTAGTGGTTTGGTAGTTGCACAAAGGGAAAGCTTCGCTGTCACTAAACACGGGAACTATCCCCGGTGCTGAAAATCCTTTGAAGTGTTTATGTGGTAGGAACTGAAAAATATTTCCAGATCCCAAACTATTTCAGGCAGCCTTAGGTTTAGAGAACCCTTCCAGCTCTGGCTGGAAAATGTCAGGCTGTGATATAGGACATTTGGAGCTGTTACATAAGTGCAGAGTTTCAGAAGCTTCCTTAATTGTCGGACTAGTCATCAGTTTTCACTGGATATAGTTAGCATCCTGCGCTAGTCTCATGAGTAAAGAACTGCTAGGTATTATTGTGAAATGGAATGGTCATTCCATATCTGTAGCTTCTACATAAAATTGATAGAAAACACAAACCCAGAATCTACTCCACAATTGTCAAGGTCCAATTATGGCCTGTTAGAATTTGCATATTTAATCTTAACTAACTGTTCTCAATTGTCTTAGCTGTTCAAACTCCTTATAGTCTATGGGCCGTATTGTGGACCCCTTACTCATGCTGCCAAGCACTTACTCACTTACATAGCACTCTTCAAGTCAATGGAACTACTTATGTGAATAATTGCTCCCCCTTGGGACTAAGAGGGTATAATCTGACTCTAAGTTATCTGAAAAATCCTTGCAAAAAAAATTTAGATTTGTTAACACATTGCATGATAAAAGCAATGGATAACTTATGAAATGGGAACACATTACCCCCTTTGTCTAACATCATATCTTGGCAACTAATCACAGAGAATGTTATAAGGCAGAGCCTGATCAGACCCTTTATAAAAGATTATATACTGTAATGGTTCAAAACACATTTCTTATAGTAGTGTTAGTACAGTGCATTGGATCACTATTATAGGCAAGGCAGGTAGTGATACCTTTAATTAAGGTTGCCTGACACTTCCCATTGTAAGACCCAGTTTTTAATTGCTTATAACTAAGTCAGATTCTAACCATTCAGGCTGAAATTTTCCATATTGGATGTTTGCCTGATGCTCAGTTGTTTGGAAATTTTCAGCAAAAATTGTTCAGCCATTTCTGAGAACAAGATTAAGGAAAATTATGTTTGTCTTATGTTAAATTGGTTGTAAGGGTCTGGGGTTTTGTTTGTTTTTAGAAGCTCTTGCATCTATATGCTTCGGAGCCAAGCCTTAAAATTTGGCAAAGGGGTGCTCTCAAGGATATGCCTTTTACTGTTCCCATGAAAAACTGCCTTAATTTGGTCAAGTTACACAACAGCAGCATCAGCTTCATGTGGCTATGTTGTAGTCATAGTGACATGCACAATGGATTTCCATCTTGAAAGGTCCTTTGCAAGTCTGTTTCCTTGGGCAACAGTCAGGATGAGAGGATTTAGCCTCCTTAAATCCCTCAAAATTGCATCTTCCAACCTCAGTAGTGGCTAGTCTTATGCTCTGCTTTCTTCAACTTCAGCTCTATAAACCTTCTGTAAAAGTGTCAAGTAATGAGCCTTAAAAAACCTCACTTCACACATGCTCAATAGAGACTTGTTAGATTTTTGGTGACCTTAAATATGGCATTTCTGAAACTGTGAATGCTTGATTTCAGAACTGTGTTCTTTTAATGCAGTTTAGATGTCATTGTAGAATACAGTGGGATTTTTATGAGGAAAACATGGAGGGTCAATGTGTTCCCAAATACATATCTTGATCCTACAGAAACAATCCATTAATATCTGTAGATATTTGTAACAGAACACCCACTGACCACTTGGACTTCAGCTTGGAATAGGTCAGCCTCTGGTAGAACGAAAATTAGACAACTTCCTCTAAGAGCTTCCTCTAAGTATAGAACAAACTTTGTAAAACAAAAAAACGGAACAGTGAGTATTACCAGAAAACTTTTAATAGGTTATAGATAATGGGCTTCCCAGACATCTTTCAAAATATAAAAGATAGACCAAATCATCCTAGCACTAGTAATTTCTAAGCTATTCAAAGCAACATTGTGTTAAGATCTAAAAAACAATGAATTTGTGATTGATTCACCATGTGCTTCAGTTCATAAATTCATTCTACATCATCGGTGTAGGAATTCACACCCTCAGATCAATAGTTTTTATAGCTTCAGTGAACTACCTGAATTAGATTTTGGTAGAAAAGATCACTGTCTCCAATAATTTTAGTTTATCAAGTTTTTGACCACAAAGGCGGAGATGAATTTTGATCAATGAGCCCTAGTTTTTAAAATGGTTTTGATAATCACATGTGATGTGTTGCAACACAGAAATAATACATCCAGATAAGGTTGGCATTTTTAGCTTCAAAACAATGGATGCTTCCCTATTTGGACTAGCCAGTGTTATGAACTCAAAGAGTGAGGTCTAGTCAGTGGGAGGAAAGGGACATCTTGTGGCTAAGGCCCATGCTTGAGACTCAAGAGACCTGGTTTCCACTCCAGGATCTGCCAAATACTTCCTGTTATTTCATCTGTGTGCACTCCAGTCACCCCATCTGTAAAATGGGAAAAGTTGCACTACCCTACGGGAATTTCATAAGGTCAAATTCATTAAAGCTTGGAAGGTGCAAGTCTGTAGCAGCTTTACCTCCTGTGAAGCATTTTGCTGGAATAGCCAAGAGGACCACACAATGATAAACCCACTACTTTCCAGCTGCAGTGTATTCTGAAAGACGGAAGATTTCTCATTTACCCTAGGTTCTCTTTTTATCTATATTCTGGAAAAGATTTTCATGCCTGCTATTGATTCTGTACTTAAAACAAAAACAATCCCCTTCTTCCTGCTCCCAATAACCTATCATTTATAAGCAGCTGATCTCTATTTCTTACTAGTATGACATTTACAGAGTGCTTAGGGTGCAAACAACATATATACTGTATTACAGGCACTGACATTTCCTAACAGCAAAGGTTTTAGAATCCAAATATGCTTTAAATGTCGGTAGTGTGTTGGCTCTAAGTCAATCCAACACATTAGGTTGCGAGTGATCAAAATCTATTACCATCTGATGGCTCTAAGGCCCTATATTAAATGAGATAGGAGAGAGTTGATGGGTTCAGTTCTCCATGGATGTGTCTCCACAAACTCACAGTCACAACTGGCTCTACTGTTTCCTTTGCTAGCAGTCTCATCGCAGAGACCAAGGAATGAATAAGCATGGAGAATGAACTACTCTCTCGTCACTATAGGTGGGATTCCTCTAAGGGTATGTCTACAAAACCAAAAGTTGTGCATGTACTAGCCTATCAGAGCTAGCTTGAATCGAGCTAGCACAGGTAATAATAGCAGCGTAAACAGTGCAGCATGGGCTTCATCACAGGTAGTACAAGACCAGTACAAGCCGTGAGTACGTACTCAGCTCACTAGCCTGCTCTGAAGCCCTCGTTGCTCTGTCTTCACTACAGTTGTTACCTTCAGTAGCTGGATTCAAGCTAGTCAGGTAGGCTAGCGCATACACAGTGTCTGCTTGTAGACATACCCTTAGTCTCAGGGTTGTGAAGCTTGAACTGACAGCTTGTGTTTTACCCTCTATTTATCAATGGAACAAGTATCAGTCTACAAAGAAGTCCACTCAGGACTTTTCATGAATATCAAGGGCTTGATCCAAAGCTTACTGAAGGAAAGGTTTCCGTTTTGACTTCTGTAGGCATTAACTCAGCCCTGAAATTCATTAAAATAAGTTTTTAAATAGTTAGAATACACATTATTGATATTTATCTCACCACAATTCTATCACTTTGTATTTCCCCACATCCAGGCGCTCTGAAAGGAAATGCAAGATGCATATTTTGCTAGTGCTCACTCTTGGCAATCTGTAGCTTTTATTAATAAGTGTAATGATGAGCCAAGCAATCTTCGTATTCAGCTTGTTTAAGACAAAGCCAACACAGCCATGAATAACACCATGAAACTGTGGTTGACAGGAATGTTCACTTTTTTTAAAAAACAGATGACGTTTTCCTTGTCTGTGTGGAACAAGAATTAAAAACCCTGATTTTTTTTTAAAGCTCAGAGGGTATAGGCAGCTCCACCATGGGTAACACTGGTCTACAATTTTTGAGAAGTCATCTGCTTCAGAGATAAAATGTGCTATTTATTATGTATTTTGATGTGCTGAATTCAAATATGACAATTAAAACAACTGATTGGCTACTGTTTCTAAGATATTTAAGTTTTTACATTTTATGTATATTGTGTGGATAGTAGAGTTTTAATCATAAATTGTAAACCTAGGTCTTTTCATGTGTTTATGGTTGCTTTACATGATAATATTTCACCTGTCCTGTTTATGTAACACTTTAAAAATCAGCAAAAGGGTTATATAAAAAAATTTATTATGAAACAAAAGGCAAAAAACTATTATGTACATAGTTTAGTCCTATTCAGTGTCTACTCAGCGCTTCTTGGCTTGTCTCTTGTATTCATTAAATGGAGCATCTCTTGTCACTGTCCAGCAATAGTCTGCAAGCATTGATGGGCCATTTGCCTTGATAGCGTTTCTCCATTGTTGCAATGTCCTGGTGAAATTGCTCGCCGTGCTCGTCGCTCACTGTTTCACAGTTCGGTGGAAAAAAATCTAGATGAAAGTGCAAAAAATGTATCTTTAGTGACATGTTGCAACCAAGACTTTTGTATGCCTTGAGGAAGTTTTCCACCAACAACTTGTAGTTGTCTGCCTTGTTGTTTCCGAGAAAATTTATTGCCACTAACTGGAAGGCTTTCCATGCCGTCTTTTCCTTGCCACGTAGTGTATGGTCAAATGCATCATCTTGAAGAAGATCACGAATCTGAGGACCAACAAAGACACCTTCCACCTTCCTTTATCTTAGCTTCACTTAACCTTGCAAATTTTCCACGGAGGAACTTGAAAGCTGCTTGTGTTTTGTCAATGGCCTTGACAAAGTTCTTCATCAGACCCAGCTTGATGTGTAAGGGTGGTAACAAAATCTTCCTTGATTCAACAAGTGGTGGATGCTGAACACTTTTCCTCCCAGGCTCCAATGACTGTCGGAGTGGCCAATCTTTCTTGATGTAGTGGGAATCTCTTGCACGACTATCCCATTCGCGGAGAAAACAGCAGTACTTTGTGTATCCAGTCTGCAGACCAAGCAAGAGAGCAACAACCTTCAAATCGCCACAAAGCTGCCACTGATGTTGGTCATAGTTTATGCACCTCAAAAGTTGTGTCATGTTGTCATAGGTTTCCTTCATATGGACTGCATGACCAACTAGAATTGATGGCAAAACATTGCCATTATGCAGTAAAACAGCTTCAAGACTCGTCTTCGATGAATCAATGAACAGTCTCCACTCATCTGGATCGTGAATGATGTTGAGGGCTGCCATCACACCATCAATGTTGTTGCAGGCTACAAGATCACCTTCCATGAAGAAGGAGAATGGGACAAGATCCTTTTGACGGTCACGGAACATGGAAACCCTAACATCACCTGCCAGGAGATTCCACTGCTGTAGTCTGGAGCCCAACAGCTCTGCCTTACTCTTGGGTAGTTCCAAATCCCTGACAAGGTCATTCAGTTCACCTTTGTTATGAGGTGTGGTTCAGAGGAGGAGGATGGGAGAAAATGTGGGTCCTGTGATGTTGATGGTTCAGGACCAGAAGTTTCATCCTCTTCCTCTTCCTCATCTGACTCAAGTGAGAATGATTCTTGTGCATCAGGAACCGGCAGTCCTTCTCCGTGGGGTACTGAGCGTATAGCTGATGGAATGTTTGGATAATGCACAGTCCACTTTTTCTTCTTTGACACACCTTTCCCAACTGGAGGCACCATGCAGAAATAACAATTGCTGGTATGATCTGTTGGCTCTCTCCAAATCATTGGCACTGCAAAAGGCAAAGGTTTCCTTTTCCTGTTCAACCACTGGCAAAGATTTGTTGCACAAGTGTTGCAGCATATGTGTGGGGTCCACCTCTTGTCCTGATCTCTAATTTTGCAGCCAAAATAAAGGTGATAGGCTTTCTTAACCATAGTGGTTATACTGCGCTTTTGTGATGCAAAAGTCACTTCACCACAAATATAGCAGAAGTTATCTGCACTGTTCACACAAGTACGAGGCATCTCTGCTCACTTTGGCTAAACAGAAATGTGTCCCTTTGCAAAATCAAACACTGACAAATAAGAGAGCACGACACTGTATGATTTCTAGAGCTGATCTAGGGCAATTTGTTCAGCAGAGTGATGTAAGCTTCATTATGATTACATCATCCATGACTTCTAGGTATAACATGATGCAATTCATATCATGTATGACGCAATACCAGCTTCAGATTGCATCATTCATTGTTTTGACTAAAAAGCAAGTACTGTCCAAACCCAGTCATAGATTTATTCATAGATCCAGTCAAAGATGTATTTTAGTCATTTCTGGTTTAAATTGAGATCCCTTCCCTTTATAACTCACTTATCCTCCACCATTCCCAAGTCAAGGGTCGTATATACTGACCCAATCTTGAAAACTAGAGCCAATCAACAATTTTAAGCATCATTTTCATTCTCAGTGACCCAGAATTAGTAAAGTTTGACTACATTTATTTCAGAAGCATTTCAGCTGTAGAGCAGTGTAATCACTATGGGAATCTGCTGCTTCGCAGATGTGTCACTTTTTAAAAAGGATTTTCCCCCCTAGTTTCTTCTCCCCCCCCCCCCAGTAAAATCTTCGGTTGACCTCACACTTGTGGAGGTGACCTCTGTCACTAAATGGCTATGATTTATTGGCTCAGTATGTAAAAAGATGCATAGATACCAGGGATATCATAAGTCATGAAAGGAGAATTTCAAGTAGCATATGACATAACAGGAACTATGAGTTTGAGCTAGTTCCATACAACTCATGGCAACTCATTTATGGAGTTTCTTCCGCCCTTAGATTTAAGGCTCTGTAAAACGAGATTGCAACTGTTAACGGTGAACTGCTGGTCTTAAAGTATTCAAAGAGGCACTCTCTAGACACACTGTCTACAATTACTATCCCACCCTGACAAAAATGTTTAATGTTTTAATCTTTGTCAACAGAATTTCATAGTCTGTTGTGGAACAATAATTTGTCACTCTGCCTTGAGTGGCTCTCATCATTAGTACATTAAGTACTCCAGTACCATGAAATCAATGAAGTTACAGTGGCATAAAGCAGGGATAATTCAGTGGTGAATTAGGCACCATATTTTCATGAAAATTGCCTTTCAATTTAGACTCACATCACTAAATTTGCCCCATGGAATCACCTTATTGATAACATGGGAATTACAGAAAGTCCATGAAAGATTTAAAATCAGCTGACATGTTTTGTTTCATTTTGCTAAAAATCACCTCTATTTGCACTTATTGAGATGAAGTTTTACTCCCCAAATCCCTTTTCTGTCTCACCTGATGGGAACATTCTCATAGCCCTACTTAATATAACTTGAATAGCATTAGTTTCTCATATTTCTGCTTCTCCGCCTTCCCCCCAGCATTTTCAGTCAGAACTAAATGAAACTCCTCCAAAGCTCTCTCAATAATGGAAATATGACCTTGCTTTTCTTCCATAGCAGCAGAAAAAGGTCTGTGCTAAAGTGACATAAAAGAAAAAAAAAGCGCTTGTAGTTCTGCACTAATGTAAAATGACACTCACTTTCTCCATACAGAGGCATAGAAAAGTCCTGTGCTACATGGGGAAATGCAGTCCCTATAAAAACCACATGCATTCTGAAAACTGGAAAATTTCCATAAGATCAGGACAGCATTTGTCTATGAACTACTGAAGTTGCTAAGAATAACTGACCTTGTCATAGCCTAGACAAGCCCAAGAGCTTGATGTGTTGTTAATGTTTCAACATCAAGGTACAAAAAGAACACTAACATTACAAATATACAATGGGACTATCTTAGACAGAGTTTGGATAAGTACAGTTAAGGGGGATCCTGAACTGTTTGAATAGACTTTCACTGCCCTTAGACTGAAGCTTCACTCTGCATATGGGGACAAAATCTTCCTGTCTCTTGACACGGTCAGCATGAATATTTAAGTTTGGCATATGGGCCATGGGCGGTTAAGCTCCATGGAAGATGGGGAAATTAATCCATCTCAGGCTGCAGAAAGGAAACAGAGCTACTTCATGGTCATTGACTTCAGTGGGAGCAGATGCAGGACCCTAGTTAGCAAAAGATTAACCAGTTAAAAGCCCAGGCTAAGTATGACACACACAGGACCATGTTAATCCCTATAACCAGTTCAGAGCTATTGTGTGTAAGTAATATGCTGTAGGGTCCTGGTTCAAAGCCCATTGAGAGAAGGACTCCCTTTGGCTTTAATGTGCTTTGGATGTGGCTTGAGGAGCTAGATTGTGCCATCAATTACAGCTTTGCAACTTCATAAATAAAAGGCAGAATCTGGCCCTAGAAGGAGAAGTTAATTCTAATTACGCTTTGCTTAGTTCCTCCATGAACACACATCTAGCATGGCTTCATATAGATAGCTACTCATATTTTTCTGACTTGGCATTTTTGAACATGTGAGATGACTTGTCTCAGAACTGCATTTAGAAAACAGAAATCACAAATCCTTCTACAGAGAACTACAGAATGCCTTATCCAGATGCTTGTGTGCTGATTACAGACGCTTATTTATAAGTGACACATTTCTATCAAGAATTACTAACATTGTGCTAGGAAGATGAGCAATGCCCCTTCAAGATAACCAGCAACTTCCTTTTAAGAAAATAGATCTCCTAAAATATTGTGTGGAGATCAGGGTAATAAAGATTACTTTTTTCCCCTTGGTGACACAGGTAGAAAACAAAATAAATTAACAGCAAGTTATAGCAAAAACAAAATAAAAAACCTCTTGTTTAAATGTCATATGAAACACTTATACTTAAATTATTGACTGTGACTGAAGTCTAAAATAAAAGAATATTCCTTAGGAGTGAAATTCACCCAATGACAGAGGGCACTCCAAAGGTTTAATCTGTGGGAGAGATGTACAAACAATAGAAATGAAGGGTTAGATTCACAAGGGGACTAGGCACCATTCACAAAATAGAGAAGGAGGAGATGGTGCCCTTATACACAGTAATTTGATGGTTAGGGCACTCATCTGGGATATGGGACCCCCAGATTTGAATCCCCATTCTGGAACAAAATGTGGAACCCAATTCCCTCCCATCCCATATGAGAGCCTTAACCACCCAGCAATTAGCTATGCTGAGGTGGAGCTATCATAATCTCTCCTATTGAATCAGTTCCATTTTGTGTCAATAAGGAAATATTCCTTGGATAAGAGAGTGAGTGACTCTATAATCTGGTGGCTCAGGCACTTCACTGGAAGGGGAGCACCCAGGTTCTTGTCCCTGTTCCAAGGAATATTTCTACAAAGTGAAACTGCTTCAACAGAAGAACCTGAGAAAGCTCTCCCTCAGAAAACCCAATTGGCTCATGGTTAGGGCCCTCACATGAAACATGGGAGACAGTCCCTGCTCAAGCCCATTTTGTGAATGGTGCTTAAGTCCCCTTGTGACTCTATCCCAACCTCAAAACAATGTTTCAGAAATGTCAAAATTAAATTTCAACAACATTTCCAAAAGTGTCCCTCCCAAAACTAACGATTTATCAAAAATCAACACAAATTCATAAAATCCAATTTTTTTCAGTGAAAAAGTTCACCCACTGCTAATCATATGATCTACCCACACATACACAGATCCAAAGACTTAAAACATCTGCACAGGGTATTCAGAGGGGCAGTGATTAATGTTCCAGTCCTTCCCCAAAACACATACAGCCCTAGTAGAGCTCCCTCAATCGGGACACTCACCAAGTTATTATTGTGTTTGGAGTCCACCTCACTGGGCCCAATATACTTTAAGCCTTTTGAGTCACAACAACATCTAGACACTGCCCCTGACTGGGGTCCCTAGACATACACTCAGGGTACAGATCCGTGGTCAAGCACCTCCTTCTAAGAGCTAAGTTGCCACAGTCCAACTGCCTAGCCCTCAGGTCTAGTACTGACCCTTCAGCTGCCCTGTAGCTTAAGCACATCCTCCCCTAGAACTCCAGGAGTTTGGGAACTCTGTGTTTTCAATTCACCCCTCTAGGGGCACAAGATAGGGAAACAGACACAGAGATAGACCCCACAGAAGAGTCTAAAACAAATTACTCCTTACTTTGATAGCAAAAAAGGATACATATAGTTGTTTGTTTGTCTAGATCTGTGTATTACCCTACCTCAGTTTCCTTACTGTTCAGAAGAGTTCTTTGGGCTAAGGACAGACTCCTCTGGGATATTCAGGATCCTTCCTCTATTCCTTGCCATCCTGCCCAGGGCTTCTCATCCAGAACCTTGAGTCAATCAGTTTAACTCTTTTTATTACCCTTTCCCTTCAAACTGGGCAATTAAATGTCCTTTATTTTATAACCTCCTGTCCCCTTTGTCAGGTGACTCCCTGATTAGCCTCCATATGTGATCACCCTCCCAGGTGATTACGAAATGATCTATTGCTTAGTTACCATCCCCCTAGACTTCAGATTTGAAAAATTGGTTTGCCACAGGCAGCAGACATCTTTGTCCAAGGCTGCTCCATTTGAATGGCCAATCATCAAGGTTTATCAACCCTCTGGTGTCTGGCTATGAGGTACACTACATCATCTAAAGATGTATAGCAGCAGCTCTACTCCCTCTGTACCAGCCACAATGCCTATGCCTAAATGGCATGGCTGAGCCCTTAATAATTATCTATTTCAGCTAGTGAATGTTGTGAAGTTTGGCTTCTGGACCCAACTGTCAAGGAACTAGGCAGCTCAAAAGCACACAGAGTGGGATTCACAAAAAGATTTGTGTACCTAACTCCCATTAAAATCAATGGGAGTTAGGTACACAAATCTTTTTGTGAATCCCATCCATGGAGAAGTACACCTCTATCCCGATATAACATGACCCAATATAACACAAATTCGGATATAATGCGGCAAAGCAGCGCTCCAAGGGGGCGGGGCTGCGTGCTCTGGCAGATCAAAGCAAGTTCGATATAACGCGGTTTCACCTATAATGCGATAAGATTTTTTGGCTCCCGAGGACAGTGTTATATCAGGGTAGAGGTGTAATATTAACTGAAGACTTTTAGAATCTCAAAACTTTTGCATGAAAGTTGAGATCTCTTCTTACTTTACTGCTCTAGCCATTGCTGATATGCCTGCTTCAGCAATTTCTTAAGAAGCTACATTATGGGGATTAGATTTTTACAACTGTTAATTTGAATCCGATAACTTGTATTAAGTAAGTGAAAATATTAAAAGCTTCCATGGCATTTAAAATGCTTCGTGCAGTTTGGTTCAGTAAAAGCTCATCTTTAAAACATTTACCATAAAATGAAAAGCAAAGAGAATGTAGTCACTCTAGCTACCAATGTTTTAACTGAGCTACAATTCCCAGAATGCTGAGAACAATTATGTACAGTAAGTGAATATTAGGGCTGAGGAGAAAGAAGGAATGTCAAATCTGATTAATATGATATCCAATTGATAGACTGATTTTTTAAAAGTCCATAAAATGTAACAATTACTATACAGGTATTTCATATTAATAATATGTAGATGGTAACAACAATTATTAAGCAATTGTAATATTAGGGTTGCTAAAGTTAAACATCTAAATCCGTATTTAAAATGTCCTAAGTTTTCTAGGCTGTTATGGAGGAATTGTTCTATGTATCTGGCTGAATAAACAAGCAAACAAAGACTGAGAATGCTTCCAAATTAAAGCTCACCTAATGATCGTACTTCTGATGAGAGAGAGAAGAATTAGGTGGTATGCTCACTGCCAAGCAGACCCAACTATTTCAACAGTGACAGGAGATAAAATAAGCTGTCTTTTCCAGTAAAATAATGAGGAGTTTTGAACACTGGTATTTCCCCTGTAATGAGAAGGAAGTGACAGCAATGAACCCACCAGCGACAGTCACTGCCTGTCTTATTTTCAGATTTAAAATTCTGCCATACATGTACTCTGCACAATGCTGGCTTGATCAAAACACCACAACATTGTTATGTCAGGGGGAGTCCCAGATCTCATGTGAGGAGAATCTTTTCCTTGTACAGGCTTCACAGCATTAAAACAGATAAACAGATTGTCTTTTTATTAACTGTTGTCTTGGGTCTCTGTGGGAAGTCAACATCAAAAAGGAGAAAAATCACCTTTGGATCAGCATACTACCATAAATCCATACAAAACTTCAAAAAGGAACGATTTGTTACCTATTTGATGCCATAATGCTGCTGAAACAGATGGAAATCAGAATTGCTAATGCTATAGTCCTCTGTATGATGCAGTAAAGGCAGGTTTCCAATGGCTCTACTTAAAAGGCTCCCTCTGCTGATACAAACAAAACAGTTCCACAACTTTAACCAGTCTCAATCATTTGGCTAATCTGTACTTCTGGCTGTGTTTCCAGCTATGTACATTTAGGCAGCCAGATCCATGGAGTAGACCTTCCCTCTTCTGCTCAATGTCCATTCCTTTAAAGGTACTACTTATAGAAGATTTTATTTTCTTTCTGTGCATTATTAAATTATGATAGACATTAGGGGCTGGATCCTGGACCCCAGCTCTTTTCTGTTTGTGCTGCTCTAAAGAGCTTCTCTAATAGATTGGAGGACTTAATTAGCTCAGCCAGAGGTTATAGGCCTATTACAGGATTGGGTGGGTTAGGTTCTATGGCCTATGATGTGCAAGAGATCAGACTACATGATCATGATGGTTCCTTCTGGCCATAAAGTCTATGAGAACTGGTGAGTCTACTGATGTAAGGGGCACACTCAGGTGGGGTGAAGGTGTGTCACCCTGCAGGCATAGGGAGAGTTTCTAGATGTGGCCAGGCAGTGGAGAAGATGAACTGTATGGTGTTCCAGTATCCCCTGGCCAGATCCCTTTAGGATCGCTCTAGCCAAAATGATTTAGAATAGCCCTTAGGCTGCTGTACACTGCATTAGGGGCCAGTTCAGTCCCCCATTGGATAAAAGATATAGGGAGCAGAAAGGTGACAGGCCCAGATCCTCAAAGGCTTTAGGCACCTAACTGCCATCGATTTCAATGGGAGTTAGACACCTAAATACCTTTGGGGATCTGGGCCATAGGAGCCTTCCCCCACCAATCCTGGATCTAACACCGAGTGACTCAGATCTAGCCCACAATCTTTCCACCAGTCATATTAAAAACACAACTGATATTAGATTCATTGTAAAGTGCTATCCAGCAAAATCAATTCTATTCAAATAGCCTGTGTTCCAGAAGACACAAGCCTCTTAAGGCTAGGGCAGGGGTGGACAACCTGTGGCTCCGGAGCCACATGCGGCTCTTCAGAAGTTAATATGCAGTTCCTTGTATAGGCACCAACTCCAGGGCTGGAGCTACAGGCGCCAACTTTCCAATGTGCCGGGGGTGCTCACTGCTCAACCCCTGGCTCTGCCACAGGCCCTGTCCCCACTCTACCCCTTCCTGCCCCCTCCTCTGAACCTGCCATGCCCTTGCTCCTCCCCCTCTCCCTCCTCCCCCAGAGCCTCCTGCATGCCACAAAACACCTGATCAAAAGGTACGGAGAAGGAGGGGGAGGCGCTGATCGGTGGGGCTGCCGGTGGGTGGGAGGTGCTGGGAGTGGGCAGGGAGGGAGATGATGGGGAGCTGCTGATGTATTACTGTGGCTCTTTGGCAATGTACATTGGTAAATTCTGCCTCCTTCTCAGGCTCAGGTTGGCCACCTCTGGTCTAGGGTATAATCTCTTAGAACTCATTGCCAAATTATCCTGTGTGATTTGGAGGAAGGTAGGAGACAGTCTGACCCACTCTTCAACCCATTTCCTGTCAGACAGGAGAGGCTAGGAGCTATGGAAAACACAGACAATTATCAGGAGAAATACATGGCTTGTGAGGCATGAGCTACTTGACTATTTAAAAATAAATGCCTCTATTTCTTGTTATAGCTCTAGAGATTACTCCAAGGCTAGGAAGCTCCATCCCCATTTCTAACTGAGTGCAATGGTTTGTGTCCAACCTAACTTTTGGGTTGATTGTTTTTGTTTTGTCTCAGGACTTAACATCTTTCCCTCTCTCTGATCTTGTGAAAAGGAAAGTTCCCCTGGAGTTGAGGGGGTGGTTTGACTGTGTTAGGATTGACTGACAACTGGTATCCTGTCTCCCTGCTGGACTATATGAGTAACTCCCAATCAAATCAATGGGAGCGCCTCAAATCTGACAGCAGGAATAAGACCCCCATGGTTGGGCCCAATCTCTTTAGTTTGCGCCATGTTCTGTTCCTCAGTCTCCTGTTCTCAGCCCCAGCCCAGCTGTATTATATGCAGCATTGTTACAGCACAGCACTGTTATCCTTTTAGAAATATTTCCCGTCTCATCTTTATGGGAAAGATTAAACAACATTTGACAAAGTGAAGCTGTACAGTTACAATTTAGAAAAATCACTATTGTCAGGGAGTTACCAAATCGCATACTAATGTGCAGGAGAGATTAAGAATGATGCAGGATTTCAAGATGTTGGCATGGGGAATTTCTTAACATAACCTCAATGTCAGGTCTTAAACACTGATGTACCAGTAATCTGCCACAGCAAAGTCCCCCTTCCTCCTTGCCAGATGGCAGTACTCTTATATATCTCTCATCTATTTCTAACATACCCCACACAGTGTAGTATTTAGGAAGTGCTACACAACTAAGCGGCATATGTCCAGAGATGGATTTCACTGGTCCCTGAATGTGGACATTATATTTTATTCATTAGGATCTGTTTAATTAAAAATATGGTGATACAATCCAGGAAAAATAACTGATTTAATGTGGGAATCTCACATTAATTGGGACAGTGTTTTCCACTGCAGTTTTGTTTTTCAGAATGTGCAATATCGGGAACGTTCCCCCTGGTATGGCAGAACTGCACACGGTCCTCAGTGCCACTAGCGGCCTGTGCTTGTGCTGCACAGGGGTTGCAGAAAGAGCAGGCCTAGATAAGTGGTCTTCACACCAGCCCTAGACGGGAGGGAGAGAAAGGGATAGGCTAGAATAGGGAGCATTGGATTTGGGTGCACAAGGATCCAGTGGCCAAGACACCACCCAAGCGGCTGAAGTAGCAGCTGCAAGGAGGGCTCTGCGCCACACTGCTGCACTCTGATCCCTGATGGGGGGGTGAATTTCACCTTCTCACCTTGTGCCCAGATAGAGCCCATTACTTGGGTTTTCAATTGACTAGACAATACAGTTTTGTTTATAACAGCACCTTAGTCTCTAAGAGATATGTAAATCACACTCCATTACTACATACCTCATCGTTATCTATGATTAATTTATTTTTCTATAAACCTGCAGATGCACATGGCTTTATACAATGGGTAAAATGTGCCACCCAAATAACAGACTCATCTCGGTCATGCCTGTCTAAATTGACATCTGTGGAATTACACCAGGTTTACACTGGTGTAAATGAGATCAAACTTTGGCCTCAAGCTCTTTTTCCCATAGGACTCACAAGACCAGCTTCACTGATACACTCTGACAATTTGTACTACTCTGGCAATGCAAAGCAGCTATAAACCCCGATTAACTGGCTAGTTAAACCAGCTTTATGGCTGCTGTGTGTCTGGAGTGGTGCAAACTGCAAAGTAGCTATAGAGCATGCTGGTGCATCTGGCCTATAATCTAAAGTCCCCCAGCTATAGAATACAACTGAAAACACACAGAGGGGGCTATGACCTTTATAACCAGAACTTTTCTCTTGTTTTATTATTTGGGGTTTATAACTGGAACCTTTCTTATATTTTCTTATTTGGGCTCTCTAGTGAGTTTTGTGCTTGTGAGATTGTATATTGTTTTCTTCCCATGTATCCTTTCCTTAGGAAGAGGGATGTATTCTCAGCACACAACTGCGAGGGAGAGACCAATGCTCATATGGATGTGCCAGAGAGATTGAGAAAGATATAGATTTTTGATATACAGGCACAGGGACTTTGTTAACAGGACCCCATAAACTGTGATATGCTTTTTAGCTGCACAGCACAGAATAGCATTTCCCCACAATATGAAAATCCTTTCCCTCCACCATGCCAATGGGTAGTTGTGGTGATGTCATGGGCTTGAAAAGAGTTAATAGGCAATTAATTATGGCACAGGTGTAATAGTGGACCTAATTAGTTGCTTCTTAGCCAGGGGGGTGGGACTGGGAGACATTAGCTGATAATGTAATGGACACCTGGTGCCCATAAGAGGGGAGAGAGCCCAGCCTGGAAGGAGGAGCTCCTGTGAAAGACCTGAACAAGAGTCTACAAGAGAGCAGAGACCGTAGTAAGTATGGTTCTGAGGGGCCAATGCTGTAACTGAGGAGAGGATCCTGGAGTAGTTGAGGAAGGAGATTCCCATTTTAGAATGAGAAGTGGTTCTACCAATCCCCTCTGCTTAAAATTAGGACCACAAAGGCAATTGATAGTATTGCTAGAGTGAACTTTTTCAGTGTGTTTATTGTACTTTTCTAACCTTTCTAGTGTTTCTAATTTAATGCCTTTTAATTTTGAATATGGCACATGTCAGAATATGGCCCTAGATATCCTTTCTACATGGAGCTGCCCTCTCAGTTAGAATTAGTTATGCCAAAGAATGTTTCTCATGGAAAACATTATCCTACTATTCTGTAGGGAAAGATATGTTTAAAGATAGTGACATGACTGTGTCCTCCTGATCTCTCACAGTAGTTAGTCTGCACCCAAAGTTCCTTGTCCCTGTTTATCATAACTGTCATAACAGATTGCACAGTCAGTGAAACAGCTTGTCTCTTATCTAGCTTTAAAAATGAGCTCCAGAACCTTGAAATGGATCCAGGACCAGATAGCATGCTAGCCTAGTGCATGGAATTCTATTGTGATCAATTAGCCTAATTAATCAGTTGATTACAATGTATTGTACTAGCTGTTACTTTCACATGGCTTTCATGGTCAGCCAGAAGAAGAGCATGTGTAATCTAATATGGGGAGGAGAAAAGGAATATTTCCAAGTTGAAATTACTGGATGCATGGGGGCGGGAAAACAGGTGAGTGAACTGCTTCAGCACAATATACCCTTGTTACTTGTTCCATTCTGATGCTATTGGTTCAGATGTGTAGCAGCCTGGAGGCTACACCTACCTGTGATGTTAGTGTGACTGTATTAGGAAAGACAACACAAGTAGCATATTCCAGCTCTCCACGTTCCTAGATAGAAAAATTAATCCTCTCAAAAGGGAAGGAGAGCAAGATATAATAAATATATTCCTATCTCATAGAACTGGAAGGGACCCTAAAAGGTCATGGAGTCCAGACCCCTGCCTTCATTAGCAGGATTGAGTATTGATTTTGCCCCAGATCCCTAAGTGGCCCCCTCAAGGGCTGAACTCTCAACCTTGGGTTTAGCAGACCAATGCTCAAACCACTGAGCTATCCCTTCCCCTTGTATCAGGCAGCTCTGGAACACTGACCCCCCCTAAAACAGGAGTCTGCATGCTTACTACCATATATAGATCTTAAAAGAGGGGTTTATCAGGAGGAAATTCTGGCACTGCCTAAGTGAAATTGTAAGCAGAATGGTCACTTTGTTGGGAGTGGAATATTACTTTGCCTGTTCAATTTTGAAAGGGGGAGGATAATTTCATAGCTGGAAAAAAAATCCTGCTTGTTACTACTAGACTTGGGGTGGAGAAGGCAAAGAACAATTCAAATTAAAAATGACAATTTTGCCAATGTCACTAGCTGCAGGGCCATCAACTGTGCAAATTTAAGTAGTTCTCACACTTTACATAATAGTAGAAATATGTTGTAGAGAATAGCTCAGCTCTGTAACCTTCCTAGAACTACAATCATGTCTATCGGGGATAAATAGCTGAACCAACCACAGAATCAGACTCAATATGTTTGACTTGCACATTGGGCAGCAGTATCCCTCCTTCAATTTCTTTGACCTCTTAAATATGCACCTCCCCTCCCACCCAAAGGCAGGGATTTTATGAATTAGTAGCATTTGATCTTTCCCTGAAGTCGCACCAATAGGCTGAGGCCAAATTTGTGAGTATTCCCATTGAAACAATTCATGTGCTGAAAGTTAGAAATGGGTCCTAAACACAATCTGAAAGAATCAGCTGCTCATAGGGCTGAAGGCTTGTTGGGCCATCCCCTGAGTCCAGGAAGGGCTAATACACCCCAGAGTCTCTTTCAGGCCCTTCCCTCAGGGCACGGTTATTAATTCACATAAAACACTTGTAAAGTATCACAGCACAGAAGTGTTTCCTCTCACAAGGCCTGTATAGGCCCTGAAGCCTCTCACTGTACACTTTGGCTCCAGTCACAGGAGCCAACCTCCCTCCAACAGCTCTCCTTCTGAATAAGCTCCCTCAGCCCTTTATAGGGATCACCTGTCCCCTTCCCAGCAGGATCTGATATTGAACAGGGCTAGATGGGCCAGGACTCTGGCCCTTACAGCAGACCAGCCTGTTACAAGGGCAAAGGCATTTTTCAGACTTATGTTTCGGATTCACTCTTGCTTCTCTCCAGAGAGAATTATTATTATTCTGTTGTACAGTGTGAGAAATTTGGCTTTCCCACCCTTCATATTTTCTTTAAAGCCAGGACTTTATGATGATTGTATGGATTTCTTATTAGTCATGCTGGTGTTTCATTTAAAGTATCATTAAAGGAAATTCTATTCTAAACATATCAAGATCAAACTGTGTAGTTCCCTCCTATACTACTCCAATGATATTATCGGAAGAGGAAATAATCACTCAGCCTTTTCTGTATGGGATGCACTTCTGGCACAATTTCAATGGTAACTAGAGATTTATTTTTTTAAATCTTAACAAGCAGTTAGACACATAGTCCATTATAGATGCTACAAAGATTTATTCACAGTGCTCTTGTGTGTGTGGTTTCTGAGTCAGTCCAGCTTGCAGATATGTGAGCTGAATTAAGTTTCCTCAGACTATTCTGTCTGGTTGGCAGTATGCAAAGGTGCAGAGAGGTACATGTTTTAAACTTTATTTCTTACAAATGTCATATGCTAGCTGTGACATAAATTGGTTTACTTTTAAGACTTACTGTATTGAGTGCCTCAGAGAGCACAGCTAAAGGATGAGTATTCAAGGGAGATGAGCAGGGACTTCATTGCATAAGTCATTAGTGTTAAAGGAAATTATAGGACTAATTTTTTTTGCCTTGTGTTGCGTACTTACCTCAGTAACTGCTATTCAAAAATGTTACTCTCGTAACCTGGTAAAGCAAGGATGATGCTACGTTCAGGGTAGCTAGATCAGAAGCAGCCCCAGCAAGAGGATCGATACTAACACTGTTTCTTAGAACATTTACTGTTTACAGATGTACTTAAAGTTGTCTCCAAAACTCTACCTTGAGGAATCATGGTCATTCCTTTGGTCCAATGATCTATATAGATATTGATAAAATGAGAGAGAGGCTGTCGCTTAATTACAGTTAACTCATGTGATTAACAAAAAAATTACCTGAGATTAACAGTACAATTAATCACAATTGTTTTAAACAATAGAATATCAATGAAACTAAATATTTTGCTACATTTTCAAATATATTGATTTCCACTACAACATAGAATACAAAGTGTACAATGCTCACTTTATTACAAATTTGCACTGTAAAAGTGATAACTAGTATTTCAATTTACCTCAAAAGTACTGTAATCTGTTTATCATGAAAGTGTAACTTACAAATATCAAGTGTCAGCAGGGTAGCCATGTTAGTCCAGATCTGTAAAAGCAGCAAAGAGTCCTGTGGCACCTTATAGACTAACAGACGTACTGGAGCATGAGCTTTTGTGGGTGAATACACATTCACCCACAAAAGCTCATGCTCCAGTACGTCTGTTTAGACTAAGGACTACATAACTGCACTCAACAAAAAACAATGTAAAACTTTAGAGCTTACAAGTCCACTCAGTCCTACTTGTTCAGCCAATTGCTAAGACAAACAAGTTTGTTTACATTTACGGGAGATACTGCTGCCTGCTTCTTATTGACAATGTCACCTGAAAGTAAGAACAGGCATTCGCATGGCACTTTTGTAGCCGGCGTTGCCAGGTATGCTAAACATTCATATGCCCCTTCATGCTTCGGCCATGTAATGGTGTTGGGACTCACCACTCGGCGCCTCCTGCTGGTTGTCTCTGGGAATTAGCTCTATCCAGTGGAGCGCCCCCTCCTGATGGTGTCCCGTCCATCATCTTGCCCTTGGTTGGTGTCTGGACCCGCGTTGCTCCCAACTCGCAGCATCCTCTTCTGGACCACTGGACCACCCTCCGGCAGTGCCCCTTAGTCCATCCACACCCCCTTCCAGGGGGGGTTGATCAATAGTCTCTCTAAACCCAAGTCACCATGTCCAACCACACACCCCAAATTCTAATCCTTCTTGTCAGGGATCTGGCATAGTCTATGATGGCCGCTCCCTACAGCCAATGGCTGGACGTATGGCAAGGGAGGAAGAGGGTGGACCCAGGCCCGCCCTCTACTCTGGATTCCAGCCGAGGGACCCTCTGGTGGCAGCCTTGCTGTCCTCCTTCTCTGTCCGCTTCCCCTATGGCCCCTTGCACCTGCTAGGCCCTTCCCTTCAGGGCCTGCAGCCTGGTGGGCTAGAACTCCCTTTTGCTCCCCAATCCTAGCCAGCACTGCGCTGTCCGCAGTGCTAGTCTCCTACCTCTGGAGACAGACCTTCCCCTCTCAAAGGCATGGGACAGACTGATTTCTCCCTGCCTGAGCAGCCTTTTTATAGGGCTGAGCCTGGCCCTGATTGGCTGCCTCCAATCTGAGCCCTGATTGGCTCCCAATAAGTCCTTCTCTAATTGGCTGCCCTTCTGCGCAGGCGCACCGCCCCACTACAGGCCACCATTTCAGAGGACATGCTTCCATGCTGATGATACTCGTTTAAAAAAAAAAGTTAATTAAATTTGTGACTGAACTCCTTGGGGAAGAATTGTATGTCTCCTGTTCTGTTTTACCCACATTTTGCCATATATTTCATGTTATAGCAGTCTCAGATGATGACCCAGCACATCTTCATTTTAAGAACGCTTTCACTGCAGATTTGACAAAATGAAAGAAGGTACCAATGTGAGATTTCTAAGGATAGATACAGCACTCGACCCACGGTTTAGGAATCTGAAGTACCTTCCAAAATCTGAGAGGGAAGAGGTGTGGAATGTGCGTTCAGATGTCTTAAAAGAGCAACACTCTGATGCGGAAATTACAGAACCCGAACCACCAAAAAAGAAAATCAACCTTCTGCTGGTGGCATCTGACTCAGATGACGAAAATGAACATGCGTTGGTCTGCTCTGCTTTGGATTGTTATTGAGCAGAACCTGTCATCAGCATGGATGCATGTCTTCTGGAATGGTGGTTGAAGCATGAAGGGACATATGAATCTTTAGCACATACATATCTTGCAATGCCATGCCATGCCAATGCCTGTTCTCACTTTCAGGTGACATTGTAAACAAGACATGGGCAGCATTATCTCCTGCAAATTGTAACCAAACTTGTTTGAGCAGTTGGCTGAAGTAGGATTGAGTGGACTTGTAGGTTCTAAAGTTTTACATTTGTTTTGTTTTTGAGTGCAGTTATGTAACAAAAAAAATTAAATTTGTAAGTTACACTTTCACAATAAAGAGATTGCACTTCCTGTAAGTATGGCCTGCATTCCTTGTTCAAGCTAGCTTGATTAAAGCTTGCTTGGAAATGTCTATACATGCTGCAGTCACACCTCTGACTATAGTGTAAGATGTACCCTAAGTCTCTCAATGCCTTAATTCCTCATCTGTAAAATAAGGATATTAGCACCTCCCCACTTCACAGAAGTGTTATGAAGATAAATATATTAAAGATTGTGAGGTGCTCAGATACAGTAATAAGCAACAAACATAGAGGGGAGGCACAGGTGTTCGTTTTTTTTCTGAGGGTTTCTAAAAATTCCTTCTGTCAAAGGAACAAATTCTGTCCTTATATACATTCACAACTGCCATTAACTTCTATGACTATTGAGAGTCTTGACAGAAAAAGAGCACTGCTCATAGTAACTTTGATGCAAAATATTTACATTTAAAATAAGCTGAATTTGGGGGTGGAGAAGCAAACTCAGTTGCATAGCCTAGTGTTTTTCAGAGGTGATGAGTACCTGCTTGCAGGACTGGTCCTCCAATCCTCACCGCACAGTTGGAGTTCCTATGTGTGGATTCATCAAACTTACAAAGAGAGTAACATTACTTCTAATTGTCGTCTCTAACCTGACACTTTTCTATTGCAGCTGTTTTTATGGCTAGCATATTTGGATGGCTGAACTATTCATTTGTAAAGTTGCTTTCTTTCGGAGATGAGTTATTTGGATTAGATATTATACACCCTAGCAATACTTCTGATTTTTTTAAAATGCCTGCCTCTTGTTTTAGATTTCCATTATCATTCTAAGAACATTGTGCAGTTCTCGCTACTCTTGTTCAATCCTTTTCACTTCATGCTGCCATTTCTTGCAAATTGCAAACAAATGGAGTTGTTCTAAATATGGCACTATTCAATTTCACTCACCACTTCTCAGTCTGGAGACACAGCAAAGTTCACTTTTTTTCTAGTTACTGCTGTCTTGCCCTGTGATTCCCTTTCCAGTCTGAAAAGGCTTGATCATTCTGCAGTTCTTTCTATCTTTATCATCTCTACATGAATAGGAACGCTAGAGATCCAAATGTGCTAACCCTGTTGCATATACAAGTAATGCTACACCCAATTAGACACTGTTCCTATCACAAATAATCTTTTTAACCAGTTCTTTATTCACTGCCATACGCTACCCTGGAGCTTCGTAGCTTATAGCTTAAATAGAAAGCTGTCATTGTTTCCACTGGGATTTGCAGTATTCGATTCAAGAAGACACATCACACTAGAGCTGGCCCACAAATTATGGGAATAAGGATTTATTTTGCAGGTTTTAAAGGAGCTGTGCAATGGTGTTATGCTCTGCCACCAATGCATACTGCTATGGGGATGAGCATAGGGATGCTAAATGCAAGGAGGAATTGGATAAAAATCCCTGCAGAAAATGACGGGAGCAAAATGTTTTGTCATCCTTAACAAAAATTAACATCTGTTTGCTACACTTGTATAGGCCAGATAATTGAGGTTTTCTAAAAGCTGTTTGCAGAAAACTCTGGATTGTGTAAAAGACACACAAGAAAATATGCCAAGTGAATCTCCTCTTCTCCTTTATTGTGGCACCAATAGCAAAGTAACAAGTCAATTGTACAACTCCACAGTATTCTATAGTAATGTTCCACCGCCCTACAATATACAGTGTAAAATCAAGTGGATCCAAACAGGCGGACCTTTGTCAGTAATGAAAGTAAGTGGGACTCCATGTGGGCACAAAGGCATGCTCAGGTGGAACCAAGTGCAAGACTGTGGCTATGACAATGTGAAGGTGCTGCAGCCAGTAAAGGGTTAAATAGATCCCTGCCTGTGTCATTGTGCTTGGGGCAGCATATATAAGGCTAGGTCTACACTACCTGCCTGAATCGGCGGGTAGAAATCGACCTCGCGGGGATCGATTTATCGCGTCCCATCGGGACGCGACAATCGATCCCCGAATCGGCGCTCTTACTCCACCAGCGGAGGTGGGAGTAAGCGCCGTCGACAGAAAGCCACAGAAGTCGATTTTGCCGCCGTCCTCACAGCGGGGTAAGTCGGCTGTGATACGTCGAGTTCAGCTACGCTATTCATGTAGCTGAATTTGCGTATCTTAAATTGACTCCCCCCTGTAGTGTAGATGTACCCTAAGAAAGAGGAAGCTAGCAGCATCTGCTTTCCTGGGGTAGTTGAAGCAGGGAAAGCTTCTGGGGATTACTTATAACTAGCATTTTCAACTGAATTGTTTGTATTGTGTGACCTAGTGATAGGGTGACCGGATGGCATGTGTGAAAAATCGAGACAAGGGGTGGGGGGGTAACACATGCCTATGTAAGAAAAAGTTCCAAATATCGGGACTATCCCTATAAAATCAGGACATCTGGTCACCCTACCTAGTGAACAGTAAACAAATCCCTGAGAAAGGGACTTTAAAAGGACTTGGGCATGGAGATGGATTCCTTTCCCTGGCTGGTGAAGCAGCCCAACAATTTGCATGGCTCTTAGTCCCAGTATGTGGCAGACTAAATACTTACTCAAAAAGCTCAGTACGCATCAGATGACCGGAAGCAGGATTTGTCCCCAGCTTTTCCCTTTAATTAATTAACAAATAGAAATGTTTCTTTGTTTCACAGATTAACAGACAGTCTTCAGATGTATGTTTTAGGGAAGGCTCTGACTGGCAAAAGGATGGTTGCTCACTTTACCAGATGAGAAAGGGAGGGGCAGCCTGGGAGAGAGAATTGGCTAGGCATAAGAAATGGGCTAAGCAAAAGGACTGAGGGAGGTCAGGTTGGAAGAAATGAGACCTGAACTGTAAGCAGGAAAAACAATGTTGCTCAGTGATTAGGGCCACTACTATGGAATATTTGCACTTGTTAATAGGGGATAATGGCACATTGGGGTACATTCTCAGCACCTTTGTCTCCAACCTCCCAACCACCCATACACATTGTTCACAGTTGTATTGGCTCCTTGGTACCATCTTTCTTCCTCCAGGACCCACCTGAGCCCTCTCAATTCATACAGGATCCATGCTGGGTGAAAGGGAAGTGATTGGGAAGGCTGAGGTGATGTTTGAGAGGGTGGACATTATCCCCCCTCCAGTCTCACTGAATTTATTTGGAAAAAGGTACATAAGAATGGCCATACTGGATCAGACCAAAGGTCCATCTAGCCCAGTATCCTGTCTTCCAACAGTGACCAATGCCAGGTGCCCCAGAGGGAATGAACAGTAGAAGGTAATATAGTAGAGCACTAAAGTGTATTACCTTTAATTTACACACTCACTCACTCACTCACTGGAGTGCTGAGGCCTGCTGTGACCAGCAGGGTGACATTGTTAGTGCAACTCCAATGTGGCTGCACTGCCAGGGAGTTGGATGAGGAGAGGGCTACCAGTGTCTAGAGCTGGTGTGGAGGCACACGGACCCAGATCCTCAAAGGTATTTGAGCACCTAAATAGCTTTGAGGATCTGGGCCATGAGCTCTCTGCAGATGGCTCTTGCCTCACCTGACTCCAGGGGTGCTGGGACAATTTGTATAGTGGGGGTGCTGAGAGCCATTGAACCAAACTGTAGACACTGTATATAATGGAAACCATTTCAAGTCAGGGGGTGCAGCAGCACCCCCAGCACCCCTTGTTCCAGCACCTATGTCTGAATCCCCAAGGATCTGCTAGGTTTGTGGGCAGAACTCAAACTCTTTTCTGTAGACAAGCTATACCTTCCCCCCAGGAGATGATGTGGGGGAATCTCCTTGAGTTTCCTCCCTGAAAGCCTCTTCCATGGCTGTTAACACAGGAACTGATTATCTCACCTATAAGTAAGTGCAACAGAATACTCAGGTTTGTCTCTGCAATTCAGTTGCAGGTGCAAAAATAGGAGCCGAAATTTCTCCCACAAAAGGGAGTCTACCCTTCATTTTAAGGTGTTTATACATTCCACACAGGTCTCACCATGCACCTATCATATCATTAATCATAATGACCTGTGGCCAACAAAAATATCCTCTTTGGGGAAGAGCAAAACAGTGCTGAAAGGTTAATGGAAGTAACAGCATGAATTATAATGGCAGGCAATTAGATTGGCTAGAGTATCAACAAGGTACCCCACACCCTCCAAAAAAAAAATCACAGGGTGCTAGATCAAAGAATGCACTCAAAGGATAAATGAGCTCAGTGGAGTCTCTGGCTGACTGACAACTATTGCAAATACTGTGGCTACAAGTGCCTGCAGCTTATTGATAATAGTGGGAGGGCCCTGCTCCAAGGCTTCCGTTAAGGAATCCCCAGTACAATCTATGGATAGTGAAAAGGATATTTCCTGCCAGTGCACTGTTGGTTTGGGGGGCGTTGCATAAGGATTTTTCACATGCCATAGGAGACCATGAAAACAAATGTAGTTAAAACTAGCCGTCCAAATCCTCCCCATATAATGCACCATTCCATAAAGGTTTGGGGGGTTAGGATGTAATGGTTCATTATATGTTGAGGATTTGGATTCGTAATTTTAACATTTGTTTTCATGGTCTCCTATGGCATGTGTGAAATCCTTATGCTTGACAATCTGTCCCACCTTGTGTTTAGCTCAGACACTCTGATTACTTTCTCCAGATCTAAATAAGAGCTCTGCAGCTTGAAAGCTTGTCCCTTTTACCAACAAAAGTTGAGCCAATACAAGTTATTACCTTATCTACCTTGTCTCTTTCATTTTCTACAGAAATGTTTCAATTTTTTTTTTTTGTATCAAGTTGGCTCCACATGAGTTAAATCCCAAGAGTTCCCGTATGATTATGACACATCACAAGATACCATGGCATTTCACAGAGTAGCTGCAGTCGACTCAGGGGAGTGACTTTGTCACATCTCATGCCATGTGTGATATCATGAGGAAAATCAGCAGCTAGCTTGTACCACTACTGTGTGTTTCTTTTGTGCTCTAGTTCTGTAAAAGGATAAATTGCCAGCATTACTGAGCCTTCACAGCTTGTAATAGCTTTTTACAGATTTGTGGAGGAGTGAAGGGACGTTGCATCATATTTGTAGACTTTGCTTTTGATGCATGTGCTTCAATGTCCAGTAGCTGAACAAAAAATCATATTTGTACATGAGCTTGTTTCCATTTTGGTCTTACATGTGCAATGTAGAGACCCAACCCTGCAATTTACAGCGCATGGGCAGACCACTGGGACTCTGTACAGACAGTGTTTCTCAAATGCGGCCACCATGGCCACATTTGGCCACAATGGGCTTTTCTTGTGACCACAGCCTCCTGGGCAGTGATTGCGGGATGGAAAGTAGCAGTCCCTCCCCCTCCCTGGTGCTCCTGGATGTCCCGCCTTGGCATTGGTTGCTGGAGCCGTCAGCAGGGGTTGGGCCCTGCCGCCCTCTGGAGACACCTGGGGCACAATGCTGGAGAAACAGGTAGCTGGTGAGTTCCTCACCTTCCCAGGGGTGGTGGGGCCCAGGATTTGAGCTTCAGCCCAACGCTCTAGACGCATGGCTTCAGGCTCCAGTCCTGGGCTCGGGCTTTGGGCTTCAGCCCCAGGCTCCGGCCGCACGGCTTCAGGGTCTGTCCCTGGGCCCCATCCTCTGGCTGCAGGGCTTTGGGCTCACACACCTGACACTAACCGGCTGGCCCCAGGCAACCACACACAAGCCACAAGACCTCCAAAATGATGAGTAGCCGCAGGGGCAGGGTAAATCACTGTTCCTGGACCCTGCTGTACACTGCACATGTGGCTCTTGGGCACTTGGGGAGAGCCAACATTGTAGGGGGGGGCCTGATAATCATTCCTGTCCCCACATTTTCCACAGGAGGTGATCATTTTGGAAGATATCTCGCTGCTGAGGGTGAGCAGGGAATCAAGGGAGGGTCTTCTCCATGCATGCGGCTTCTGCCCTGTGTGCAGCTATGGTCACCTCTCCGTGACAGCACAGTGGTGTAGGAAAGTTACCATTAATGGGGCAAGAAACAAAGCAGCTCTGCCGAGGAACCTGCAGGAGCGGATTGCCCAGTATCTCCATGAGTTTCCTGGAGATCTCTGAGGGAGATACACTCCCTCGCTTCATATGAATCAACAGCCTGTTCCACCGCTCAGGCTAGGCATGCGGTGGGAGAGAAGCCTGCTTTCTGCAACCCTCCTGCCACCAGCAACTCGCTTCAGCAATTCCCAAGATCAGATCCACTTAGCAGGGGCCTCCTCTCCTGTTTGCGCTTTGCCAAGATCCGACTGCTGTGACTGGGTAGGCTCCTCCAGGGTAGAAAAGAGCTCCGACTGCATGCATCTCTGGCCTCCAAGCCATCCTCTGCCTCTGGTTCCCCCTCCCCCTCTTCATCCACGATTGCCTCCTCCTGGCTCAGTCCACTTTCAACTGGCAACAAAGCCAATGAAGTATCCACAGGGGATTTCACAGTGTAGGTGGGGTCACCACAGAGTATCGCATCCAGCTCTTTGTAGAACCGGCAGCTCATGGGTGCAGGACCAGAGCAGCAGTTTGCCTCCCGTGCCTTGTTGTAGGAGTTCCACAGCTCCTTCACTTTGACCCTGCACTGCAATGTGTCCCAGTCATGACCCTTTTCTATCATGCATCTAGAAATCTGTCCGTAGGTATCATAATTCTGATAGCTGGAACAGAGCTGTGACTGAACTGCCTCCTCTCCCCAAATGCCAATGAGGTCCAGCAACTCGGTATTGCTCCAAGTGGGGGATCGCCTGGTGTGTGGAGCAGGCATGGCCACCTGGAAAGATGCGCTGAGACTACTGCATGCATCACCAAGCAAACAGGAAGGGGACTTTCAAATTTGCAAAGGATTGTATGGGGTGGGGTAGGGCAGTAGAGTTCAAACCGATGACAGGAGAGGTGAGAACAGGCAATGTCGGACACCTCCCGGAGGCCAATTGCAGCGCTGTAATCACCACTGTGTCTACACTGGCACTGCAGCACTGTAGCCCCGGTGCAGAAAGCTCTACGCCTCTCATCAGTGTGGGTTTTTTAGAGCTCTGCATCTGCGCAGTTTCTGCGCACTAAGTGGCTTGGCAGTGTGTACACCTCGGGAGTTACAGTGCTCAAAGCTGCTTTACTGAGCACAAACCTGCCAGTGTAGACGGGGCCTCACAGTTATGAACAACCTCCATTCCTGAGGTGTTCGTAACTCTGAGGTTCTACTATACAATATTTAACTATACCTTCATATATAGTATATCTGAGAATAGCATTTCATGCAAGCATACCTTAAAAGAATAAAAAAATCCCTTTTGATATAATGAAGCATTTTATCTTAACATGGTAACCCACTGTGATAGAGCTGCAAACTTCATAATCTTAATCAGAAATATGCACTGGGGTAATGTTTCAACACACACATTAATGAAGATATCACTGGAGTAAAATAAGCAGTAGAACTGGTTGAATGCTATTCACAAATAATTTGACATGGTTCTGCGTATCCGTTGTCAGATACATTCGTGAATGAAGTTTCTCTTAATATTCCATCATGGATTTATGCAGCTGAACAATATTCAAAACTCCACATAGTTCATATTCATCAAATACATTATTTGTGATTTTCCCCATGACTTGGCAAATAATTTGTACACTTCTGCTGTTCAATCAGGTCTTTGAACAGGTGCCAGATTATTTTTCTTGTTGCATTTACCAACGTTATGACTCACAAATAAACTGTTTTCCCATACAACAGAAGGTTGAATATTGGACAAATTTTCTTTAGCGCAAGAAAAAATGATGTTGCTACCATAATTTTGCTGGGTTTGTGCATGTAATAAATACCCAGGTTAGCTGTATGCTTACTCTCCCAAAGAAATGAAATGGAAACATTCACCATAAACAGAAACTTATTTCTAAAATCCATGTTAATATCACTTTATCTGTTTTTTTTATTCCAATACCATCCTTGTCTGGTATGATTTGTAGAGAGGCATCTCTTCAGCATGCCTTGCTAGCCACAGATTCCATTATGTGTTTAATAATTGACTATTCAATAGACCATTGGTGCATTTTTGTCTGGAACTAATTCACCTTTGCATCAACCTGAATGTACAGTCAATTACAGATGTGATCTCACAAGTGCTGCAAGGGCCACATTTGTTATTCAGTCCAGGTCTGTTAAAAGTTATATCCATGCCAGGCGCTGCTTGGAAAATATCCTAATACACGTAAACTACTATGCAGAAACAATGATTTATTAAAGTAGATGATTCATCAGAATACACTCGAACCTTTATTGGGAAAGTTGTACCTCACCTTATGCTCTTCAAATCAGCTACTGAATTATCCAGGGTTATACATCACAGATTAACATGACAAATAAACTACTTGCAACTGTAAACTGAAGCAAACTTCGCAGTAAACTTGATGTTATTCATACATATTAATCTCTCTGCAGCAGAAAAGTACAGGAAAGTCCCCATTGTCTTGTGTAGACCTGTTGTCCCACTTTTATTGATCAAAATTTATGAATTGTGGAGGTACTGCAAACTCGGCAAAAAATGGTGCATAATAAAAAGGTCGCTTACAAGTATATGATGATCTGTCTCATCACAGACCAGCATGTTTGCCACCTTTTTATACACTGATCCAAAGCTCACTGAAGTCAATGGACGGACTTCAGTAGGCTTTAGATAACACCCTAAATGAGTACTATTTATTTGTTTAGATCACAGTCCTAATCAATTCAATGAGAGTGTTGTCGTATTAAGGAATGTAGGATGACAGGCACATCTAATGGATTTTTCACCCAAGTAACTTTACTGACAAAGGGACAAAAAGATCTATTCCTCCCTCAAGAAAACTTGTCCTTAAATTGTAGTTAGGCATGGAGACCAAACTAGTCTTTCACCCTAGAGGTTGTTTCTCCAACATAAAGTTGAAGTGCACTAGCAGAACAATGTGGGAAGTTTGCACTAACATGGCATATACTCTGTTCTGTGGCTAAATAGACGACTTATAGAATCATAGAAATGCAGGGCTAGAAGGGACCTGGAGAGGTCATCTAGTCCATCCCTCTGTACTGAGGTAGGACCAAGTATACCTAGACTATTCCTGCTAAGTGTTTGCCCAATCCATTCCTAAAAACTTCCAGTGATGGGGATTCCACAACCTCCCCGGAAGACCATTGTAGTGCTTAAAAATCGCCCCCTCCCACACTCTGCACCCCTCCCTGCATCCCAACCCCCTGCCCTGAGCCCCCTTAATAATGTCAAGATATACCACATCAGTGGGAGCCGTGATCGGTCAAACCTGTGGATGCGGCAGGTAAACAAACCAGCCCAGCTCGCCAGGGGCTTTCCCTGAACAAGTGGCAGACCGGCTTTGAGAACCTCTGACCTAAACTACTCTTGCTGCAATTTAAACCCATTGCTTCTTGTCCTATCCTCAGAAGATAAGGAGAACAATTTTTCTCCCTCCTCCTTGTAACAACCTTTTATGTGCTTGAAAACTGTTATGTCCCTTCTCAGTCTTCTTTTCTCCAGACTAAACAAACCCAATTTTTTCAGTCTTCCCTCAGAGGTCATGTTTTTAGATCTTAAATCATTGCTTTCATTGACTATGAAAAGGGCTTCGATAGCATCGAGATCAATGCAATATTAAAGGTGCTCGCAGAGCAGGGCATTAACACACAGTACATCAGTTTGTTGAAGGAAGCAAATACTAGATGTACAACAGACATTACTCTCCTTGAAACTCCCCTCCGCATCCCAATCAAGAAAGGCGTAAAGCAAGGAGATACAATTTCACCAAAACTATTTACCGCCTGCCTTGAAATGGTTATGAACAAGATCAATTGGAGGAGTGGTGTTAATATAAATGGAGAACAATTATCTCATGTCAGATTCGTGAACAACATTGCCGAAATTATTAATTGCCGAAAGCACCAACCAACTGCAGAGCATGCTACAAAGACTCGACAAGAAAAGCAGTCAGGTCGGTCTGAAAATGAACCATTGCAAAACGAAATACATGCGATCAGACGTCTTACGAAAAGCCTGAATAACGGTAACAGGAGAAGAAATTGAAGAAGTGGAACAGTACATATATTTGGACCAAGAAGTTAATATGCACCAAGACATGAACGGAGAACTTCCGCGAAGGATTCGGACAGGATGGTGTGTGTTTAATTCCATCAAGAACATCCTCAAAGAAAAAATTGACAAGACCACATGTACAAATATCTTCAACAGTGCTGCCAGCCATGCTGTATGGCAGTGAAACGTGGGCACTGATGAAGAGAGAAGAACAGCGGCTGTCGGTAGCTGAACTGGCAATGGAACGAGCTATGTTGGGAATTTCCCTTCTGGATCGTATCCCAAATGAAATTATTAGAGAACGCAGAGGTGTGAAAGATATTGTCATGGAAAGCAGCTATAATAAGATATGATGGGCGGGCCATGTAGCACGGTTCACAGACAGTAGGTGGACCACAATCATTACTGAATGGTACCCGTGAGAACAGAAAAGACCACCTGGTTGGCCTCCAAGAAGATGGGAAGATGACATTGTTAAACATTTCGGACAAACGTGGAGAAGAAAGGCAAGAATGCAAAAAGGATGGCGGACATATTGTGATCGGCGCAGTCTTAACGACAGCTGAAGACCAATCGATCCAGGTGATCCAGGTGAAATCATTTTTGTTGCTCTTCTCTCAACTTTCTCCAGTTTGTCCACATCTTTCCTGAAATGTGGCACCCGGAACTGGACACAATATTCCAGTTGAGGCCTAATCAGCACAGGGTAGAGTGGAAGAATTATGTCTTGTGTTCTGCTTAAAACACTCCTGCTAATACATCCCAGAATGATGTTCACTTTTTTTGCAACAGTGTTACACTGTTGACTCATATTTAGCTTGTGGTCCACTATGACGCCTAGATCCCTTCCCGCAGTACTCCTTCCTAGGCAGTGATTTCCCATTTTGTATGTGTGCAACTGATTGTTCCTTCCTAAGTGGAGTACTTTGCATTTGTCTTCATTGAATTTCATCCTATTTACCTCAGACCATTTATCCGGTTTGTCCAGATTATTTTGAATTTTAATCCTATCCACCAAAGCACTTGCAACCCCTCCCAGCTTGCTATCATCCACAGACTCTGTAAGTGTACTCTCTATGTAGGGATATTAAAGAAGGTACTAACAGTGATTCCCCCAAGTGACAGTGACCCCCTCATAATTTGTCCCCCACACTTTAAAATCCAACAGTTTCACCAAGTACAAAAATCTCTTGGGTTTTCTGTTAAAACTTGTAAGCTACTGTCTGTAGAAACAATTGATTATATCTATCCTGTGAAAGGTACTTTATTACTATGTAAAACTTACAAACAAGTTAATTGACTTTGTTCTTGAAGTAAGTGATACAATGTAAACAAACACTATAAGCCGTTAAGTGACTTTCGCTTCATTCAACGGCTCCTAGGACAGACCCCCACCCTCTGTGATTAAAGGGCCAGGAGTCTCAAATGAATTAGCACACACCCTGAAAGTGGTGGAGACAGTAAATTAAAATATGATTAAGATATGGAATGTATGCTGATGAATGCTTGATATACATGAATGGTTAGGGAGGTGCCAGCCTAGAAAGGGAGTATCCATCGGCCGAAGAATGTGTCAAGTGGATGACCAGACAACCCCCGGAGGGTAAACTGGGATCCACCCCATCACCTGGAAGGATAAGAAACACAAACTTTGGACAGTTTGGAGCCACCAGGAATGTGCCCAAGAATGTGTCCAGGAATGTGCCATCTGCTGATTGAGTCAGCAACAGCAGGATGAAACAGCTCCCATAGACTAACATAGGAATTAATTCCTATAAGAATGGACTGTAAAGACTGATAACTTTGAATCTCTGGTTCTGCTGCCAACCTCCAGGAGTATCAGGTGCATCTGACACAGACTCGGCTCCATCCTCATGGCCAAGATACCTGGCCAGTAACTTGGCATGAGCAACTTCTAGGCTGGTAACTATAACACCTATACAGAACTTGAATGATTGATTGTGTGAATGAATCTATATATATATGTGTGTGTGTGTGTGTATAAGGAATAAGTAGTGATAGGAATAAGTAGTCAAACAACATTGTTTACTTTTATCTTTTGCTTTACCATTATATTTACAATAAATGTGGCATCTTTGCCTTATCCCTCTTAATAAGATCCTGCTGGTTTTTATTCTATTGGTATAACATTTTGGTGGAGAATTGCGAAAGGGGAAATATTGGTAAAAAAGCCTCAGGTATTGTAAACATTGGTGTGCACATAGCCGGCTCTATAGAGAGCGGTTCTATTTTTGGTTAACCAAAGCCTACTGACCTCTGGAGAGTAGAGGCTTCATAAAAGAGCTCATAGAAACTTTAAGCTACAATTAATCTTATCCAAAGTGTTCACTGAGAAATCAGGGGTAACAAGAGCATATAGGGCAAAGTAAAGCTGCTCGCTGAACGAGATCAGGGGTAACAGGATAAGATAATTTAGGCTGTGTCACCCACTGTAAGGGTTCAGGAGTGACAAAGGAAACTATACACATGTTAAAAATGTTTTAAAAAAGACAAGGGAGAAAACTCTCAGAGGGAGGAATGGAATCTGAAGGAGCTCCAACCTCACCTTTTGTAAAAGAATGGACAGTCCTTGGACTAAACAAGCCCTTGCAGATGTTTGCTCTATTTCGGATCTAGAAGATAGATTGGCCCAATATATCCTCATATGTAAACCCCCAAATGCAGCAAAAAGAGATGCTGCAGGGATCTGGCTGCTGTGGGAGGCTTGTAATGACAGCTACCTCCGCCTAACAGCCTGTAAAGAGAAGAAAATATCTCTAAAAGAAAAACTATCCCAATTGGGAAAAGGGGTAGAAAATTGGAAAGTAATGGCAACAAATTCCCACAATCTAATGAAAATGATAAAACACGCCTTATAGGAAAGTAAAAGTAATGAAAGATTCCTGACGGACCAGGTGACTGCCTATAAAGACATAGAAAAAGAAAATCAGGCTTTAATCAAAGAAAACCAGATCCTACAAGGCATGGTTAAGAAATTAACATTAAAACAGGGCAAAGCCCCAAAAAACTATAATCACTGTGATTCTATTATTAAACACTTGAAACAAAAATTAGGTTTTGCTATCCACCAAGTAGCAGCTGTCAAATCAGGAGAATGGAACCCTGACGACTGTCAAACTCTAGCAGATTGGGAAGCAGAAATTTGAAACCCCCAAAAAGTCTGGGAGGGAGACATTTGGGATAACCCACAGAAGGGTCCTGTAGCCCTGGTGGCAGCTTTAGAGCGGTGCACTATAACTACCCCAGAGCAGATGCTCAGGGTGGGGGTAACGAACAAATAACAACTATTCCAGTGTCAGCAGCCGACCTAAAGTCAATGGCTGATCACCTAGGTATATTGAACAGGGAGTCCTTCTCCCGATGGTGTACCGATGCCTTCCTATTAACTGGGAGAGAGGCACTGACCACTACAGAACTCTACCGGCTTATGGGGATATGTGCGGCTCCAGACAAAAGAGCTACCCTGGACCACATTAGAATAACTGAGCCCGCCAACGAATTATCGCTAATGGCAATGTTCGGGGAACAAATAGGTAGGAGAAACTTCATAGCCCAAGCTGTAGCTTCCACCCCAATGAGGACCCAGAAAACTACCTCACCTGGTGGGCATTAATGCAAATAATGTCCGGTCTGGTAACAGTGACTGGCATTAGCAATCTATACACACTACCTTTCTCAGTCTCGGCTCTGAGAGACTGTGCCGCATCACTATTACCATATTATTCAGGGAAACTTGCAGTTTGGCAGGACGGGCACCCCACAATGCTAGAAGAATTAAGGGGAATGGTACAACAAATTACCACACATGCAGGACCTAAACCCCAAATAAAAAGGAAAGGGTTGCATATGTAGCGGCAATGGAGCCGACAGTCACTTTCTCAAACGAAAGTGGAACCAAGGGATTTCCAGGATCCTGCGGAAGACACTCAAGGGGAAAATTCAGGGGACAGGGGATACTCAGTTCAGGGGTTGGCTATATCCAGACCTTCAAAAGTCTCAGTCAGCCGCCGGGACTAAACAGCTAGAAAGACCCACCTCTTATGTGCGCCGCATGGCATAAAAGTTATTATTACAGCTGGGAGGGGATAGAGAAAAATGGGATAGAGCTTCCATGTCTGATATTATGAAGGAAATTCTCAAACTGCAGGGCAGAGAGAAAACGTTTCGGGGGTAACAACCCCAAGCGCTCCCCTGATGGACCTGCCACCTCCCCATCCTTCAAATGATCAGGAATATTACTAGGGAAGCCCACTGGATGTAGAACCCCCACTTGGCATAGGAGCCCACAGTGGAGGTTTATATGGGAATTGACATGGGATCCAGGAAGACACTATATCTATGTCCAGCAGGGAAATCAAGCTCCTATGCTGGCTCTAATTGATACCGGAGCCTCGGTCTCTCTAATCAAAACTGCTCCACAGACAGGGACTAGAGGGCAAATCATTATGCTTCAGTCTTTTCAGGGAAAACCTAGCCCAGGACAAGAATGGGTGCAGGTACCATTCTCTGTTCAAGGATTCCACACCACCGGGAACCTGATTCGGACAAAGCATATGACCGATGCCATGATTCTGGGCACGGACTGGCTGTTTAAAAATAACATTATTATTGATCTCCCCAGAAGCGCTCTATGGAGACTTGAAACCCTTCCACCTTATCTCCCTACAGCAAGCCGTGACAACTTTATCACTGCCAAAAGTGATAAGCTCGTCGCTGCCCTCACCGCAGAGCAGCAGGAGAAATGGCGTTCAAAGTTCCCCATGGTCTGGACCCATAAGAAAACAGATTGTGGTAGAATTAACACTTGTGTTAAAATTGTAGGTGAACTGGTGTCCCCACAGAAGCAATATCGGTATCCCAGGGAAGCAGAGACACAGCTCGTCCAAATCATTCAGGACCTGGAAGAGCAGGGAGTGATTAGAAAAACTAACTCCCCTTTTAACTCCCCTGTCTGGTCAGTCATGAAGGCAAATGGGCAATCCTGGAGACTAACCATTGATTATAGGAGAATCAACAAAGGAAGGATACCCATGGCCCCCATCGTGGCAGATATGACACAAGTCATCCAAAAGGTACAAGCCACCTCCAGGTATTTTTCAGTTATAGATCTGGCTAACTTTTCTTTGCCATCCCATTACATCCTGATTCACAGGACCGGTTTGCCTTCACCATCAGAGACCAGCAGTACACATTTCAGCACCTACCCCAAGGATTCCAAGACTCTCCAGCTATCGCCCACAAACATGTGGTAGATATGCTGGATCAGTTAAGTCCCTCTAACCGACCACTCGTCTTTTCCTATGTGGATGATATTTTGGTTTTTGGCCAACTCGAGGCACAGGTACAAAGACTTACAGAGGACGTCGTTGCATTTATCCAGGACACTGGCTTCAAGGTAAGCCTGGAAAAAGCACAATTGATGCAAACCCAGGTCATCTACCTAGGTATTATCATTGGCCAGGACAGAAGGCAGGTAACTCAAAGGAAGGTACGGGCTTTAATTGAAATGCCACCCCCTACTGATGTGCACTCCTTAAGGGTTTTGCTGGGCGGATTTAACTTTCTACGACCCCATATCTATAAATATGCAGAGATCACACTTCCTTTATGGAAACTGCTAAAAAAGAAGGCGCATTGGGAATGGGGTCCAGAGCAGGAGAATGCTTTAAATATCCTGAAGCAAAAAGCCCTAGCAGCCCCTGCTTTATGCTTCCCAAATGAATCTAAACCATTTGTCATCCGGTTAGCAGCTAATGAGGTGGCCAGGGCGGCTACTCTCTTGCAACAAAATGAAAACCAGACATTGGTACCAGTGGCTTATGAATCTAAAAAACTACAGGGAGCTGAACTAAATTTTGACGCCTGTGAACGTGAATGCCTGACAGCCGTATGGGCAGTTCAGTCTTTCAAGCCACTTACCGGCAGTGCCCCAATTACTATACAAAGCACACATATGCCTCTAAAATACATCCTATCTGAAAAACTAATAGGAGGCAGGGTGTCCAACACCCGAATGGCACAATGAACTCTAACACTGGTAAACAGAGGAGTCCGGGCTGACACAGTATCCAAACCTGACATGCTGACACATGCTCTTATTAAAAAGGGGACTAAGCATGTATGTCCAGCAGTCACACTAGAACAAAGGATCGCACAAGCCCAAGCACCCCCCTGGAAGACTTGAATACCATGGGTCAGGAGAGACATATTTGGTTCACCGATGGCAGTTCCATGGTGGTGCATGGTAAAAAAGAATCAGATATGCAGCCATCAATTTAGAAGAAGAGGTACTAAAGGGGTATTTGGATAATGGCTCAGCACAACATGCTGAACTCCATGCCATATACCAAGTCCTAAAACAATATGATACAGAGAACTGCCCCAAGACTGTATACATCTATGCTGACAGCAATTACTGTGTAAATTGGGTGCAATATCGGATGTTTAATTGGCAGAGGAACAACTGGAAAGCCGCAGACGGGAAAGAGATAGCATATATAGATAAATGGAGATGGATTTATGCCTGGGTTACCTCTCATCCCAACCAGCTTAAAATCAAACATGTCAAGGCACATGGAAAAGGCTCCACAGCTGAAACAGTATGAAATAACCGTGCTGATGCCATAGCCAGAGATTATGAAGGAATAGCAGCGGTGACCCGAAGCCAGGAAAAGAAGGTATTAGAAGCAAAGTCCGCGTCCCAGGAAGAATTGAAAGACAGGAACTGGTGAACATAGCTCATCAGTTCATGCATGAAGGAGTGGAAGGGATGCTGGGAAGGTTAAAGCAAGTGGCAGAATGGAAGGGGATGAGAGATGATGTGGACACATGGGTCAGGAATTGTATACAGTGTGCCAAAGATAAAGCTCAGCCTCCACACCAGCCTCAGATGCTACATCAAAGAAGGCTGGGACCCTGGCATAGAATCCAAGTTGACTTCATTGATAAATTGCCAAGGAGTAATAAAGGATTTCAATATCTACTTGTAATCATAGATTCCTTTTCAGGTTGGGTGAAAGCTTTCCCTACTAGAAACACCGCCCGCACAGCCACTAAGAAACTATTCTCTGAAGTGGTTTGCAAATATGGGACTCCCGAGATTATCGACTCAGACAACGGAGGATCCTTTGTGGGAGACATATTTACTCTACTGCTTAAAGCATTAGGGGTTTCACACAAACTCCATGTCCCATACAAACCGCAGTCCTCAGAACAAGTAGAGAGGATGAACCGCTCTATAAAGAAGCCCTTAGGAAAGTTGTAGACAACACTGGTAAAAACTGGCCAGAGAAACTGCTGCTAATATTAGCAGCCATTCGCAGCAGTAACAGGCTGAGAACTAAAATCCAACCATACCACATCCTCTTTGGACAGGCAATAAGGTTGGTCATCAACCCAGAACAAGCGGCAGACACAGAGATGAACAATCCGCTTGCAACTCATGAGCACTGGCAGTGGTTAAAACAGTTGCAGGAAGACAAAGCCACCCTGCAGCATAGGATAAGCCAAGCCATTGAGCTCATGAATACAAAAATAAATCAGAATAAAAATGGGGATTCCCTACTGTGGGAACCAGGGGATCAGATAATGTATTTAAAGTTGGGCAAAAGGGATCACACACTGGAGTCAAAATGGACTGGTCCCTACTCCACAGTTGATCGCCTCAGCCCTCTCATTTACCGCATAGACAAAAATGGTAAATTAAAGTGGGTTCACGTTTCACAAATAAACATGTTTGCATAAACTAATTTTATTCTGTTGCAACTATATTTCCAAATACAACACCCCGATAGCATTCGCGAACCAGGACCCGTGGACACGGTGTATTTTTATCCCTGCAAAACCGCTGAGACTGCCAGTTCTAATCCTATCTCCGCTTTATTTTATTTTTTTAAGGGCAGTGGGCTATGCTATTATCTAAATCATTGATAAAGATATTGAACAGAACCAGACCCAGAACTGATCCCTGTGGAACCCTCACTTGTTATGCTCTTCCAGCATGACTGTGAACCATTGATGACTACTCTCTGAGAACGGTTTTCCAACCAGTTATGCACCCACCTTATAGTAGCTTTATCTAGGTTGTATTTCCCTAGTTTGTTTATGATAAGGTCATGCAAGACAGTATCAAAAGCCTTAATAAAGTCAAGATATACCACATCTACTGCTTCCCCCCATTCACAAGGCTTGTTACCCTGTCAAAGAAAGCTATTAGCTTGGTTTGACACAATTTGTTCTTGAGAAATCCATGCTGACTGTTACTTCTCACCTTATTATCTTTTAGGTGGTAGCAAATTGATTGCTTAATTATTTGCTCCATTATCTTTCTGGTTACTGAAGTTAAGATGACTCATCTGTAATTCCCCGTCTTGTCCTTATTCCCCTTTTTATAGATTGGCACTATATTTGTCCTTTTTCCAGTCCTTTGGTCTCACACCTTTTTTCCATGACTTTTAGAAGATAATTGCTAATGGCTCAGATATGTCTTCAGTCAGCACCTTGAATATTCTAGGATGTATTTAATCAGGCCCTGGTGTCTTGAAGACATCTAATTTGTCTAAGTAATTTTTAACTTTTATTTCCCTATTTTAGCCTCTGATCCTCCTTATTTTCATTGGCATTCACTATGTTAGATGTCCAATTGCTACTAAACATTTTGGTGAAAACTGGAACAAAAGAATCATTTAACTTTTCTACCATTTCCACATTTTCTATTTATGTTTTTCCTCCCCCTTGTTGAGTAATGGGCCTACCCTGTCCTTGATCTTCTTCTTACGACTAATGTATATGTAGAATGTTTTCTTACCCTTTATGTCTCTTGCTACTTTAATCTCGTTTTGTGCCTTGTTAACTCCTTATCTGTTCCACCTTGGTATTGAGCTGTGACACTGAGTACCTTTCTAAGACTTAAAGAACTCTATCTGTATAAGCTCAAAATCTTGTCTCTTTCATTAACAGAAGTTAATCCAATAAAAGCATTTACCACCTTTATCCACCTTGTCCTCTATTCCTTTATTGGCAGTGTGGAGTTTACTGCACACCTAAAAACTCCCTGCCTTCCTTCTTTTGTACTACTCCCTGCTCAGTCCGCAACATGTAGTTAGAATATAACCAAGCTCTACTCAAGGGAGCATTCTCCTGTCTCCCCCTCTGGCTAAGTTAGAGAAGTAGAGAGTTCTCTGAGTATAGGGAAATTAGAAGAGGTTGACTGGAGAGGACACTCCTGCTTCAAACGCTCGTTGGCAGATTTGCCCTAATATTAGCCTTTCTCCAGAAATTCAGTAAGATACTTTGTTTCTTGTCCTTTAACCAGTTGTTAATCCACAGCAAGACTTTCCTCCTTACCATTTGGTTATTTATTCTACTTTAGTGTTTCATATTTTGCATGTGTATAGCTCTCCTTATCCTGAAAGAGAAGAGTACTTTACAAATACCTGTATTTACAGCATCACTGAAGTGCAGCCACAACTTGGGTGGCAGGAAGCAATCACCAGTCATTGGATTGCATAAATGTCTATCAAAGGAAACCATGTCAAACTCCATCTCTGAGCATATGCTTTTTAATGCTGATATAGAATTGACCAGATTTCTGGTTTAAAGGTATTATCAAAAGGATCTGCATGCAGTTAAGGGAGTTCCATGAATGGAACTCACTTGAAAAACCATGGTAATGACAACTCTGGTGTCTTTGCCAAATTCTAACATGGACTTATCTAAAGACACCCTGTGCTTTCAGTTGGAGGAGGGATTCTTCAGTTCTCATACTCAACCTACCATACAGAGCAGCTATATTCTGTTAAGCAGCTACTATATATCACCCAACTGTGGCTGCTGCACTTCACCAATCGGCAGAGTAATTCCTATACATATGTTTCAGCTCTGGAAGGGATTTAAGGTCCTGTCAAAGGCAAAATACTGGTTCAGCTTTAAGAATGAAGCTGCTATCAGAGCCTCCATTATTTTGTAAATCTGTCGGGGAAATTCTGGAGGAAAGTCAAGATTTTAAATATAAATTCATAACATTTTTTCAAATAACTGCTACAGATAAGAAAAGCCTGACTTTCATTTCCAAAGCCCTGCTGGTTTTCCCCAATGCATATCCTAGTGTTGTACTATTTTATCCTTTGTTGAAGGATTCTCAGTGAGGTTTTCTGGTCTGTAATTTGTGGGATCTTCCTGGGCTCCTTTAGTAAAAAAGACAGGACATTAACAATTTTCCAATCTTCAGAGACATCTGATTCAATTTAGAGATGTGGAACCTAATCTAAAACCCAATTCATGGAAGACAATGGAAAGTTTCCCATTGGTTTCAGATGGGCCCTTACTATACTTCTTCATTTAATATCTCTGCTCTTTCACATTTTTCTTCAAAAAGAGGGCTATGGCCTGGTCTGCAACTAAAACTGAGGTCAACCTAGTATGTTGCTCATGGGTGTGAAAGATTTCACACCCTGAACACTGTAGTTAGGTTGACCTACCCTCCCCTGTCAAAAGGCAGCTACATGGACAGAAGGATTCTCCCAGTCGACCTAGCTACTGCCTCTTGGAGAGGTGATACAGCCTATGTCCACACTACAGCAGCACAGCTGTGGCCACACGACTGGAGTGCTTGTAGTGTAAACATTTGCTATAGCGATGAAAGAGGTTTCTCCATTATTGTAGTAAATCCAGCTCCTCAGGAAGAATTCTTCCATTGACCTCGCAGTGCCTATATCAGGGTTTAGGTCAGCCTAAATGTGTGTTTCAGGGGTGTGAATTTTTCACAACCCTTAGCAACATAGGTAGGTTGACCTAAGTTTTAGGTATACATCAGGCCTTAGCTAAATACAATGTGGGACTGATGATTTACTGGACTTAATGTTTGCTGAACGGGAAACTTCATTTATTTATGTATATATCATTGCAACTCCTGATCTGCTGTACTTTCACACCTACTCTGGTAGGTAGTGTTTTCATTTTGACTGTGATCTCATTATACATGGATGGTTCGAATATTGTATGTTAAGACCTTAATTATGCAGATTGCTTTCTCTTCAGTGTAAACTATATTTACTTATAATGCAGCAATGTGTTTTTCTTCTCTTTGCAAATAATTCTGTTTTAGCTCTCACTGCACAAGTTTATCTGTGGGGGAAACAGAAAAAGAGAAATCTCTTTGAATTTAAGACTTTAGGGAGATAATTACATGAAAATTGCAGGTTTTGCATTAGCTAGAAAATTTTAGACATTTCATTGTGCGAGTGAAGCTTTTTTTCTTTTTTCAAGTGGATACTTCATCTTTCAAAGGGCTAATTACAGTGTTGACTACACAATGTACTGTATGCTAAACTTTCATTTTTTCATTAACAATGGCAAACAACAAAATTGTGCGAGAGCTGCAGAGCTATTGCAGTTGCTGATGGCTCTTAAGTAGTGAAAGTAAAGCAACAATTACTCACTCATGAGTTATTTTATTTTCTCTGTAATAGACTTTTGTTTTTCTGCAAGCACTGTCATTTACCATCCACTGGCAAACTGAAAGTGCACTTTGAAACTGTGGGGGAAGAGAAGATCACTACTGGACATAAAGACTGTGAATCCCAAAAGGAAAACTGTCTATCTGCTAAAGAGAAAAATGAGGTGTTATCATAGGTTTCAATCATATTCAGCTAGCTTGGTTTGCAATGGTAACTAGCAATGACAGTTCATAAAATATTATGGCTCTTCTCAAACAAAAATTCTTGACATAGCAATGTGGACATGAAAAAGCCCTAATTCTGCTTTTTCAATTCATATAAAATATTCTTCTTTCCAGGTTTCTATTTCACTGTTGATCTCTGCAGGAGGAACAGGCTGCAGCTAAGTTAGTCACAAATGTCAGATTTTGAATGACCTGTGTATGGACAAGCCAATTAGTGAGTAGCGATAAGTTATCAGATGCAATTGCAGGGAATATGCAGTCTGGCTTTCCCTTTCTCAAGAGGCTCTTATCTTCTCATCTATTGTAGCTATAGCTTGAAACTCTGCTGCAGTTGCCATCTGGTATATAAGCATGGATCTGGGCCTAAATGCAAAACAATAAAGATGGATGAAAGACTTTATGCTTTGGGCAAGTTCTTGTGTATTAAATGATGTTAAAAACAGCGATTCAAGGGTTCTATGCACGGTTGCTCCATCACATCATTTTAAAGTTTGTCTAAAACAGTTTAAGACATTCTCTAGCCAAGGAGGGGGCAAAAATCCAGCTGAATAGCATAAATAACTTCATTCACTTTATAGGTTTCTCTTATTAAGTAAAGATATTAGAAAAAGAAAGGTCATATTTCCATTGCCTTTAGCATTTATGATCTTGAAATGTTTTCTGTCACCAACAATTTTGCACACTTAATCAAATGTAGTGGACACACCAGAATGAAAGTTCAGAATCAATAGGTATTTAATTACAGTTGTGTACTATAAGGTGTAGAGCTGTACAAAGGATGACAATCATGTTGACCAATATATGCTGTCTAGCATATATATACATATAATATTAAAAATATGCATTATCTGCACCTATATATTAGTATAGCAGTTATATAGATTAAATTGGCCAACACCTTGTAGATCTCTGATGATGCGCTGGAGAGGTTTTAGTTGGGGGCTGAAGGTGACAGCTAGTGGTGTTCTGTTATTTTCTTTGTTGGGCCTGTCTTGTAGGAGGTGACTTCTGGGTACTCGTCTGGCTCTGTCAATCTGTTTTTTCACTTCAGCAGGTGGGTATTGTAGTTTTAAGAATGCTTGATAGAGATCTTGTAGGTGCTTGTCTCTATCCGAGGGATTGGAGCAAATGCGGTTATATCTTAGAGCTTGGCTGTAGACAATGGATCGTGTGGTGTGTCCTGGATGGAAGCTGGAGGCATGTAGGTAAGTGTAGCGGTCAGTAGGTTTCCGGTATAGGGTGGTATTGATGTGACCAACCTATCCTGAAAGATGATCCTTTACTCTCACAGATCTTGGGAGACAGACCTGTCCTCGCTTACAGACAACCCCCCAACCTAAAGCAAATACTCACCAGCAACCACACATCACTGAACAAAACCACTAACCCAGGAACCTATCCTTGTAACAAACCCCGATGCCAACTCTGTCCACATATCTATTCAAGTGACATCATCATAGGACCTAATCACATCAGCCATACCATCAGGGGCTCATTCACCTGCACATCTACCAATGTGATATATGCCATCATGTGCCAGCAATGCCCCTCTGCCATGTACATTGGCCAAACCGGACAGTCTCTACGCAAAAGAATTAATGGACACAAATCTGACATCAGGAATCAAAATACTCAAAAACCAGTGGGAGAACACTTTAACCTGTCTGGTCATTCAGTGACAGACCTGCGGGTGGCTATATTACAACAGAAAAACTTCAAAAACAGACTCCAAAGAGAGACTGCAGAGCTAGAATTGATATGCAAACTAGACACAATCAACTCCGGTTTGAATAAGGACTGGGAATGGCTGAGCCATTACAAACGTTGACTCTATCTCCCCTTGTAAGTACTCTCACACTTCTTATCACACTGTCTGTACTCGGCTAGCTTGATTATCACTTCAAAAGCTTTTTTTCTCTTAATTAATTGGCCTCTCAGAGTTGGTAAGACAACTCCCACCTGTTTATGCTCTCTGTATGTGTGTATATATATCTCCTCATTATATGTTCCATTCTATATGCATCCGAAGAAGTGGGCTGTAGTCCACGAAAGCTTATGCTCTAATAAATTTGTTAGTCTCTAATGTAAAGATAGGTGTGTGAGTGAGACAGAGGCCATGCTGCAGCGTGTCTGGTGAAGAGGCTCTATGCTGACGGGAAAGCTCTCCCACTGATATAGCACTGTGCATGAGCGCTTATGTCAGTGTAACTTATGTCACTCAAGAGGGTGGTTTTTCACACCCCTGAGTGACATAAATTATGCTGAGATAGACTGTAGTGTAGACATAGCCATAGTAAAGCCAATCTTTGCCTTTGCTGTCCCTTTCTGTCTGCCTCTAGGCATCCTATGTGACCAGTCTGTCACACTGGTAACATGCTGGGTCTTGTGTATTCTGTGAATCCACATTCCTTGAATTTTCTGTAGAATTTGGCATCTTGTCAAGCTTCTGTGAAATCCCATGTTTTGGCCACACAATCTGCCAGTTCGCTGCAGCCAGGTACCAGATGTTTTGTTCTCCCTGCCCTGCTGACTTGGCTTCAGCTCTTTCCCAGCCGGGTCCCTCACTCCTCAGGACTGCCTCACCTGTCTCAAGATATGTGCCTTTGGGAGAGAATGTGGCAGATGGGGTCAAACCAATGAGCTTCCAGCACTGAGCAGAACTCCATCTGCCTGGGCTGTGAGGTGTGCAGGACTGGATTAAAATAATTTGGGACCCTAGGCACATAACAGCACAGGGCTCCCTGAAGACCTGCTTCCATGACCCTGTCCCAGCACCAAAGCCCCACCCACCCAGAGAAGCAGAGACAGCACAATGGGGCAGGAACAGCAGGGAAGGCAATAGGGATTTTCTCTCCCTACCAGTAAGGCAGGGAAGGCAGCAGGGCTCCCTCCAGTACTTTATGCCAGAAGGTGGGGTATATTTGTGTGGGGGTGTGGGTCGGGTATGCTCTGCTGCACTCTTCTCCTCATGTTATGTGCAGGGGGTGGGTTGGTGGGGCTCCCCAGAGCAATGGGTTTTGGAGTTAACAACTCACTGAGAGATGAATGAGTCAGTTCACCCCGCTCAGAGTCATTGCTTCAAGCTGTCTTAATATCGCCACTTTGGCGATGCTCACATTACATTTCAAAACTCCCCCACAATGAGGGCTAGAATCTTTTTTTTTTTAAATGAAAGCTGAGAATCTGATGTAATGAGATGACTCCAGGAGCTGGCCTTATGCTGGAACTCAGCAACACATTATAAAAATAACCAGCTTAACCTAATCAACATTGCTGCAGAATCAAGTTCTGAAGGCTACCTGTTGCAAAATGTGGGTCCATCGTGCTGCAGAGTAGACAGGGCCTTGATAACAAAGCAACCTTTTACTCTGTCAACAAGTTTTCCACACTGGCTAAGAATTTACAGAAAATCTCTCCAGTACTGTCATAAAAATCCAATTTAAAGAAACACTCTCAAGTTTTTTAGATCCAAAATCTGAACTATTTTAAATGACCTGATAGAAGTCCTTTGGATTTTAAGTACTTCATTTTCTTTCAAATCTAAACTTCTTTTATAAGACAGTTTTAAAAACATACAAATTTTTGTGAGGACCTTTATGTTCCATTTGCAGTAGCATTATATTAATTTAACAAACACAATTCCAAGAGCTGAGATTATATCAATCAATAATACTGTTAAACCAGAAAAATAGTTTGGAATGACACCATGATATATGATACACTGTGTAAACAAAACCAGTTATGTTAATTTCATCTCCATTCAAAACAAAGGGAAATAAAAAGCAATGAGTACACACAAAGGATAAAATAGAATGGAAGACAATTCTTACCAGCCTTTCATGGTGATATTATGAACAATAGACGATTAGAAAAGAAAAAGTATTGCAAAAGTGCTTGACAGGGTCTTTAATAAAATAGAGAATAGAAAGAAATGAAGCAAACAAGAACTCTCCATTCTGTTCTTCTCTGACAAAAAGCTGCTTTAATCCTTCATGTAGCTTAAAAAAAAAGTGAGAAATTTTTATTTATGTGCCTTTCAGTTTTTGTATTTTATCTTCCAGATAAATCTTCCGCACAGCCAAGTTAAAAAGTTTTGTGGTTGTTATTTGAGCCCTTTTAAGTCGCACTTTCACCCATAGCTTTCAGATAAAGCTTTGTGTCCTGCCCTGTCTCTACCTATGCTCATTAATCTTTTGCAACTTCAGAGAAATACAGTCCACTGTAGCTTGTTTTGCTTTGTTTTGTTGAAGCATTTTGGTCCTCTGATTGCCCACTTTTGGCTGAATCAGTAACAATGGATTAGTTAATGTTTCTCTTTAATCCTAATGGCAATCAGGAAACTGGATGATATTCATTAATGGAAAGTTAACATTTTTTGTCTGCTTATCTCTATAGCATTATTTCTGTGTAATGTTTCAAACACTAATCATAACACCTAAATTGTCTAAAAATAAAATCATGTGTATCTGTATTTATAGATTAGGGAGAGAGAATGATAGCCACATAGTTCTTGCTAACAATCCTAACTAACTATCACCAACACTGCTAAGGAGGGTAGAGGTTAATAAACATTTCTCTCATTTTTTCCCCCCATCACTTCCCAGTAGACGTTTTTTTCCTTCAGACCAGAAATACAGATTGGTAAGGGCCAGATGCCAGGAACTGAAAGATTGTACTAACTAGTGTTGCTGCTGTTTTGGCAGGTACTACGAATACAAGGCCCAATTCTGCAGCCTTTATGTATGCATCACAGCCACTGAAGTTCATGAGAGTGTTGCATGTGAAGGGCTGCAGGTAATGCCAAGTTTGGGACAAAGCTGGCAATCATACCATCCACAGGGAATGTTTAACAAACAACTTTTGCTTAAAATTCCATACTCTTACTTTCACTTCTTTGGCATTGATATATGAATGCTCCAAATTACACATTACGTAGGATATGAATAGCATCCTCTGACTTCAGTGGGGGACAGGAGCAGACCAATGTCAAAACTCCTACTGGGTCAAATCCTGCTCTTAGTTTCATGGAGGTAAATCCAGAATAATTCCACTGAAGCCAATGAAATTACACTGGTGTAATTAAGTACACTTTGGCTTCAGTGATACAGCTCTGGTCAGTTTGTCAGGACATCTCATCATTTTGTAGCAGCAACTGTTTATCTTAATTATTTACAGAAAGACAGGCTGGCATCTATTAGGCCTTGTCTTCACTTACCGGAGGGTCCGGCGGCACGCAATCGATGTTCTGGGATCGATCCCGGAAGTGCTCGCAGTCGGCGCCGGTACTCCAGCTTGCCGAGAGGAGTACGCGGCATCGACGGGGGGAGCCTTCCTGCCGCGTCTGGACCGTGGTAAGTTCAGACTAAGGTACTTCGAATTCAGCTACGTTATTAACGTAGCTGAATTTGCGTACCTTAGTCCGAAGTAGGGACTTAGTGGGGACCAGGCCTTAGTTCTCTCCCTTAGTCAACTGAAAACTTTTAATGCACTACCACTCCTCCTTTGCATCCCTACCTGCATCCTTAATGTTACTGTATTTACAAGAACATAAGAATGGCCATACTGGGTCAAACCAAAAGTCCATCTAGTCCAGTATCCTGTCTTCCAACAATAGTCAATGCCAGGTGCCACAAAGGGAATGAACAGAATAGGTAATCATCAAGTGATCCATTGCAGTTCACCCATTCCCAGCATCTGGCAAACAGAGGCTAGGGATACAATCCCTGCCCATCCTGGCTAATAGCCATTGATAGACCTATCCTCCACAAATTTATCTAGTTCTTTTTTGAAGTCTGTTATAGACTTGGCCTTCACAACATCCTCTGGCAAAGAGTTCCACAGGTTGACGGTGCGCTGTGTGAAGAAATACTTCCTTTTGTTTGTTTTAAACCTGCTGCCTTTTAATTTCATTGGGTGACCCCATGCTATTCCTTGCACGCTGGACTTGATTCTAATCTCCTTAATGCCATTGTAAATCAGGTGTAGCTCCATTTATTTCAAAGGAGTTAAAATGGAAAAGGGGAAATCAGAATCAGACATACTGTACACACAATCTTTTTATGATATCATCAAATTACACTGTGTGTGGCTCATTTGTGAAAGCATTTTTTTATGCAATGATACCTAAACTCTAATTGGAAATTGAATGTTTCTGTTTAAAGGCAATAACTAAGAAATGTTTACTGTGCTGCAATAGCATTTTGTTTAGAGTGAGAACAAAACCATCAAGGTCAGTTCATCAGGTGGTGTATATCAATCTAGGTCCCTTGACATCAGTGGAGCTATACTAATTTATGTCAGCTGAGGATCTGGCCCTCAGTCTAAACTTAGCCCAAAAGATTTAACGTTTGTATCATTTTTTGCAAGTGAAGCACAATGCTGCTTCTTCGAGTCGTGTCCCAGTGGGTGATCCGCTGTAGGTATATCTGCGTCCCGGCACTGCTGATCCAAGAATTTTGGTGGAAGGGTCTGTTCGACATGCACATGCCCTGCTCCTCCTTGTGGTCTGCCACAAGGTTAACCAGCATTGAGCAGGCAAACCCTCCTCAATTCCTTCTCCTTCCTGGCTAGAGATGGAATTTTAGCTGTCCATTAGCGGGTCGTTACCTTCTATAGAATTGCTAATTGTTTCTCTCATCTTTTAGAGCTCCCTTTTCTTTCTTCACTCCTTTATCTTTTATTTATTTATTTAGCTTAAAAAAAAAAAATTTTACTTTTAACTTCGTTTTTCTTTGCTCCCCTATCCCCTGTTTGGCAATCCCCCACTGGTGACATCATGCCATACACCCCAATTTCCAACTGCTGAGTCAGGTAGTGAGCAAGAGGACATAGTCTCCCGCTGCTCCACTCATCCATCCTACGAAACCCATTTCCGGTATGACCTCAACCGTACCATCCCTCTGACCCCCTGCCCCTTGATATGGGCAGCCCTGGTACCCATCTCCTGGGCCCTTCCCACCCTCTCAATAGCCTTACTGGGGGAGGAGAAGATTATCCCTCAGACAAACTTCTAATCTTCATCACCAGATGAGACAGCGATGTCCCCTCCTCTGTCGTTGGCAGATGACTTCAAGTTTTTCCAGGAGCTAGTTCAGAGGGTGGCAGATGCATTATAACTACCATTACAAGAGGTGACCGAGTCACACCATAAACTATTGGACAGTCTACATGCCTCGGCATCATCCAGAGTAAGGCCCTCTTGGATTCTGCCAAACTCATATGGCAGACCCCGGCATTGGTCCTGCTAACATGCAAGTGGGACGATAAAAAATATTATGTGCCAGCAAAGGACACAGAATTTTTCTTCTCCCACCTGCCCCTCCCCCGCCCCCATTTGATCATTGTGGATGCGGTGAACTCAAGAGGCCATCAGCATCATCTGAAATCCACCCCCTAAGACTGGGACTGGAAGCGCCTTGATATTTTGAGAGAAAAATATACTCATCGGCCACTCTACAGTTCCATATCTCAAACTATCAAGCATTAACAGCAAAATATGATTACACTGACTTCTCAAAACTCAATTCCTCTATTGAGCAATTCACAGATTCTCACAAGGACCAATTCAAAGCCATCATTAACAAAGGCCAACTAGTGGGAAAAAGATCACTCTAGTCTGCACTCAACACAACTCACATGGCAGCACGTTCTATCTCCGCTGTTGTTGTGATGACATGAACCTCTTGGCTGCACTTATCCGGTTTCCCCAAAGAGGTGTGAACAATCATGGAGGACCTTCCCTTTGAAGGTACAAAGCTCTTTGTGGAAAAGATAGATGCTTCTCTCCACACTTTAAAAGATTCCAGGGCTACTCTTTGATTGCTCAGAATCTATTCACCTGGGCAGAAGAGAAAGTATAGTCCTGAGCCTTCATTCAGGCTTGTCACAATATTCATCCCAACCCTCGTATGAACCCCAAAGAAAGAAGTCCAGCTTCTCCAAATGGAAATCTTTGGGCCCTCAACCTACTTCTTTGCAGCCATCCACTTCAAAACAACACTTTTGACAGGTTGGCCCGGGTGCCATCAGACCACCCTCTTCAATACCATCCAATGCTGAAATCCCCTAAAATCCCTATGAATGCCTTCTCGCCCCATTCCACAGCACCTGGGAACAGATAACTTCTGACAAATGGGCACTGGAAATTATTTGAGTTGGGTACTGTGACATTGCACCCTGTATTCTTCAGAGTGGTATGGTTATGATATGATTATGCTGCATCTTTTACAAGATATGTCTTGATGGATGTCATTGGAAAAGTTATGATTTGCTGAATATGATTATCCTATTTGTATGCATGTATCATTTTTGTATCTAAAGTTATGAATATTGACTATGTATCTGCATTTCAAATGTAGTTACACCTGGGTGACACCCACTAGGCAAGATGCATCCAGTCTAGATAGCTGAGTGTGAAGGACCTATTCAAGGTAATGAGTCATTAGGGAAAACAATAGGCCTTAGAAGGTTATCCCCCACCTGGTGAGCCTTCCTGAGAATGCTCCAGACAGCCTATGAATAATGGCTGCTATGACTCATCAAGCCATGAAAGGACATATGATCAGGGGGATGAGGTGGATGAGGCTTTCTTCCCGCAACTAACAGAAGTTTCTAGATCGCAGGCCCTGGTTCTCGTGGGAGACTTTAATCATCCTGATTATCTGCTGGGAGAGCAATACAGCAGTACACAGACAATTCAGGAAGTTTTTGGAAAGTGTAGAGGACAATTTCCTGGTGCAAGTGCAACTAGGGGCAGAGCTTTTCTTGACCTGCTGCTCACAAACAGGGAAGAATTAGTAGGGGAAGCAAAAGTGGATGGGAACCTGGGAGGCAGTGACCATGAGATGGTCAAGTTCAGGATCCTGACACAAGAAGAAAGGAGAGCAGCAGAATACGGACCCTGGACTTCAGAAAAGCAAACTTTGACTCCCTCAGGGAACAGATGGGCAGGATCCCCTGGGAGAATAACATGAAGGGCAAAGGGGTCCAGGAGAGCTGGCGGTAATTTAAAGAATCCTTATTGCGGTTGCAGGAACAAACCATCCCAATGTGTAGAAAGAATAGTAAATATGGCAGTCGACCAGCTTGGCTTAACAGTGAAATCCTTGCTGACCTTAAACGCAAAAAAGAAGCTTACAAGAAGTGGAAGATTGGACAAATGACCAGGGAGGAGTATAAAAATATTGCTCAGGCATGCAAGAGTGAAATCAGGAAGGCCAAATCACACTTGGAGTTGCAGCTAGCAAGAGATGTTAAGAGTAACAAGAAGGGTTTCTTCAGGTATGTTAGCAACAAGAAGAAAGTCAAGGAAAGTGTGGGCCCGTTACTGAATGAGGGAGGCAATCTAGTGACAGAGGATGTGGAAAAAGCCAATGTACTCAATGCTTTTTTTGCCTCTGTCTTCACAAACAAGGTCAGCTCCCAGACTGCTGGACTGGGCAGCACAGTATAGGGAGGAGGTGACCAGCCCTCCGTGGAGAAAGAAGTGGTTCAGGACTATTTAGAAAAACTGGATGAGCACAAATCCATGGGGCCGGATGCGCTGCATCCGAGGGTGCTAAAGGAGTTGGCGGATGTGATTGCGGAGGCATTGGCCATCATCTTTGAAAACTCACGGCGATCAGGGGAGGTCCTGGACGACTGGAAAAAGGCTAATGTAGTGCCCATCTTTAAAAAAGGGAAGAAGGAGGATCTGGGGAACTACAGGCCAGTCAGCCTCACTTCAGTCCCTGGAAAAATCATGGAGCAGGTCCTCAAGGAATCAATTATGAAACACTTAGAGGAGAGGAAAGTGATCAGGAACAGTCAGCATGGATTCACCAAGGGGAAGTCATGCCTGACTAACCTAATTGCCTTCTATGATGAGATAACTGCTCTGTGCATGAGGGGAAAGCAGTGGATGTGTTATTCTTTGACTTTAGCAAAGCTTTTGATACAGTCTCCCACAGTATTCTTGCCGCCAAGTTAAAGAAGTATGGGCTGGATGAATAGTCTGTAAGGTGGATAGAAAGCTGGCTAGATCGTCGGGCTCAATGGGTAGTGATCAATGGCTCCATGTCTAGTTGGCAGCCGGTTTCAAGCGGAGTGCCCCAAGGGTCGGTCCTGGGGCCGGTTTTGTTTAATATCTTTATTAATGATCTGGAGGATGGTGTGGACTGCACTATCAGCAAGTTTGCAGATGACACTAAACTGGGAGGCGTGGTAGATACACTGGAGTGTAGGGATCGGATACAGAGGGATCTAGACAAATTAGAGGATTGGGCCAAAAAAAACCTGATGAGGTTCAACAAGGACAAGTGCAGATTCCTGCACTTAGGATGGAAGAATCCTATGAACTGCTACAGACTAGGGACCGAATGGCTAGGTAGCAGTTCTGCAGAAAAGGATCTAGGGGTCACAGTGGACGAGAAGCTGGATATGAGTCAACAGTGTGCTCTTGTTGCCAAGAAGGCTAACGGCATTTTGGGCTGTATAAGTAGGGGCATTGCCAGCAGATCGAGGAACGTGATCGTTCCCCTTTATTTGACATTGGTGAGGCCTTATCTGGACTACTGTGTCCAGTTTTGGGCCCCACACTACAAGAAGGTTGTGGAAAAATTGGAAAGAGTCCAGCGGAGGGCAACAAAAATGATTAGGGGTCTGGAGCACATGTCTTATGAGGAGAGGCTGAGGGAACTGGGATTGTTTAGTCTCCAGAAGAGAAGAATGAGAGGGGATTTGATAGCTGCTTTCAACTACCTGAAGTGGGGTTCCAAAGAGGATGGAGCTCGGCTGTTCTCAGTGGTGGCAGATGACAGAATAAGGAGCAATGGTCTCAAGTTGCAGTGGGGGAGGTCTAGGTTGGATATTAGGAAACACTATTTCACTAGGAGGGTGGTGAAGCACTGGAATGCGTTACCTGGGGAGGTGGTGGAATCTCCTTCCTTGGAGGTTTTTAAAGCCCGGCTTGACAAAGCCCTGGCTGGGATGATTTAGTTGGGAATTGGTCCTGCTTTGAGCAGGGGGTTGGACTAGATGACCTCCTGAGGTCCCTTCCAACCCTCATATTCTATGATTCTATGATCAGACTACATGCCACTGAACTCCATTTTGGGTACCTGTATTTTTCCGCAAACTGGTGTGGGAACTAAATTGAAACAAAGGGTTCCCACCATATGGAAAGGCCAGGGGCGGCAGGTTTGTATAATTTTTGGTGGTGCCCAGAACGGGTCCAAGTCCCCCCGCCCACACACAGACCTGCCTTGTAAGCCAATATATATATATTAAAATAATGTAAAAATGGACTGGAAACAGTAAGCGTTTAACAGTTTCCTTGTTAAACAGTTTCTGGCTGGGGATGCAGGCTCTAGGGTGGGGCTTGGGATGAGGGGTTTGGGGTGTGGGAGGGGGCTCAGGGCTAGGGCAGAGGGTTGGGGTGTGGGGGGATGAGGGCTCAGGCTGGGGATGAGGGGTTTGGAGTGTGGGAGGGGCTCAGGGCTAGGGCAGAGGGTTGGGGGTGGATGAGGGCTCGGGCTGGGGATGAGGGGTTTGGAGTGTGGGAGGGGCTCAGGGCTAGGGCAGAGTGTTGGGGTGATGGCTGTGGGGTGGGGCCAGGGATGAGGGGTTCACGGTGCAGGAGGGGTCTCAGGGTGGGGCAGAGGGTTGGGCTGCAGGAGGGTGAGGGCTCTTGCTGGGGGTGCAGGTTCTGGGGTGGGGCTGGGGATGAGGAGTTTGGGGTGCAGGCAGGCTGCCCCGGGGCTGGGGCCAGAGAGGAGGACTCCACAGTCCCCCCAGCCCTCTCCCGCTCTGGCAGCACACTCATCCAGCACCATCACTGCATGTGCTCCTAGAGGCCGGGCCCCTCTCAGGTCCAGGAAGTCCCCTCACCTCCCCTATAGTGGGTGCTGGGGGGGGGAGGGGGCTGCCATCACATGTGGGCTCCTTCCCTGCTGCAGCCTGCTGCCACTCACCGTAGCCTCATGGGGGATGGAGCTGCCACTTACCCAGCGTGGGGCAGGAGTGGTGGCTGCAGGTGGGGTGGGGGCATGGGTCACACGGTCGGACACTCACCCAAGCCCCAGAAGCTGCTCAGGTGAGGTTCAGACTCCATCTTCTGGACCTCCCATCAGCATCGTTTCCCAGTGGGTGTAGGGGAGGGGAGGGCTGCCAATCATGTATGCGCTTCCTTCCCCTCCTCCCTCTGAAGGTGCAGCAGCCGCCTCAGCCTGCCACCAGTGCTGCTCTTGTGTTGTAGGCAGCAACGGGTGGCAGTGGCAAGGGAGTGTAGTGCAGAGCTGCAGGATAGTTTCCCGCTTGAGGCAGGGATGCTCTGGGGCCCAGGAGAGGCACACCGGGGGCGGCAGATGGGGGCCAGGGGATGTTCCGGAGGAGGCATGGGAGGCGGGGTGGCAAGCAGGACTAGGGGAGAGACCCGGCTCCGAACATTGGTGGAGTTGGGCTCCTGGGCCCTGAATATTCCTGGAGCCCAGGCACCCCGGGCCTATACAACTTACAGCCCCTAGGAAAGGCTATATAAGGTGGGAAGTGACATCATCTGCTGTTCTTTACTCCCCCACAACTGAATACCTAAGAGAAGCTCCGGAAGAAAAGGACTTGGAACAGGGGTGGGGAGCCCAAGCTGCAAAGCAAGTGTAGCTTGTGCCTTGAGAATCTGCAAGCCTGCTTGTATTATCAGTCAGGGTGAGAAACTGCTAATTCAGAAACAATCTATCTAGTATGTTAGGCTTAGTTTGAGATTTTGTTTATTTGCTAGGTAATCTGCTTTGATCTGTTTGCTATCACTTATAAATTACTTAAAATCTATCTTTTGTAGTTAATAAACTTGTTTTTGTTTTATTTAAACCAGTGTGCCTTTGAGCGAAGTGTCTGGGGACAAATCTCAGATTGGTTAACACAAGCATATTGTGCATCTCTTTCTCACATTGAGGGGAGGGCGAACTTTATGAGCTTACTTTGTACAGCTCTCTGTACAGTGTAAGATGGTACAATTTTGGCTTTATACTCCAGTGGGGGTGGGGGGTGCATGCCTGGGAGGTGGGGGTTATCTTGCTGTAACCTCTCTATTGTTGGTTCATGCAGTGGCTGGTCAGAGAGCCTGCATGTAATTGAATGAAGTTGGATGTGTTCCTGCCTATGTGAATGCTGGTGGGAGTGTAGGATCAGGAGTGGTCTATAGCTTATCACAGCAACACAGTGAGAGAGTGAGCCCAGGCTGGTGAGTCAGAGGGCTAGGTGGTACCCCAGTTCCAGGTGGCACCCCAGGGGGGACCCATTACATGTACTCCATCCATTTCACCTCTCTCCCCCAACCAAACACCTTTCTCTGTCCCTGTCCAGGAACTCGTCTCATGAGAGCCTATTATGACAAGAGATAGACCATCTCCTCAATGTAGGAGCCATAGAACCAGTGCCCCTAAATCTAGGAGGCACAAGCTTTTACTCTCACTATTCCTGATACCCAAGAAAAAGAGAGGTTGGAGACCCATAATAGATCTCAGAGTGCTCAACAAATTTGTCAAGGCTCAGAGGTTCGAGATGGTCACTTTGGTGATGATCGTTCCAGTGTTAGAAAAAGGAAACAGGTTCATGGCCCTCGACCTCCAAGATGCTTACTTCCACTTTTCAGTCATACCAGGTCACAGAAGATACCTCAGATTCACACTCGGCCAGGACCACTACCAGTACAGGACACTCCCTTTTGGACTCTCATTGGCCCCCAGAGTATTGTCCAAAGTCCTCTCTGTGGTGGAGACCCACCTACTTTCCCAGGGCATTATGATCTACCCTTATCTGCACGATTCACTCCTCAAGGTATGTTATCCATCAAAATCAGGAAGTCAAGAGCTAATATTTCTAATGTATAAAAACAAATGGGGGGAAAACCCCTAAAAAACAAGTAAAATCCAAAAAAACCTTTCAGATTTTATATATTCTAAAACATCAGAAAAAAGGCATAACCCAATTTTTTCCATGTAGGTCTCCTTTAAACAATGTGAAATTAATCCCTTTTGCATAAATTACAAAATAATATCTATAACTTCAGCTTCATGACTAAATTTTTATTTATATTAATTAAATTGAGATATCACCAGATTGGTATAGGAGAGAGGCAAATTTGAATGTAGAAAAAGAGGCAGTTGACAGGTAGAATGGGGCGGGATAGAAAGGCAGAATGGGTAAATGTTTTTTATTTTTAAATTTAAACCAAATAAATTGCCCCGTTAGTAAACATTCTAAAGGAAATAAAGAATAGTTCTAAATGCTAAACACTAAATTTTAGTACATATAAAACTCAAATGTCTATAGCTATTATCTTCATAAGTGTTATTTTTTATAAATATTGAGATCTGATCACTAGAAGTACACCTTATCCACTTTTTATATAAAAGGTATTAAACAGGAGACAGGACAATGCAATTCTGAAATGTTCACATTGTATGTTACAGGTTGCACTATATGCTTTGTATTGGAAATCTTAGCGCTTATGCAAAGGACAGCAAAGTACTGTATAAAAGTTAATACTTTGCTCTTTCCCATGCTTCCAAGGTGTGATTGTCTGAGTTGCTGCCCATCATGAATCATATTTGATATAGATAAATGACAAGGAATGTGACTGTGTGTGTGCAATAAGCTATTCGGAAAAATCACCAGTTCAGCTAGGAAAACCAAGAGACATCCTGGGATGAAAGAGCATCTCAATGGTAAATGTATTCAATGACAATGACCTCATACAAAAAGGGATGTTGAATTTAGACCCCAAAAGGGAAGCTGCTGTTGTTTTGGGAAGACACTAGACTGCCCTTACAGGTTCTGTACTTATGAAGTGTAAAAGTTGCATGATCCTGCTGACTAGGAAGGGAGGGAGGTGAACACCTTCCCCCAGACAGAAACGTAAGAGGAACCAGGACTCCATTCCCCCTTCCCCACATTCATATATGCAAAAAGACCTGTCTGGCTGTGTTAGGGGGCCTCTGGGCACAAACTCTCCACACCCAGCAAATGCTACAGTGCTGCTGATGGGGGATCTGTGAAGCAGCCAGAGCTGCTACCAAACTCTCTGCCGGGACTCTGATCTTCCCCAATGATTCTTGCTACATTTTGAGACATTGGCTTCTCTGGCCTTTTGGAGCCCCCCAGGAGAGGTAGGAGGCATGGCCTTTTTCTCCCCATCCACACCCCATTCAATCTACCCCATGTAAAGGCAGACGGTGTGGAAGGGTGAGGGAGGTTAAAGGAGACTAGTAGCAAGTGGCTCCCTTCCTGTAGTGCTTCAAACGTACAGCCCTATTACAAGGAGCAGAGAACTTCAGGGAAGAGTCCTGCCCCTTTCAAAGGTGACCCTTTGAGGGAACTTAAAGGGCAGGTAGCTCATTTAGAGGAGTAAAATCGCTCAGGTCATATACTGGATAAGTAGAGTAGCCAAGTAAAAGTGTCAGCTCTCATTCCTTGATGAGGGTGAGGTGGGAGCATTCCCTGGGGTTGGGGGGGTCTCCCTTGGCTTGTATGGGGAGAATCTCCCCAGGACATGGGATGAGAGCTCTCTCGATATGGGGGGGGCAGGTAACCTCTCTAGCTGTATATCTTGCTTTAGTAGTGGGTGTTTGCAGGAGTGGGGAGGGTGTTCCCTATAGGGATGTCTCCCTCAATAGCTGGGTGTATGAGGGGTTCACTGGGGGAAGTGTGGGATGTGAATGGAGGGAAGGACTCCTTGGAGGAAGTGGGGTAACTGGGGGGGAGTGCATACGGTAGGAGGAAAGGCTCCCCGCGGTGCGGTGGTCGCTGGGGGGTAAGATGTGGACACGTATGAGAGAGGTCACAAGTGGATATGTGGGCGGCAGAACGCCCGGGAGGGGGGGTTACGACGCTCTCGGCGTTGCGGCTCCGGGCCCGCCCCAAGCCCCGCCCCGCCTCGGCCCGTCCGGAGGAAGGAGGCGGTGGCTGGGGGCGGGCGCGTCCGACGTGGCTGACGCTGACCCCGAGCCCCCGCAGCGGGTAAGGGGGGAAAGGGGATGGAGGCGGCCCTTCCCCACCTCAACGGGGCCTGGACCCTAACTTGGGCCCGGCCCGGGCTCTCCCACCCGGGCGGGCTCTCGTGCGCGCCTAGTCCCGGGTGACCCGCGTGCCCGCGCTTGTTGCGAGCTGCACCCACCCCCACCCTGTATATCCCGGGCGGCGGCGGGGACGGGCCCATCTCCGCGCTGCCCCACGCCGAGCGCGCTGGCAGGGCCCGAGCGCCTGCGGCCCCAGCCAGCTGCGATGGGCACCTCTGCGCCGCGGGCCCTGCCTAGGCGAAGGGCTGGTCAATGTCAGTTCAAAGTAACTTCCCGTCCAGGCCAGGCTCCGTTCCCGGCCATGTGAACGCCAGGCTGCTCTGGGAGGCACAGCACCTTCCTGGACATCTGCATGCCCATGAGTTGGGACATAGATTTGTAGATTCTAGGACTGGAAGGGACCTCAAGAGGTCATGGAGTCCAGTCCCCTGCCCGCATGGCAGGACCAAATACTGTCTAGACCATCCCTGGTAGACATTTATCTAATCTACTCTTAAATAGCTCCAGAGATGGAGATTCCACAACCTCCCTAGTAGGGTTACCATACGTCCGGATTTTCCCGGACATGTCCGGCTTTTGGGGGCTCAAATCCCCGTCTGGGGGGAAATCCCCAAAAGCCGGGCATGTCCGGGAAAATCGGGAGGGCTCGGCCGGGGCCTCTTTGGCCGGGGCTGCGGGGCCAGGGCCATGGTGCCGTGCCGGGCCGGGGTCGCAGTGCCGGGCCGGGGTGGTTATCTGACCACCGACAGATCGGAAGAGCGTCGGTGGTCAGATAA
>NC_048306.1:62828461-62866327 GCF_013100865.1 Trachemys scripta elegans | reverse complement strand
GGGGGCGGGGCTGGGGCCCCGTGGAGTGTCCTCCATTTGGAGGCACAAAATATGGTAACCCTACTCCCTAGGCAATTTATTCCAGTGTTTAACCACCCTGACAGTTAGGAACTTTTTCCTAATGTCCAACCTAGACCTCCCTTGCTGCAGTTTAAACTCATTGCTTCTTGTTTTATCCTTAGAGGCTAAGGTAAACAAGTTTTCTCCCTCCTCATTATGACACCCTTTTAAATACCTGAAAACTGCTATCATGTCCCCTCTCAGTCTTCTCTTTTCCAAACTAAACAAACTCAATTCTTTAAGCCTTCCTTCATAGGTCATGTTCTCAAGACCTTTAATCATTCTTGTTGCTCTTCTCTGAACCCTTTCCAATTTCTCCCCATCTTTTTTGAAATGCGGTGCCCAGAACTGGACACAGTACTCCAGCTGAGGCCTAACCAGAGCAGAGTAGAGCGGAAGAATGACTTCTCGTGTCTTGCTCACAACACACCTGTTAATACAACCCAGAATCATTTGCTTTTTTTGCAACAGCATCACACTGTTGACTCATATTTAGCTTGTGGTCCACTATAACCCTTAGATCCCTTTAACATGGGAAACATCCCCACGCTGGGGAAGGGAGGGGGGCTATTCGCAGACGTTCTCCGCACCCTTCACATGCTTCCTCCACGGTGACCTGTCTGGGCTGTCCGTTTTCCTTTGTAAAGCAGGTAATTGCAGCGCCTTGGAGGCTGTGATGCGGTTGGCTGTAATCCCTAGTTTACCTGGCATGGGGAAGCCTAGTGGGTTGCTCTGTAGGATCCGTGATCAGGTTTTGATTGTTGACCTCGGAGTCTCTGCCACTTGTGTTTTGGTGACGGTTTTGAGAATTAAAAGGGATTCCTGAACTTAATGTGGCATCTGGGTGGGAGAGGGGGTGGTCTGGGTTTGACTTCCAAGCCACAGAACATCTAGTGAACCTGCTGTCCTTGTAAGATCCTTCTTTGGAACTTCGATTAGTTCCTTGTCACCAGAAGAATGAATGACAAATCTGATTATTTGCCTTTAATGTTGCTTTTAAAATTTCCATGTGAAAAAATAAGAGAGACTTCCTTTAACTGTCTTTGTGTGCTGTATGGGCCTGTGTTTTATTTTCACAGAGAATACGCAGGGATAACATGTAACATTGTTGGGTATAGATGGTGTCAGTTGATCTTTCTCTGCCTGACAGATCTGTGCTTAAGCCAGAGGAGAAGGAAAAGGAGAATTAGTTCTAGGGGGAAAAAAGGATGTACACCTCTACCCCGATATAACGCTGTCCTCGGGAGCCAAAAAATCTTACTGCGTTATAGGTAAAACTGCGTTATATTGAACTTGCTTTGATCCGCCGGAGTGCGCAGCACCGTCCCCCTGTAGCGCTGCTTTACTGCATTATATCCAAATTCATGTTATATCGGACCGCGTTATATCGGGGTAGAGGTGTATATGTAAGAGGAGGTAAGGGTATAGTCTGATGAGGGAGTAGGTGTTTGGTCTGTGTTGCTGTTTAAATCTCTGTTTTGGATTTTTAAATGCAGGCAGATAAATTGAATTCTAGGCACTGTAAGAGGCAACATTTACTATCATTTTTGGCAGTAGTATCAATTTACCCCCACACCAAGATAAATAAATACATGCCTTTAAATTAAACAAGTGTAGAATATATTATATGGAGCTGCAAAATACAGCATAAAATTTTCTTTAAAAAGGCACCAAAAATTAAAGTTGGGGACTGGCCTGGATAGCTGAGGATGGCTGCTAGATACAGTGTGAAAAAAGTAGGGCTTCGTAGCTGTCCACAAGAGAATGCCAGTGAAGAGAATGGGGGGGGAAACAGATTGCTCAACTCTTCTGCTTTGATTTTCTTGCAATATTTGGCTGTGCCTGCTTGCCTCCAGCTTTAAGAACTTCTGTTCTGTGATATATAACAACTGCTGCCTAATTTGATCACCAGTACTGATCTAATGCTCAATTGTAGAAGAACATTGAACTGTTTGGGGTTCTGTCTTTTAGTGATTCAATGAGAGACAAAACAGAGACCCCGATTGCGTGTGGTCACTAAGTCTTCAATTATCCAAACATGCATATGATTAAAGTTATCAACATGCCCAAGTGTTTACAGGATTGGAACCTACAGATCATATTTAACTTTTTATAAGAGTAGAGATTAAGGCCTTAGTGTTTGGACCAAACTCCAACTTGGGTAATGACATTCTTCACACTCAAGTTTCCCCTGTAGTTACCACTGGATATACAATTTTTGCTTAGTGTTCTATGTGGTTTTGTGTCATTACTGTGTGCTGGTAAATGGATACTGCATTTAAACCAAAGGGTGAGTAAAGTGATCCTTATACACATAGACTATAAAATGCTCTGGGGTCCTTCAGGATGAAAGGTGTTAATATAATTATTACTAATTCAGAAATGAACCCGTTAGCAGTTTTTTACTTCTAATTGTTTTTTTATTATTATCTGTATTGTGATAGCAGCTGGGAGCTTCATTGGACCAGGACCTAGATTGTTCTAGATACTGTGCAAACACAGGACAAAAAGACAGTTCCTGCCCCAAAGAGCTAGCAATGTAACTATTGCCTATCTATAGTTAGGACTGTTTTTAACGTTTTGTTAGACAGTTGTCTAGGCGGCAAGTAGAACAGATAGTAGAACCCCACTCTGGCTCCTATTTTTGGGGAGCAAGGGTAGTTTGAAAAATGAAGGTAAATGATTACTAAGTGCTGTTTTCCCTGCAAACTTTCTTTTTCTTCTTCTTTACTTTTCTAACAGTAAGTGAAAGCAAACACAACCAAGGATCAGAACTGGGAAAGTGAAGTGAAAGTCTGGGATAGACACTGAAAACTTCTTTCACTAAACAAGAGTACTCCACCAGGGAAATAGATCTCATCATGGAATGGATCATCCAAACACCTCCGCAGGAACCTGCTTTAATACAGAAAAAATAATCCCATTGATTGCACTCCCCTAGTTGTCTCTTTCCACCCCATGCTAGAACCCTTTCAGGGTATCATTATGCAGTTAAACAACCCATACTTGATGGTGACCACATCCTGAAAGAAATCTTTCTTAACTCCCCCCCACACACACCATTTCTGCCTTCAAACAACCTCCCTCCCCCAACCTTGCAAGTTCTCCACAGATCAGGACACAGTGACTCAAAGTGGTGCCAGAACAACAGATGCAAAACATGCAGACGTATCAATACTGCTATGTTGATCAGTACTCTCCTCCCCTCCCCCCCCTCCCGCAACACACCTTTCAAGATCCATGAGTCCTACACTTGCCTATCAGAACATGTGGTGTATCTCATCCAGTACATCAAAAGCCACAACAACTCTGTGGGTGAAGATAGACAATCACTGTGCTCTCGAATGAGCTCATGGAAAAAATACATCCTATCACCTGTGGGCAACCCATTTTCATGAAGTGATCGCTCCATATCTAACCTCTCAGTTCTCACCTTCAAAGGAAACCTACACAATGCCTTCAAATGATGAGCCTTAAATTAAGCAAAACTTAAATTCATTACGCAACTGGACATTAAAAACCATGGACTTAACAGAGACAGGTTTATAGCTCATTACGACACTCTAACATGCCCTACTACCTGCTAACCCTTAATTGCCCACTTCATTTTAAGTATCAGAGGGGTAGCCGTGTTAGTCTGAATCTGTAAAAAGCAACAGAGGGTCCTGTGGCACCTTTGAGACTAACAGAAGTACTGGGAGCATAAGCTTTCGTGGGTAAGAACCTCACTTCTTCAGATGCAAGTAATGGAAATCTCCAGAGGCAGGTATATATCAGTGTGGAGATAACGAGGTTAGTTCAATCAGGGAGGGTGAGGTGCACTGCTAGCAGTTGAGGTGTGAACACCAAGGGAGGAGAAACTGTTTCTGTAGTTGGATAGCCATTCACAGTCTTTGTTTAATCCTGATCTGATGGTGTCATTCACCTGCACGTCCACCAATGTTATATATGCCATCATATGCCAGCAATGCCCCTCTGCTATGTACATTGGCCAAACTGGACAGTCACTACGCAAGAGGATAAATGGACACAAGTCAGATATCAGGAATGGCAATATACAAAAACCTGTAGGAGAACACTTCAACCTCCCTGGCCACACAATAGCAGATGTAAAGGTTGCCATCTTACAGCAAAAAAACTTCAGGACCAGACTCCAAAGAGAAACTGCTGAGCTCCAGTTCATTTGCAAATTTGACACCATCAGATCAGGATTAAACAAAGACTGTGAATGGCTATCCAACTACAGAAACAGTTTCTCCTCCCTTGGTGTTCACACCTCAACTGCTAGCAGTGCACCTCACCCTCCCTGATTGAACTAACCTCGTTATCTCCACACTGATATATACCTGCCTCTGGAGATTTCCATTACTTGCATCTGAAGAAGTGAGGTTCTTACCCACGAAAGCTTATGCTCCCAGTACTTCTGTTAGTCTCAAAGGTGCCACAGGACCCTCTGTTGCTTTCATTTTAAGTGGCCTCCTACAGCATGTGTAGATCCCCTTATGCTTAACAATCTGTCCCACCTTCTATTTAGCTTGGATACTTTGGTTACCTTTTCCAGTCCTGAAGAAGAGCTCTGTGTAGTTTGCAGTGTTGCCCATTCCACCAATATAAGTTGGTCCAATAAAATACCTCATCTCGCCTACCTTGGTCTCACTGAGGAAACAATCAAAATAATAGGGGGCCGGGGGGAAGTATAGCAGGCAGTGGATAGAAAATGGATTGGGACTCAGAAAACGTGGGTTCTGTTCCTGACTTGGCCTCTGGTGTGCTAGGTGACCACTCCATGCCTCGGTTTCCCGATCTGTAAAATGGTGATAAGGATTTCTTTGGAAAGTGCTTTGAGATCTACTGATGAAAAGTGCTAGATGAGACGATGTATTCAAACAGTATTGCATTTTTATAGTTTATATTATTATGTATCCCAATTCATGGAAAAAGTTTTAAATATTTAGGTTGGTATTTTCAAAGAAACTAAGGGAGTTTTAAAATACAATGGGAGTTGGGAACCTAAATTCCTTAGGCTCTTTTGAAAATCCCAATCTTAATTATTTTAGTCAGCAGTCTGTGTACAAATAAGCACACCCGACAGGCAAGCAAAATATGTTAGAACATAGATATGCCACCAGAGGGATTTTTTTTTTTATGCCCAGATTGTTTTGGAATCTCCGATTGCTTTGATTATTGTTTACTAGTTGAAATTCTAAACATACAGACTTGTGTACATGGAGTAGGGGGGGAAACAATTTAAACTATTGATTTGAACAGCAGGCTTGATGTACAAAATACCTCGCCCTAGTGGGAGAACTTTTGTGTGTTTTACATTTTTGCATGGTGCTCTGATTACCCAAAGTCTTAATCACAAATTTCCTATTAATTGTGATATTTTACTTTCAAGTTCACCTAGGTGTTACTGAATTTTGCAATTTTGTTTAAAATAGCAACAATAATACGTACAATATTAGCTCAGACGCTCAAGTCTGGTATTCTGCCTCTGGCAGCAGCCACTAGTTGAAACTTCAGAGAGTGATGAGAAAACCCATAATGCTTTTAGCAAATTGTACAGTTCTGTATATGGGAGAATAATTCCTCCTTGGTAGCTAGTGGTGGTCAGTTTACACCATAGAGCATTAGAATGATAACCTTTCTTAGATTCTTTTTTCTGTTCTATTTGAATTCTTTATTTCAGTGGAAGACACCAGGTATTTGCCTGGGAGATATTTTTTAATGACTAGACAGTAAATTGTCAAGAGGTAGTTTCTCCCAGCAGAACAGGTGCCTTAGCATTATCTGGTTTTTTAAAGGCTGAGTCGTTAGATGAGTTGATCTCTCTTCTGTGTATCCCTTGTGTTCCTAGCATCTATAGCATCCCTTTGTTTCCTTTTATTCCCCCGTTGTCATTCTTTATCCATTTGTTGTCTCATTTTATGCTTAGATTGTAAACTGTTTGGGGCAGGACATAGCACAGAGAGGTACTGGTCCGTGACAGGGGCTTCCAGACATTTCAGTAATAGAAGTAATTAATAATAATAATATCTATAAGACTTGATTTACTATTATAGTCAGACGCTAATGCACTTGGCCTATTTTTTCATGCCCCTAATATTAATAAGACTTTTCAAAATAATATATTAATGTAATGCTTGCTTTTCCTATACAAGTGTTTGGTTACTACTGGCTATGCAGAGCTAGTTACCTATGTTATTTCTAAGGAAGAAATTAAAAATAATTTTAAATAGGAAATAAGTAATTAGCAATTAAAATATCATGCTAATAAAAAACCCGTAAATGTAAAATGTGAACAAACACTTATCACATTTTGAAACTGGAAAGTGAGTGAAGAAAGCATTGGGCTTTTAAAAAGTTTTGGAGTGTAGTGTCACCTACAAAAATCCATTGGAAATTCTGTGTGTTACTGTGGGATTTTTGTATGTGCTGATAGGATGTAGAATATTTGCTGAGTGTTCTACAGTAGAAATTCCTGCAGCTTGCATTAGGTTGCTCCATGTTGTAGCTAGATTCACAAGCAAAGCTGGTTTGGGTTAGCTGTTGTGCTTCTTTACCATTTTTTCAAATCATTATTTGTAAGTAGTTTGTGCTTTCATAACTAATTTTGGCTTCACCAGTGCTTAAAATGGGGGCGGGGAGAGAGGAAGAGGCACAAAGCATCACAGATGTAGCAAAATGAATAGATAAGTTCAAACCTGTTACTGAAAGATACGCTTTAAACTCTGTTTTACCAAAAATGTTGCTTCCAGATTAGGATAAACCCCCCACTTTTTTCAGATCACTTTAAGTTCTGGCTTTCACCCAGGGGTGCTGGAAAAGGGTGAGTAACAGAGGAAGGGGGTGTAGAGGAGAGAATGGGGGCAGGGTCTTGAGAGGAAAGGAGGGTGCGGGGAGAAGGGCCAGCACGAGAGGGCAGGGCCACGGTTTGGGTGCTGGCGCTCCCCTCCCCCCCACTTTTAGGGAGTTTCCGCCGCTCCTGCTTTTACCCCAAATAAATTTATTTTGCTAACTCTAAAAGAATTACAAGTAAGGTAATAGAACTGTTTTATTTCTGAACTGACCATTCTAGTGGAATTGTGGCGGGTTTTTATAATTGAGCCTCTAGTAGTTTGAAAATGGAGATGCTACTTTGGCTAAATTGGCTGATCACTTGGCCTGGGAATACTGGCATCACAGGTTTTAGTCATGCATGTAACTTTTCCCTTAACATTAATGATTGCTACTTGCAGGGCACTCTTAATCGTGTGCAACAAACAAGCGTATGTGTAAGAGTCAAGATAGATATCTCATTCAGTACCCTCTGTGGACTTTCTCTAGTCTTTGTGCAGGCAAAACTTTAATACTGCAGGATCTGGACCTATGTGGGAAGAATAGAAGCAGCTCTGGTTTAAGTGGGTGAGAATATCGGGAATTGTTGCATAAGTAATCATGAAGGCTTCCGTGCTGCAAATTGTGCACAGACTCCTAGCACAGTTAGTTTGATTGATCAACTTTTGTGAGGCTTCATGAACAGCGAAGGGTCTGCCTATGGGCAATGCATAGTGGGATCCAGGAGTAACCAAACTGCTTACATTGCCACCAATAAGCATAGATCATGGAAAGGCTCTTGTGGCTAGCCTCGATTTGACTCTTTTCGTATGTAATTATGGGTTAGTGAATTTCCTCTACTCTTTGTTAAGTAGATAAATAAAGTGAAACTGTGTAAATATACAGTAATACATGACATACTCAAATTATATTGTATTTTTATATTGTATATAATTACAGTAAAAGGCATAATTTTAAAAAGTAACAATTTATTAGAGCAAATGTGTGAAGTCCTACTTGACTGCAGAAAAAGTAGAAAGACGCTGAGGAGTTCCTTTTTAACACCGAAAACATAAATAACACTGCTCTACAGCCAAAATGCTTCTGAAATAAATGTAGTCAAACTTTACTAATTCTGGGTCACTGAGAACGAAAATGATGCTTAAAATTGTTGATTGGCTCTAGTTTTCAAGATATGCTATTGGGTCAGTATATACGACCCTTGACTTGGGAATGGCGGAGGATAAGTGAGTTATAAAGGGAAGGGATCTCAATTCATCGAAGACGAGTCTTAAAGCTGTTTTACTGCATAATGGCAATGTTTTGCCATCAATTCCAGTTGGTCATGCAGTCCATATGAAGGAAACCTATGACCACATGAAACAACTTTTGAGGTGCATAAACTATGACCAACATCAGTGGCAGCTTTGTGGCGATTTGAAGGTTGTTGCTCTCTTGCTTGGTCTGCAGACTGGGTACACAAAGTACTGCTGTTTTCTCTGTGAATGGGATAGTCATGCAAGAGAGTCCCACTACATCAAGAAAGATTGGCCACTTCGACAGTCATTGGAGCCTGGGAGGAAAAGTGTTCAGCATCCACCACTTGTTGAATCAAGGAAGATTTTGTTACCACCCTTACACATCAAGCTGGGTCTGATGAAGAACTTTGTCAAGGCCATTGACAAAACACGAGCAGCTTTCAAGTACCTCCGTGGAAAATTTGCAAGGTTAAGTGAAGCTAAGATAAAGGGAAGGTGTCTTTGTTGGTCCTCAGATTCGTGAACTTCTTCGAGATGATGCATTTGACCATGCACTGCGTGGCAAGGAAAAGACGGCATGGAAAGCCTTCCAGTTAGTGGCAATAAATTTTCTCGGAAACAACAAGGCAGACAACTACAGGTTGTTGGTGGAAAACCTCCTCAAGGCATACAAAAGCCTTGGTTGCAACATGTCACTAAAGATACATTTTTTGCACTCTCATCTAGATTTTTTTCCACCGAACTGCGGAGCAGTGAGCGACGAGCACGGCGAGTGATTTCACCAGGACATAGCAACAATGGAGAAACACTATCAGGGCAAATGGAGCCCATCAACGCTTGCAGACTATTGCTGGACAGTGACAAGAGATGCTCCATTTAATGAATACAAGAGACAAGCCAAGAAGCGCTGAATAGACACTGAATAGGACTAAACTATGTCCATAATAGTTTTTTGCCTTTTGTTTCATAATACATTTTATTTATATAACCCTTTTGCTGATTTTTAAAGTGTTACATAAACAGAACAGATGAAATATTATCATGTAAAGCAACCATAAACACATGAAAAGACCTAGGTTTACAATTTATGATTAAAACTCTACTATCTACACAGTATACATAGACATAAAATGTAAAAACTTAAATATCTTAGAAACAGTAGCCAATCAGTTGTTTTAATTGTCATATTTGAATTCAGCACATCAAAATACATAATAAATAGCACATTTTATCTCTGAAGCAGACGACTTCTCAAAAATTGTAGACCAGTGTAATATAAATGAATTGAGATAAGGGAAATATGATCTTGACAAAGGCCTTGACATTGCATACACTTTGAAGCATGTTTAATTTTATGCACATAAGTTCCTTGAATTCAGTGGGGCTTCTCTTGTTAATAAAGCTGCCCACGGGCATAAGATTTTGCAGGATCAGGCCCCAAATCGGGAAATTTGTGTGAAGACACTGGCAACCGCAGTACCCTCAACTGAGTGCACCTGTGCAGTCCCATTAATGGGATGCAGGGGTCTGTGCTGGAATATCCGACTGTGGATTTGGTAGTTAATTAATTTTTGATGAATTATTTAATGTGTGAATTTTTGTGAGCGAATACAATATTTATAACTAACATGAATTAGTTTTAGTACACACATGTAATAATTTTATGAACCATATGGGCTGTTATGAGATGCTTTGTTGCTGTGTAATGTCAATGAAAATTTGCCAGTTTGGTGACTTTTATGTCAGTTCTTTGCAATGGCATAAAGAGGATAAAGAACTTTTTTTTTTTTTTAAATCCAGGTGTGGCTTGCATTTCAGAGGAGAAAAGTTTTTGATAAAAGGACAAAACAAATTTAAGTGTCATTTTTAAATGTTTATTTCAGAAATGTAATAACAATGAACACTCCCCCAAGATTTAAATTTTCAAACTTATTTCAAGAAATTATATTTTCCCTTGTTTTAGAGTTTAGCTAGCCTGGTATTTTTAAATTAAAAGAAAATAATGATGCTGCAACTGAATTGAAATGATGCAAAGAAGGCACATTGATGCATCTGTGGCAGGGAATCTGCCTTTGATATAGCTTCTAATGGAGTAATCTGAAGAACAAAGTACAACAATGTGATTTGAAGGGGTGCCAGCTTGAGGGGAGGAGCAGGCGATTCCAAAGTGGCTAACTCCCTCTGTTAGCACCTCAGGCATTTGAAATTCATGGTAGAGAGACATATTGCAGCTTATCTGTAAGGCACCATGCCCATGGATATGCTGCTGCCAGCTGCCGTTAGCTCAGAAAATTACTGCTTAGACCAAGAAAGGACATTTTAAAGCTTAAAGCCAAGAAAAATGGAGGAACCCCCCAAATGAAGCTCCACCCCCATCTCATGTGCTGAGCAAAAAAACTATTTACATAACATTTATTTTCAAGATGACAAAATCTATATGCCTCTCTCTGTCACTCTCTGCATCTAAATGCCAGGGTTAGTCTCCACAGTCAAATGTGAAAAAGCCCAGATGATCCCCTGTGTTCTTACATGGTCACTGATTTGACTAGGATCTGTCAGAATAACAGGCCCAGAGTTTATCTGCAGCTGATAAAAACTATGAACAGAGTGTTATATGCTTTGATTATACGCTTAGGAGGTGGGGTCTGCTTCGTATTTTAATAGGCTATGACTGATAATTGATTATTATATCCTCACCTGCCGTGTCATTTTTAAATAGAAAATGAAACCAAAAGAAATGAGGTGCACTTAAGTCACTGGCATTTCACAGAAGCCTGGTCAGTTATGTGGCCCTGAAGTGGTTATATGAATGGTATCAAGAGAGTGTCTGTGTCTAATATTGATACCAGCCTTGCAAAATTCTGCTTGGCCGCGGTCAGTATTTTGTCGATGGGCAAATAGAATATTCTGTACCACTGAAATAAACAAATGTACTTCATCTATATAACTATTTATATTATGCTAATCACCAAAGTATCTAGGTGTGGATCCACTGGTAAATTTCATGACAGTTATGCAGTACTGCCCTGGACAAAAGCACATGCTAGCAGGAATATATCAGCTTGAATATTTTTTGTTGTGGAGATGTTCCCATAATTTTATGGTGTTAGGATGGGTTGATCAGCAATTGGCAGTATTTTTTAAGGGGGTTGTTTTAACCAGGATTTTTAGCCAAATTTTCCTGTGAGGTTGTGGGAGGATCAATGAGATTTTATATTCTTTAGCCAACTTTATTGCCTGAAAAACGTAGTTTTGGGACATATTACCCGGTGGCGTAAATCAGTGTAACTCTGCTGTCATCAGTGAAGCTGCACTGACCTACACCATCTAAAGATTTGGCCCTTTAAGTTCATGAGGTAGGTTGTGATCTCACACCTGTACAAATCTAATTTTAGTGAAGTTACTCCAGATTTCCCCCAGTGCAATACAATCAGAATCTTGTCCTATATTTCTAGAATTAATTTTTTTCTGGCTTGTCTAGAAAATGTAATGTAAACTGAGGGTCAAACTGGCCCTCATTGTGCAAGTATCAATGTCTTGTCCTTCAGTTTACTAACTTTACTGCATACTTGAAGGTTCATACATTAAACTGCACTGCTCAGCACTGTATTGTACGTTCTAATAATTAATGAGAAATGGCTCGAGTTACTGATCGTTTCAGCAGAATTTACTGTGATCATCTGTATCATCTATTATTGATGTATTGCAGGAATACAAGCAATACAAGAAGAACTCACAGGGATTCCCTAATGAAACTTATAATCATTGTTTTATCTTAAAAGCTATTTGATATGGAGAAAGTGTGTCCTCCACATTTTTAAAGGTGTCAGCATGTCTTCTTTGTACAGCTACATGCTTTACCAGATTCCTCAAAGTGACCCTTTCAACTTGTTCATGCGTAAATTTGACCAGCTGTACCACATCTCTTGAAGGATCCTGAACTTTATGAACTATGTACAGCCTTGCCTATAGCATAGCTGCTTTTCGAGTGTAAGGTGGCATTTGGAGACAACTGGCAAATAGTGAGAGAGAACAGGAAGTTTTGGCATAGGGAAAACCCCCTATGCTAAGTGCCATTGGATTTTTATTGGCAAGGACTCATTCTAGCCAATAAAAGGGATAGCTCAGTGGTTTGAGCGTTGGCCTGCTAAACCCAGGGTTGTGAGTTCAATCCTTGAGGGGGCCACTTGGGGATCCGGGGCAAAATCAGTACTTGGTCCTGCTAGTGAAGTCAGGGGGATGGACTCGATGACCTTTCAAGGTCCCTTCCAGTTCTAGGAGATGGGATATCTCCATTAATTTATTTAATGAACCATACAGAACTATGTGATGGAGCTTAATCTATCTGCTATATTCTAGTAAGGTGTGAACCTGTTGTTCAAGACAGTTCCGGTATTTCAAGCTTGATTCTTAGAGCACTAAGACATCCCCTCTGTCAGTAAAAACAACACCTGAACTTCAGTTATTTGTTCTGCGGCAGCAAGCTAACAAAATCTCTGACCACAGCGCTGCACTTACTCCGATTCATGATCCTCGAAGATCGATAACAAAGAACCAGAAGGATATGTTGGCTTTATCTGATTAGAAGCCCAGCAAAAGGCAGTGACCCCCCCCCCACCTAAATTGATGGGGAAAATTTTAAATATAAAATGTCTAAAGATGTTTGCAACATTCTTTTTGTTAAAATCAAGCTTCCTTAATTTTTTCACTAGCTTAAAAAAAAAAAAAACAGCTAAAAATGTGGGTAGTGTGTGCTAATCTCTGATGTGATTTATACAAAAAAAAAAATTCCTTCCTCCTTACAAAATTTGACTTACTCATGCTGAATAACTATTTTTTATTTCAATTTTTTTTTCTTATGCACACCATCATGGTATGATTTTTGTTTCTGGTCTGGTAAATTTTCAGGATGGTTTTGCAAGGCTGTCCTACCTGCAATGTAGTCCAAAAGAGTTACTGATAAATGTTAATTGTAACCAATCATAACCTTCTATGAAGTGATTTTTTGAATATCAGAATTGGAATACCCTGAAAAGCACATTTTTGAATGAATATACAAAACTGTTTACTGTGGCGATACTTGAGCCTGTATATCAGGGGTTGGCAACGTTCGGCACGCGACTCTCCAGGGTAAGCATCCTGGTGGGCCGGGCCAGTTTTATTTACCTGCTGACGCGGCAGGTTTGGCCGATCGCGGCTCCCACTGACCGCGGTTCGCCGTCCCGGGCCAATGGGGGTGGCGAGAAGCCGCGGCCAGCACATCGCTCGCCCGTGCCGCTTCTCGCCGCCCCCATTGGCCCGGGACAGAGAACCGCAGCCAGTGGGGGCCGCGATCGGCCGAACCTGCCGCGTCAGCAGGTAAATAAAACTGGCCCGGCCTGCCAGGGTGCTTACACTGGCGAGCCGCGTGCCGAACGTTGCCGACCCCTGCTGTATATAATAATGGTCGCTTAACAATATTGTTACTCTCAAGCTTGCATTCTTATTTTTCTTGTAGTTAAATATAAAGGTGTTTTCATACTACAGAGCCAAATTATCAAAGCTATAATATCATCATAGACAATAAAGTACTTTAAAAAAATCCTTTTAAATCTCAAATCTGACATGCATATCTCTTCCTCTGATCTGTTGCTTTAATTACCCTTACTTCTACTGTATTTGTGAACTGTTTTTTTCTAGCATTCCTAAAGCACATTTTTTATTTTATTTTTTTTCTAATGGGATTTCAGGCTCCTAGACTTTAATGTGATGCTTTGAGGCACACATATCTCCTATATATGATACCTGGGCAGTAAGCAGCTGAATGGGCTTGTGCTCCGCTGTCTTGCAGTTTTTAAGTAATGTAGCAGCAAATAACTTTAAGCATATGAAGACGGTTTTGAAGTCCAGCAGTTATTTGGAAAAAGAACTACATGGGAATGTAACCTTTATCTTAAATGATTGTCTGCCATTTTTGTCAAGCAGCAGAGCAGACTTGAATGTGGCTTGCTGTGCGGTAATTGCACAACCATAAAATGCTACCATGCAACTTAATATTTCTGTTTCTTGTTGAATAAAATGGTCTGGCTAGCAGATCTGCAAATGCCAGGTTTTCTTGTTTACATTGCTTCTCACTTTTTAGCACCAGCGGTTTAAAAGAAAAGTTTTTCCAGTGACAAGCCATAATTTAAAAAATGATGGATGCATAATAGGGTATAACAGCTAGAGATTTTTTTTAGGACACATTTGAATAGTTCTATTTCCAAATTTTACTGTAGAAAAATAGTAGAGTGAATCTACAGCTATACACTGCAATTCTGTAGTCATACCGCTCTGTGCTGTGGTCCTATATGTTTTAGCCAACTAATTAGGGCTATGCTTGGTTGAATATTTGGATGGGAAACTAAGTATCATGGAAACTGTTTGGCAGTTCAGCAGGTGGGACTCTTCACTTTGTCAGTACTGAATCAGAGCCCTGGTATATTGTTAAGGGGCACTGGACTGTTGTATGAGACATAAAACATGAGTTCTGAATCTTTGTGTCCATTAAAATTCACATATTACTTTTTGTAACAGTAGGGGTGTTTCCTGAGTTCTGATTTCTCCAAGGTAATTAAATTCTACCTACCTGTATCTCTCCTGCACTTTTAGTTGAATAGAGTATTTTTCTTCATTTCTTGTCTTAAATTTCTGTGTAGTGCTATTGTACATTGTTAAGTAGCTACTGCAGAACTGGTTGCATTTAAGTATGGAGTAAAGCATTCTCCTAACTTCCCTTACAGGGATGTTTGGATGAGCACTTAGATAAGGAATGTGTTTAGAGATCCTTGGATGAAAGAAACTGTATTCTTACATATTTAAGCTTTAGTTTAAACATAAATAAATGTTGTAGTTTTAAATCGGGAAGAAGGGTAGAGTGGGGGACTTTAGAAATAAAATCATTATCTTAGAAACGACATCTTGAACAGCTTTGAGGCTATGTATCGACTAAGCCTAACCTCACCCCTGGGAGGTAGCTAAATATTATTATCCCCATTTTATAGATAGAGATGGATAAGGATGTGTATTTCTGAAGTGCTGAATGACTGATGTTTCCATTAAAGTCAGTGGGAGTATTGCAAACTCAGAACCTCTGAAAATAAGCCCATAAATTATTGTAAGGTTCATGGTCGCATAGGTACTCTGTAACATAACTAGTGATAGAACCCAGAGCTCCTGACTGTACTCTGCTTTAGCCACAAGATTATCCTCCCCAACTGTTTGTATTATTTCCCATAGAACTCTCTTAGACTATATGTGTGACTGGCTGGTAAGTATCTCCTCTTAGATGCCTGCAAAACAAACAAATAAAAAACATGTATCAGCAGTTAAAATTGTTGAAGTACTTGTACACAACTTCCCTCAAAAGGACGTATTCCTCTCTCACTTTCAATACTAAGATATGTAGGCGAGGGGGTGCAAATTGTATCTTTTGCTGAAAACCATTAATGGCACACCCATTTAATCGGAGCAGTTGCTGGGGAATAAATTCAGCATAGTTGATTTCACTGACTAAACACTGTATAGATGATGTACCTGGTGATGTTTGCAAACCTATTTACAGTAACTAACAGGTGCAAATTGGTGTTTGTTGACTTATAGTTAAATTGGTGCAGGCTTTTACTAACTTAATGCTACATCCCTGCCATTAAACAAGTGAAGCAATGTACTATTCAGAACTGTTTTAATGGTTTATACAATGCATATTTTTATGTAACACATGAAATAAGTGTCAGCCTCCTGGCACAAAGTGTAAGGATTTGACAGCTGAGATGGTCATTTAATTGACTAGTTTATTTCTACTCTGTGTGACTAGTTAAGGCAATTCTACTGTATATGCATGTAAATAAACTAGATGTTTTATATTTATTGAAAGTTTAAAGGTATTTGAAGCCATATCAATAAAATAACTCAGTACATTTTAAAAGAACATGTGTCTACATTGGGGTGACATAAGGTTGATTGCTCAAGAGAAATTTGTGGTGTTTAAAGTTCTTTTTCCTGATCTTGGTACTGGAAGATTTTTGCCATTGATGTAAAGAGTCAGAGCTTGGATTTTTTTCAGGAGAAAGATGTCTAGTCAGTTGCACTGCAGCTTGAACAGCTTTTGTAGAACTTATGATCCATTTCCATTCAGGCCTAGAGCCTTCTCAGTAGTTTCTAAAACAAGCACGTTTGTTTTTCAATTCTTTAGCTCCATCAGTACAGCTGAAATAGTCCCCGTTGGGGAAAAAGTAAATTGCCCAGCCTTGCCTTGAATCTGGAAGCTCAAATCCTTCCTTTTTATAATAGTTGTTAAAGTTAACATTTCCCTTGTATTTGATTTCTCTCAGGAGCTTAGATGAAAAGGCAGTTAACACTCTTCATCCTGTTCTCTTTGCTAATACTCTGCTTGATTTTAAGCCATCAGCTAATTAATGTCATGCAGAAAGTTGTGTGAATGTGTGCCTTGTCTGCACCTGAGAATAACCTCATCCAGCAGTCAGTCTAGCTATACGGGGGTCCCCGGTGTACATCTCCCCCTTATCTGTTGTTTCAGATATCCGTCGCTCATCAATACAGGAACGTGTTCCAATTTACGTTGGTCCTGATCTGCATATCTATCGTTTGCACGGATAGAGACTGACATGAATTGGAACATGTTCCCCTATTGTACAGTACTGTACTTGCCTCCACTGGCTACGTTCAAGGCTTATTACCTATGGAGGACGTTCTCCATGCTGATTAAGGAGACAGCAGGTGAAGGAAAACCCAGTGTAAAGGAGTTTTGGAAGTCCTACAACATCTTGAACGGCATGGAAAACATTGACGCGTCATGGGAAGAGGTCACTTCGCAACGTATGAACGGCATTTGGCGCCGTGCATACCCAGATGCTGTCCACAACTTTGTGGGATTTGATGCCATTCCTGCTCTCAAGCAAGAAATTGTGAAGTTGACGAAGGATGTCGGCTTCAAAAAGGTGGAGGAGGAGGATGTACAGGAGTTGTTGGAGTCTCATGCTGAGCAAATGACAAATGAGGAACTGATTGAGCTGGACTACCAACGGATATCCGAAGAAAGCAAGGATGATGATGACAACGTAGGGCAGAAAGCCAGGAGTCTGACAAGAAAGAATCTCTCCCGTTTCTTTGGATTGCTGGATGAGATGACGGAAATCCTATAGAGCAGTGATCCTTTTCATGACCTGTCTGCCAAAATCTGCAGGGCTCTCAGTGACGCAGTGGCTTGCTACAGGGAGATCTATCATTCAAAGATTCATGCAAAAGAGCAGATGTTGATAAAATCCTTTTTTAAGATTTCTGCAACCAAAAAGCCAGCCATGAAAAAGCCAGCTCAAGAAAACCCAGCCGCCACCCCTACCTAAATTTAACGTAATTAACACTGTTTTATACTCTATTACTGTATTGTATTTACTATATTAAAATGTTCTATGTGTTTGGACGGTGTTAGTAAGGTCCTTCATTATTTTATTCAATGTTTTATATGTAAAATGTGTACCTAAGAACCTGTCATTGTAAAAAGGTACACTGTTTAGGTGAAAAGAGCATTGTCATAGGCAATGTGGTGAAGTTGTGAATGCATCCCACCCCCAATTCCATTATTTCTTATGGGGAAAAATTCCTCGGTATACATCGTTTCAGTATCCATCGCCCTTTTCAAGAACGCAACTCCAGTGTATAGAGGGAACCCCCTGTATTAGTGCCGATCTCTATGCGTAGACAGCTTCAAGAAAGGATAACACTAACTCAATTGGTGCAAATCCTTGCCTGCCTTGTTCTGTGTTTAGGGGTCGGCACTGGGTCAGATACCCTGACTGCTGAATCAGGGCTATTCCTGTGGCCATGTCTATGCTACAAACTTTGGTCAGCTCACATTATGTCAGCACACATCTGCTGAAGTTTGTAAATCACTCAGACATGTGCATACTTGACTACTTGCATCGGCATTGTGCATGCTTATCTTGAGTGCTTGTGCATGGCTGGAGTACCCACGGAAAAAAATTACAGGTGCTTAGCACCCACCAGCAGCCAACCTTCTCCTCCCCCCCACTCCTGCCCACTGACGGCCCCGCCAATCAACTCCAGGAGCCTCTGGAGGGGAGGAGCAGGGACAGGGCGTGCTCGGGGGAAGGGGCGGAGTGGGAGCGGGAAGAAGTGGGGTGCTGCCTAGGGGGAAAGGGTGGAGTGGGGGGTGGAAATGGGGTGGAGCAGGGGTGGGAAGAGGCAGGGCGGGGGTGGGGACTTGGGGGAAGAGATGGAGTAGGGGCGGGCCTGGGGCTGAGTGGGGGTTGAGCACCACCGGGAAAAATTAGAAGCTGGCACCTGTGCTGGAAGGGACCTTGAGAGGGTCATCTATTCCGGTCCCCTGCACTCATGGCAGAACTAAGTATTATCTAGACCGGGGTTCTCAAACTAGGGGTCGGGACCCCTCAGAGAGTCGCGAGGTCATTACATGGGGGGTTGTGAGCTGTCAGCCTCCACCCCAAACCCCGCTTTGCCTCCAGCATTGTTAATATATTTAACACCATTATAAAGTGTTTTTTTAATGTATGGGGGGGGGTGTCGCACTCAGAGGCTTGCTGTGTGAAAGGGGTCACCAGTACAAAAGTCTGAGAACCCCTGATCTAGACCATACCTGACAGGTGTTTGTCTAACCTGCCCTTAAAAATCTCCAATGAGGGAGATTCCACAACCACCCTAGAATGTCTTCGGGGTCAGTTTACTGAGAGACAGCAAAAAACAATTCAAGGTTGTTGGTGGTCTTGAAGCTGCAGATGGTGGAGTGCTGCTTCTGGGCCTGAGAAATGAGCACTGATTGGTGGGATTGCATCATAATGTAGATTTGGGTCAACGAGAAATGGCTGCAGAACTTTCAGATGCAAAAAGCCACATTCCTAAATCTGTGTGCCGGGCTTGCCCCAGCCCTCCAGGGCAGGGACACCAAAATGAGAGCTGCACTGACAGTGGAGAAGGGATTGGCATTTTATTCTTGGGGGAATTCTGTACCAAAAAATATTTAAAAATTCTGCATATTTTATTTGTCAAAATAACACAATGTAATCATGCCAGTTTCAGTAATTTTGGTAATTTATTTCAAATGTCTGTCAGCAAGTATGTCTGTAACAATACAGACAACAAAAAAATTCAGGAAATGTTTTATGACAAATAGATTGCTTACTAGGCATATTAATATAGAACTTTGAGTAATAATTAAGGCTACATTTTAGTCACTGGTATTTTTAGTAAAAGTCATGGACAGGTCACAGGCAGTAAACAATAATTCACAGCCTGTGACCTGTCCATGACTTTTACTATGTACCCCTGACTAAAACTTGGGGGGGCGGGTCTGGGGAGGGAAGCCCGGGTGCTGCGGGGGGAATGGCAGTATGCGGCGCGGGACCCCCGCTGGTGCTGGGGAGGGGAGGGGCACAGGCATCAGCGCAGGGCCTGGGATCCCGGCTGGTGCTGGGGGTGGGGAAGGAGGAGAGGGTTAGTGGGACCAGCAGGTTCCCTACCTACCCCTTTCTGCCTCCCTACCTTCTTTGAGATCCCTCCTTTTCTAGCAGGCCAATATTGGTTGCAGTTGTGAGTGTCTGCCTCCATGACGGTCAGTTGTGGTAGCTGCATGAGGGTGAGGTCAGGGTGCTTGCCTGTAAGCAGGAGAGGCTCTCCTCTCCCTTCTCCCTCTGCTCAGTATGTGGTTTGTAGACCCCATTACACTGCTTCTTGTGTCCTGTTGACTCACAGGTATTATGGAGGGGAAAAGCTGCCTCCAGGGTGGAGATAGAGCAGCTGATTCCTGACTTTGAACAGCTAGACACAAGGGCTATTACAAGAGCTCAACTTGGAGTTGTGTGGTTGAAGAAGGTAGGAAAGAGCACTTTAATGGTCAGCCACGATAATGTTCTGTATGGGTGTTTTATGGGCGTAGAGCTTTGGGTGCTGCTAAGAACTATGTAATGCTTGTTGTACGTTTATAAATGTGACTAGGTGTTTTCCTGAAGCTATGCATTATGTGGTGCTTGCTATACGTTTACAAGTACTGTTTGCCTTGACTACGGCTATGCATTATTGCAGTATTGGTTGTGAAGTAATAAAGATAATTTGATTCTCCAAAAATAGAACTTTGAGTGTATGTGGGGGGGGGGGGGGGGGGAGAAACTGTGGAAAACCAGTGTGCAACACCCCCGCTCCCCTCCCCCGGCAATGTTATGCAATTTTTTAACATAACTTAATGGGTGAAAATATAAAATTAGAAAGGAAATGAACATTAGTACATTTGAGTACACAAATATAGTTCATTGTACATATACGCCAACCGTGCTTCTCACAGGTCAGTGTACATAAACTGTTTTCCTTGCTGTCGCCTGGCATGGAGTGGAGGGGTAATGATGTGCACTAGGATGCCATGTGGTATGTTATGGGAGTGTAGGGAGCAGCGACCATGGTGTTCTCTAAGGCCTGCAAAGGGTGGAAAGTCTGGATTTTTAGACCTGTAGGTCAGTCAGGGTCTGTAGCAATTGGGTTTGCTGCCTCAGAAGACCTATGTCCTGATGCATTTCCCTCTTCTTGTCTTGCTGGGACTTCTGGGCCTTTTTCTTGTCCTCCCTTTTTCCATGTTGTCAGACATATTGGCCTTCCAAGCCCTTTGATCACGGTCCAGACAGCAGTGGCTCAAGAATCTTGCCGAACATGTCCTCCCTAGTCCTCTTCTTTCTATTTCTCCTGTCCCCTGGCCTAACCCCAATAGGTGAATAAAAAGCAGATGTCAGCTCTACCTCAGTTTGTTGTATGGCATGCAGTTCCTTGTAGAAGCGGCAGGTCTGCTTCATAGCTTGAGATCTGTTGTTGGCCTCTTCAGTCTTGTGGTATGCCTGGCAAAGTTCCTTTGCTGTCACGCAGCACTGCTACTGATCCCTGTCTTACCCCTTTGCCTGCATCCGCCATGCAATCTGGTTGTAGATGGTCACGTATGCAGCCCTGGGCACCCAAACCATACTGCTAGGGAGGGTCGCATGACTGCTCTTGTGGCTTCCCTTTGCTTTCCCGTCAGAAAGTCCTATTTCTACAGGGAAACAAAAATCTGTGGGGGACGTAAATTCTGCACATGCACAGTGGCACAGAATCTCCCCAGCAGTAAGTATCCTCACTTGCACTGTGTTGACCTCAGTAGGTTGACAATGACTCTGTGCCATTTGAGGAGGTGGTTTTATTCCATCACTCTAATGAGGTGCTTATGTCAGCCAAAGAAAAAGTTGAATATAGACATGTGCACAAATAGTTCTATACAAGGTGACTTGCATCAGCCTATCTTCGTAGTGTAGACTAGGCCTCAGTCTTAAGTTCATTTTGAGTGTTTTCCTCTCCTGGCACACAAGTCATCTTTAGAATCTTATTCTGGGGTAGATACAAATGCTATGTCACACTAGGAAGCTAGAAATCTCCTCTTTCCAGTGGCATAAAGCTTCAGCTCCTAGCGATGTGGTGGTGCTACAAAATATTGGGGTTAAAATTGTCATGATTTAACATTACAGGAAAGCTGTTATGTGCCCCAGGATTGAATTTTGCTTGAATTGAGGTGTAATAAGTGGAGTGGGGGGGATCTCCTTCATTTGGGGAAGATTGTTTGTTTGTTTTATTTTTAATGGCAGCTATCTAAAGCTGCTAGGGAATTGGAATCTTTGTCTTGCAAAATTTGGCAGATTAGAGATAAAGGGAAGAAGATGATATTGGGTGCAGTTAGACCAGCAGGGACTCCTGTGCTGGACTCCCCTACTCCTTGGTATAAAAGAGAAGGTGCTGACAGCATGAGGGCACCTCCCCTTTGGAATGCATCTCCCTTCCCTACTCTGGTCTGAAATAGCCTAAGCCTGCTTGCCTTCCAGGCACGCTGCAAAGCTCATCTATTTGAGTGGGCTGTCAGGAAGGGCTGAAGCCCTTGGGGGTGGGTTTTCTGTTTGGGGAGAAGGTGGGCTGGGAGGTTTAATTCATACGGGGCCTGCTGAGTGTTGATTACGATTCAATGTGTTGGGTGGTATGAGGCAGTGCTTTGTAACTCCTCCTTAATGTGTGTTTAAATTGATGTCAGTGGAGCTTAGAGCTCTGCATGGGTGTTCTTTTGTGTGGAGCTTTTAAGTCAAAATGAAAATAAATATATGGTTTGTACTAGCAGTGCTGTCTGGTTATTACTAATAAAAATGTACTTTTTGAGTCCACCTTTAGAGTCTGTGAAGTATAAATATGTGAAACCAGGGACTGAGCTTTCCAGGGCACGTAGAAATCTTTCCCAGGTGGGAAGCAAGCATCCACTTCTGTAGAATATAAATACACTTTCATTAAAAATAAATTCCATTTATAACCTTCGTGGGGGCAAAAGAAAGCTGTGAAGCATGAACCAAGTATAACCAATGCAGTAATGTCTTCCTAAGTCTGCAAAGAAACCACTCTGGTATCACTGCCTCTACTGGCAGAAGGGAGCATGGCTGCTGTTGTTGTTCCTAGGAATAGGGAGCCCCAGGAGGAGTGGGGGACACAACCACTCCAGTGGAGTGTTTTGTGTGTTTGTAGTGCTGACATCACCTGCCATCTGCACACAGGGCTCTGTGGAGGCTTGGGCTGGGGAGGAACAGCATAAATTGAGTTATTGGGGCCAGGTGATGCCCAGTAACAACAACTTGTCCTGGCTTGAACTGATTTATGAGGCGGGAGGGGGGCAGCTTTGATTTACCACCAGTATACGGAGGGCAGCAGAGTTCATCCAGCAAAAAATTGGGACCATAGGTGAATGCTTAGACAGGCTGGCAACAGGGTGGATTGATTGATATCACTGATTTTAATCATGATTTAAATTATCAGTTGTAAATGTGTTTTGCATTTGTACTTTTTAGTTATTTTCCTAAAGAAATGTTAATTCTTATTCGTCAGGAACCACTGACACATGTTGAGTTGCAACTAAATATAGTCTTTACACTAAATATGGTGCTTCTTCTTCGAGTGATTGTTCACGTCCATTCCAAGCAGGTGTGTGCACGCCAGCCAGAAGATTTTTCCCCTAGCTCTACACATCAATGTCAAAGAGCTGGGAGCGGTGCGTCTGGCATGCTACGCTTTCAAAACCCACATAGTGGGCAGGTGTGTCTCAGTCCTCACAGACAACACCTCAGCAATGTTCTATATCAACAAACAGGGGGGTGCACGCTCCTCTCCCCGGTGCCAGGAAGCCCTCATGCTGTGGGCCCTCTGTGTAGAACACTCGATCCACCTACAGGCGTCAGACCTCCCAGGGGTTCAGAACGTACTGGTGGACAGCCTCAGCCGGACCTTCCATGACCACAAATGGTCCTTTCAACCAGATGTGGTGAACTCAATCTTCCGATTCTGGGGTTCTCCCCAGATAGACCTGTTAGCCAATTGTGGCAACAGGAAGTGTCAGGTATTCTGCTCCCTAAGGAGTCACAGCCTGGGGTCCATCGGGGATGCCTTCCTTCTCTTTTGGGTGGACCACCTGCTCTGTGCTTTTCCACCTATCCCACTGGTCCACATGGTGTTCCTCAAGATCCGCAGGGACCGGGCTCGAGCTATACTGATAGCGCCGGCATGGCTGCGCCAACACTGGTTCACCTCGCTCCTGGAAACTTCGGTGGCGGCTCCACTCACCTTACCGCTAGTCCAGGACCTGATCACACAGGACCATGGCAGACTCCGGCACCCAGATCTGGAGTCTCTTCACCTCACAGCCTGGATGCCCCATGGCTAAGCACCACGGAGCAGTCATGTTTGGACCAGGTCAAGCAAGTCCTCCTGGGTAGTAGAAAGCCTTCCACCAGGGCAATGTACCTTGCCAAGTGGAAACGTTTCTCCATCTGGGTCGAGCAACACTAACAGTTGCCTCTCCTTGCCCCCATACAGTTCATACTGGACTACCTCCTGCACCTAAAACATCAAGATCTGTCCCTGTCATCACTAAGGGTCCATTTACCCGCCATCTCTGCCTTCCATCCAGGCTCAGATGGTTTCTCGATTATTATAATTTTTTTTTTTGGTAAACCCTATAGTCAGTCGCTTCTTCAAGGGTTTGGACAGGCTCTTCCCGCACACTCGTCAGCCTGTTCCAGCCTGGGACCTCAATCTAGTCCTATCTAGACTTACGGGCCCCCCATTTGAACCACTGGCCACCTGCTCGTTGTTGTATCTCTCATTCAAGGTTGCGTTCCTCATAGCAATTACCTCGGCTCGAAGGGTTTCGGAGCTCCGGCCCTCACGTCTGAGCCCCCTTACGCAGTTTTTCATAAGGACAAGGTCCAACTTAGACCTCACCCTGCTTTCCTCCCTAAGGTTGTTTCACATGGCTCAGGACATTTTTCTCCTAGTGTTTTACCCCAAGCTGCACTCCTCCGATAGGGAGCGCAGGCTGCACTCACTGGATGTATGCAGAGCCTTAGCCTTCTATATAGAGAGAACTAAGCCATTTCGGAAGTCCGTCCAACTTTTTGTGGCCATGGTGGATAGAATGAAAGGTCTCCTCGTGTCCTCTCAGCATATCTCGTCGTGGATCAAATCTTGCATTAAGGAGTGTTACGGCTGGGGGAAGGTGCGTGCCACGCCGATTGTTGCCCACTCCACAAGGGCAAGGCACAGGAAGTAATTCTCGCTAGTCTGCGCTGATTGGGCCTCAACATTTATTGTGTCCAGTTTTGGGCACCACATTTCAGAAAAGATGTGGACAAATTAGAGAAAGTTCAGAGATGAGCAACAAAAATGATTAAAGGTCTAGGAAACATGACCTATGAGGGAAGATTTAAAAAATTGGGTTTGTTTAGTCCGGAGAAGAGAAGACTGAGGGTGGGACACGATAACAGTTTTTAAGTACATAAAAGGAGGAGGGAGAAAAATTGTTTTCCTTAACCTCTGAGGATAGGACACGAAGCAATAGGTTTAAATTGCAGCAAGGGCTGTTTAGGTTGGACATTAGAGAAAACTTCCTAACTCTCAGGGTGGTTAAGCACTAGAATAAATTGTATAGGGAGATTGTGAAATCTCTGTCTAACCTGCTCTTAAAAATCTCCAATGACGAGCGCCTGGCAGGGATGGTCTAGATAATACTTTAGTCCTACATTGAGCTCATGGGACTGGACTAGAAGGCTTCTTGAGAGCCCTTCCATTCCTACAATTCTGTCCTCCAGACAGTTAAAATCCTTTTAAGTCCCGTCAGTGCTCCAATACAGATATCTCCTCTATTTGTCAGGAAACTACCTTGTTGTAGCTAGGTTCCCCTGCCATTGTGATTATTGTAGTATAGATGGCCTTGCCTTGTTATCTAGCTGCATGGATAGCTTTTTGACATCTACAATTTAAGCATCTTTTTTATTTTGTGGTACTTCTGAAAATGTGGATACAGACTCAGGATTCTTAGATGTATAGTGTTTTGTCTTACTGATGCAAAAATGTATGTTTTGTGAAAAACATTAAGACCATGAGGGTTTTGGTGATAATAGCTCTCAAGAGCAATCATCTTGTTCAGAAGACCATTTTAATTTCTGGTAACATCCTCTCCTACCTTTTCTGTTTCCAAAACATTATTAGGGGTCTGTCCATAGATTTAACTTCTGTACAGATATAGGTTTTTTGATTTTAATACTCACTTGGCATATATTCTTATGCTGCTGTCTGCTGATCCCTTGACATTTTACTAATGTTCCAATGATGGACAGTTCTGAAAATGGTAATTCATTATTTATTATTGTGAGAAACAGCTGTGGAATACCTCTCTGAGACAAGGGTTATTTTAATTGTTATTTTTCCTTTAGGGTGAAATGCCGGTCACGATCTTGGTGTGCAATATCTCTCACGATGAAGAGCCGGATACCTCTTGTTCTCCTTGCCTGCGGCTCATTTAACCCCATCACAAACATGCACATGCGTTTATTTGAGCTGGCTAGAGATCACCTTCATCAAACAGGTCAGTAGGATGGAGTTTATGCAGCCCTCTTGGGGAACATGGAGTATTTGAAATGAAAGGGAGGTTGGATTTTCCAGTCTCGGGACTAAGGGCTGATTGGCTGTCATTTTAACATTTTCATGGTCTTATTTTTTGCTAATTAAGTATGACTCTTTGATAACACACTTGATGGAATGTTGAATAAAGAAATTCTAGTGTTACCGCCTCCTGTTGAGTCTAGTTACCCACCGTGGAGATTTTATAACAAGGTGTTCGCACAATTGCAGTTAGTTTTGTCAACAGTTTTAAGATCTCATTTGCAGTGGAAATTTGCTGCATGCTGTAGGTCTGGTGAAAGGGTGCCCTTCTTTGGTACAGAGAAGAAGCATTGATGTTGAAATTTTGGGATTTTATGATGAGGTAGTAATTTAATATGAAGAAATGGTGCAGTTTGCAGTTTTGACTACCATGTAAAACTGGGAAGGGGGGAAAAAGTGAGATTCATTACCCATATTCATTAAGGGCTAGAACTTTCCTCCCCTAGCAAAATAGTCTACATGAGGGACAGGAGGTCAAAATTTCAGCAAGCTAGGAAATCTCAGCAGCTAAGCGGAGTGGCTAGTGGCCTAGAGAATCGTCAGTTTAAAAGAAAGCAAGAATCTGAAGCAGCACAGTGTTGCTATGAAGGAAAGAATCCCAACATTGATTAACTCTTAATGCCTGAGTGCTTTCTCCCAGAAATTGTCAGGGAGTGGGGATAAGTAATTGATCGGAAGTGGCGGGGGGGGCAGGGGGATGTAAGGAATGGGTAAGGAGATAAGGCATTTGAAAGTGATTGGAGAATAGCATTAGCAAGAATTGTTTGGTCAAACATGGGGATCCAGAAATGCTGCTAACCTGCATTGGTTAGAGAGCAGCACTTGCATGCTAATGGCATGCTTTGAGAGGAAACAGAGTGGTTTTCTGGAGGGAGAATTGCTGCGCTCTCGCTGTGGTACTAAAGGGTTTCAATCCTCTTTTGGGCTACTGCTCCCCGTGCTGTACAGCTGGACAAAGAGAGTATGGGCAGGGGTAGGAGTGGGTCATGACTCCATCTGCTCCAATATGCAAGGCAGCAAGCTGAGGTGGTGTGAAGTGGGAATCAATCTGATACTGGAACAGGCCAGTGGCTGATTGCTTTCCCCGAAGGAAGGACTGAACCTGGAAATGAATTATGACTGTCTGAATCACAGTTCATTCCCTGGTCTGCTCTAAGGGCAGTGCAGCCAGGCACTGCCCCTCACTCTGGCAGATTGTTAAATCATAATTTAGCCCAAATTTTATTAGAAATGTGCCTTTGGAAGGTTGGAATGAAAGTTTTGCTTTGCAGTGTGACTTTCAATTCTTTGATATGTGATAGGGTTGTTGAATTGAAATTGAATGAGTTAGGCTGTTGTTGTGTCAGTGTGATGAGTGGTGGAGTTAGTGGGCTAATGTTTGGTGATTGGTATTGTGAGGGATGTAACTTGTTTTTTTGTTTTTTTTTTTACTTTTTCATTTAATCAGTGTCAACACAGGTAATTGAGTAATGCACATTGTACAGTACATCCTTCCTTCTGTTAAAACAAATAGACCTGTTGTTCACTTATTTATTTTACACTTAGAAGGTCTCCATCATAAGAGTATCTTCTGTTAATGCATAGAGATTTACTAATATAAATAGTCTAAGCAATAAGGGGAATAGTTATCTCATGGTCTTCTGTAGCACCATAAATGTGCTTTCTAAGTGCTTCCCAGGTAAACTAGATCTGCATACCAATAGCTTTGTGGAATCTTCTCCCAGGGCTATGGGAAGTTTTACTTGAGGTAACTAGATAGATTTAAAAAAAAAAAAATCATTCGAGCTGTGGTAGGGAACTCTCTAAGAGAAGGGTCTGGTAGCCTGCCCTAGACCAGGGGTCGGCAACGTTTGGCACGTGGCTCGCCAGGGTAAGTATCCTGGCGGGCCGGGCCAGTTTATTTACCTGCTGATGCGGCAGGTTCGGCCGATCGCAGCCCCACTGGCCGCGGTTCACCGTCCCGGGCCAATGGGGGTGGCGAGAAGCAGCGTGGGTGAGGGATGTGCTGGCCGCGGCTTCCCGCCACCCCCATTGGCCCGGGGCGGCGAACCAAGGCCAGTGAGGGCCACGATCGGCCGAACCTGCCGCGTCAGGAGGTAAATAAACTGGCCCAGCCCGCTAGGGTGCTTACCCTGGCGAGCCGCGTGCCAAACGTTGCCGACCCCTGCCCTAGACATTGGTCACACTCTGAGTTAGTCTCCTCCAGAAGCTTGTTTCACAGTAGAATCCCTCACCCAGAAAGCTTAAATGCTTCGTCCTTCGCTTTGTCTGCTGCATTGTTCCAGAGGAATGCAGATATCTGGGCAGGATGTGGATAGAGATGTGCTTGCTGATGTAACTGAGTCCTGATTGATTGATTGGCTTGGAAGATGAGGACCATGACCTACGCAGACTAGAAACCTATGATGCGGTCAGAGGTCAGTGGTGCTGTGTCACAGAGGCCTGTTTCACTAAAAGGGGACCGTGATCTGCTCTATTTTGCGTTGCTTCCGTCTTCAGATACAGGTGTTGTAATAATGCTCTCTGTGAGTAACAAACATAAGGAATCTGTGGCATGGTCCTTCTTCAGAAGGTGTGAAGTTGCTAGCAAGCTGAAGGTAGAAGAAAACATTTTTGGTTACTGATGCTACCTGGTTGTCTCTGCTCAATGATGAGTCAGACAGAAGCTATATAGCAGTTATACAATAGTATGCCTCAATTTCTCTTCACAGTCCTGCTTCACTGTTACGAATGGCATGAATCACCCTTTTGCATATAACATAACTGACATCATCTCTGGTAATTTTTTCCCATCTTTTTGCACACCTCTTCCGTTTCAAATGCAGGCGTTATATTCCTATTTCACATACTTTCCCACTTTAGGAATGGCATTTTATTGAGTGCCTTTAGATTTTCAGTTGTTTCAGATGTTCCCCTGCCATCTTTATAGTTTGTATGGATTCACACAGTTTCAATAGACAGTGAGAAAAGCCAATTCTAGAACCCGCCTGACATTAGGTGATTTGAAAAATTTTTGATAGTATTCTGGTTTGTATATCTTCTGTTGGTTGGTGTCTCCTAGCTGGGTGCTCTAGACAAGCTGAAGAGGGGGTGGCAGACCAAAGAGAAGAACAGTGAAGATCAGTGAAGCTGCAGGGACCCCAGATCCATTCACCCAGCACATGCCGTAAACATGTTGCTGCATGGTAAAACTCTCATTGTGGCCCCTAAGGTAGCTGGCTGCAGGAGTAGCTGGCATGTAGAAGACTGCAGGCTTTGACAGCCTCTCTTTTCTGCACCTGTGACTTTCGTGTGGATTTCCTTCAGTGGATTCCCCTCTCACCCTGAAGCATATAGTCTTCAGGAGAGTAGAGGAATGAGGAGGAAGATTGGAGTTAACAGACAGGGTTTTGAGAGGAGAAGAGTCAGTAAAAAAGAATATGGGGGAAGGAAGGAAGGAAAGAAAGGGGGGAAAAGTGAGAGAAAATGGACTGAAAGAAGATGAGATGGTTGCTGTGGTGTTAGGACATTGTTCAGTGGGGATAGGGAGGTGACACCCAACAGAGAGCACCAGCAAAACCAGTTGGGAACAACTTGAGTTACCAACTTGTATACATGTGAAAAGGCTTTATTGTAACCAGTATTACTTACTATTCACACCTTGCTTCTTCATGGCAAAATATGATTGCTGCTCTTTCCCCATAATTCAGATGTACACCATGCATGATACCTCAAAAACTTACAAAAAGCATGTCCATGACACACAGGAGTCAAATCAACCTGTCTCCTAGCTCTTCACATTTAACAGATGATACTAGAGATTTTTTTTCCTCTTTGTGTTTCCAATATATCCTGAGTTCTTCGATATAGTCTGGTGCAATATGTTGATTATAGAGGCCCTTCTTACATGTATTACTAGTAGCTAATAATCCATCAGTAGAGTACCATAATATCATAGATGTTGCTCTGTACTTCTGTGACCAAAAGCACCACTATAGTCACACGCTACACACTTGTGACGGACTGTTGGGCAACAGCAGCTGAGCCACTACAACTCTGATTAATTACTAGAACAGACCTTATTAAGAAGAGCTGTGTCTAATTGAGGCTGAGGAGAACTAAAAGGCCATATGGGAAAGGGGGTTGCAAAAAGATACCTTGCCTTAGGAGCTGAGGGTTTCCTAGGACTGTAGGGGTAAGGCTATATGGTGTGTAATGATGGTGGAAACAAATATTGTTAAGAAAGTGCATGGAGTGTTTTACCAGCAAAAAGGTCTCTGAGCTGTTTGTGGGCTTGAGCAGAGGCAAGAGCGAACTGGCCCTGCCACAACACCATTGTAATAATCTTTGTACAAAAATATGCCTTGTGAGGGTATTGTCTGAGAACTAATAATTCAGTGGTCAATATGGTGATATGTAAAGTTATAAATTCCCCCTGTATGATGATATTGGCAAACGTTCAAAACCAGACAGCCCTGCTTAAGTAAATGTTGTTAAACAGGTCCAAGGAATGTCTATTTACTTCAATTTACATATAAGTAATAAATGGGGTATTCAAGCTAGCAGGGGGAGGAGATAGCAGGAAACAGAACCATTTGCATTTTAGCAAACACAACCCAACGAAAAGGAGGGGAGTGTCTGCTTGAATAACATTACTTTCAAGGGTAACCCTGAGAAAAATCCACTTCAAAGGTTCACTGGACTATAAAAGAAAAAGGAGAACCCCAAGTTATCTCTCTCACCTAAGAAGATAAAGGCACCAGCACCTTTGAGCCTATGGGAGAGATCCCGACCAAGGAAAGGATCAGTCTCCATCTTGCTGGAAGACTGGGGGTGAAAAAGGCCATCTTAAACAAGGCCTTGAACCAAAATTGATAGATTCTTTTAGGCTCTTATGTGTTTTCACTTTTAATTGCTTGTAACCATTTCTAACTTTATCTCTTAGGATTTTAAGTGAATTCCAGTATATCTTCTTTTGATGATAATCTTGATTTTTTTAATCTAAACCAGTCCAGTGCTGTGAATAAACTAAACTGTTTGGTAATTTCAGTTAAAGCAACAAACTGTTGAATATTGACTCTTTACATGGGACAATGAATCATAACTGTCCAGAAGAGGGCTGGACTTTGCAGAACACATGTTTTGGGGAAAATCCAAGACTGGGAGTGTGTTGGGTTTATCCTGCAAGTGGTAACGAAGGCTTGTGGAAGCTAGAGTGTGACTGGTGTGTTGCTTGCGAACTGCTGGATCAGGACTGCAGCCATACACAGACACCCAGGGTGTGACCTGCATCTTAATAGACTGGTTATGAGCAGCACAAGGTGGGAGCTACAGAAGCAAAACATTGTGTGGCACCCAGGGTTACAGGGCAGCTGGTGACACAGCCCCTCACTAGTCTGGATTGCACCCCAGAATGTGACACCTTATCTCTTCTAGTTCTCTCCATTCCTAGCTCTGTTCCAAAAACAGCATCTCATCATGCACTGAACTCAAAGTTTGGAGACTTCCAACTCACTGCCCCTTCTGTTCTAATTACTCCCTCATCTACTTTGTGTCACTTTATTGTTACTTACTGTTGGGTGACGAGACAGTAACTATGACAGATTGTGGAGCGTGTCTGTTATCTTATGAGTTCTATTTTGGGTTAGTGAATGTCTTGTTATATTTCAGCCTCCAGTCTGAATGAAACCTTTAGTGTGGCTTTGAGTGTTCATTCTTGACACTTGACACCTAATGGACAGTCTGTGTCTAGGAAGAGGTGACAGAGTCATTAAGGGCCTTCAACACTGGATGGCTCTACCCCAGCTGATCAATGCGTTTGCAGTTAGCAGGGGCAATATCTTTGAATGACTCTGCCCAGAAGCTGATGGGAACTGGAGCCTAGAAATTTCCAAGTGGAAGCACAAGAAGAGAAAAGGTGTCAGAGACTGTTTTAAAAGAGAAGTGCTCTCTAAGGCTATGTCTATGCTGGGAGAGTTTTTTCACCGAGAGTTTGGTTGACAATCAAAAAGCATTCAAAGAAAATCATTGTTGTATGTTCACACTATCATATGCTGTCGGCACTGCGTGTCCACACTTGAGGAAGTCACATCGACAGTGAGACCAGTACACTGTGGGTAGCTATCCCACAGTTCAGCTCTCCACTTTCTGCCAGTAGGTGTTGAGGGAAGGCAGAGGGGATCATAGCGCATCATGGGTCCGGGCTCAATGTCCCATGATGCATTGCTTTCTGTCCCAGCATTCCATATGTTTGTCTTCAGTTAATGGCATTTTTCAACGTCCCTTGTTTTCTTCTTGCTCTGCATGGAGCCCACACTGCTCTCCGCTGCTCTGCTAGCTATCACTACCACATCGCGAATAACAGTGGAGTTAGTGTTGAAGCTCCAAAGTCAATGGAAATCACAGTTGTCTAAGGCGCTGTTCGACATGGATAGGAGCAACATTAGGTTGCTTTTGGCATTCACGCCACAAGTGAACATGGTGGAATGTTGCTTTTGGGCTCGGAAAACTAGCACTGAGTGGTGGGGTCACATAGTTGTGCAGATCTGGGATGATGAGCAGTGGCTGCAGAACTTTCGGATGAAGAAAGCCACCTTCCTGGAACTGTGTGCTGAGCTTGCCCCAGCCCTGCGGTGCAGGGATACCCAAATGAGAGCTGCCCTCATGGTGGAGAAGCACGTGGCGATCACAGTGTGGAAGCTGACTACTCCAGACTGCTACCGGTCACGGATCAGTTTGGAATGGGGAAGTCAACCGTTGGAACTGCGTTAACGCAAGTGTGCAGGGCCATTAATTGCATCCTGCTGCGAAAGACTGTGATGCTTGGCAACATGCATGAAATAGTGGAGGGCTTTGCAGAAATGGGTTTCCCTAACTGTGGAGGGGTGATAGATGGCATGTATATTCCAATTTTGGCACCGGATCACCTTGCGACAGAATACATCAATAGGAAGGGGTACTTTTCCATGGCGTTGCAGGTGCTTGTGGATCACCGTGGCCTTTTCACTGACATCAATACGAGAAGGTGCATAACACACGTATCTTCGTGAATATCAGCCTTTACAGAAAGCTGTGAGTAGGGGCTTTCTTCCCAGACCAGAAGATCACCATAGGGGATGTTAAAATGCCCATAGTGATCTTGGGAGACCCGGCATATCCCTTAATGCCATGGCTCATGAAGCCGTACACGGAAAACCTAGATAGCAGTAAGGAGCGATTCAACAATAGGCTGAGTAGGTGCAGGATGACCATGGAATGCGCATTAGGCAGATTAAAGGATCGCAGGCGATGCCTTTATGGGAGGTTAGACCTCAGTGAAGAAAATATTCCCATGTCATAGCCGCATGTTGCATAATATTGTGAAGGGAAGGGCTATTAGAGGGGCAGAACAGGGGACAATTCAAATCAGGGAGGCTTCGAGGCAACATTTTGAAGATGAGAACTAGTAACATTTGTTGCTATGCTTGGGACTGCAGTGCTTAATGAAGTCGAGTTTTGCTAGGCCAAGAAGCACTTGCAATTGTTCAGGCCAAGGATTCAATGTAAACAAAAGATTACAGTGCTTGTGTATTTGCTGATGCCTTTTGCTAGCATAACTTGCGTGGAAACAAATAAAGAGTGCTTATCTTTCAAATAACTTTGCTTTTATTGCAAAACAAAAAAGCCACAACAGTGTCCGCGCGCACACACACATGCACATTCTCAAGGGAGAGGAGGTACCGGGGAGGGCCGACTTTCAGAGCTGAGCTATCGTTTGTGAAGATGTCTGCGGGGGTGGGGTGCACGGGAAAGTGAGAAGTCCCAGAATACGGAAAGGAATGCGCGTGGAGTTTGCGGAGGGCATGGGAAAGAGTTGTGAATGTGCTGAAGGGGAGGGCGTGCACGCATGTGCTGAGTCTGCAACGTTATGAGGGATGCAGCATGTCTGTTTGCCCCTCCAAAATTTTTATCATCCTCTCTGCTGCATCCGTACTGTAGGCCTTATTTTTCTTTTCTTTTTCTGCCTGTCGCTTTCCTGCCACTGCCTGCATTCACTCTTCTCTGCTTCTGAGTGGAGTAGCACCTCCCTGAACATATCTTCCTTGCTCCATCTTGGGCACTTTCTTATCTGGCTGAGATGCTCAGCCGGTGTGTAGGGGGTGCCTTTCAAAGACAGATGTGGAGAAGCACAAGGAACAATACACAGAAGCACGATTGTTAAGTATACGTACAGCATTGAAACAGTTGAGTAAAATACTCCACTGCTAACATACCAGTCACTTTCTTGCTGACCCTAGACAAGCACACATGCCGGTGAACACCCCAAGCATGATGAGTTTACCCCGGGCACTGGAGAAAAGCAATATTATAGGGTCTCGGGGCACTTGACGGGGGAAAATATTCTAAAGATTCCCACCCTTTTCCACAGGCAGGGATCATTGTAGCAAACATCTCACTCTTGAGGGTAACCAGAGAAGCAAGGGTGAATCCACTACATGCTAGTAGCTTTTGCCTTGGTACCTATACTGTTCGCCTCTGTGCTGCTTTGGTCCCTCCTCAAGTGATTGCAGAATGATGCGGGAAAGTGTCCCTCAATGGGGGAAGGAACAAAGCAGCTCTGCCAAGGAGCCTTCGGCAGAGGATTGCTGAGTACCTCCAGGAAAGCTTCCTAGAGATCCTTGTAAAGCTGAATTCTCTGAAATTACACATTGCAGCCTTGAACAGTGTTTCTTCTCTGATTTCTTCTCGCTGAACATGAAAATATTCCTTATGGGGTAAAGCTTTTAAGTATGACTCTGGTCCTCAAATGCCCTCTTTGGAGACGCTGGTCCTAATGCAAAGTACATTGAAGTCAATAGACTCCTTATCATCCTTATCTTTGTACCCCTTACATTCAGTCATGTTGGTATTCTTCACAGTGATCACTTCAGTCAGGAGAATTTCACAGTTGGGATCCCTATAAATGGAACCACAATGCCTTATTATTCACATTGTTGTTTTCAGGATGGAGGTTTCATGCTTCATTCCCAAACAAAACACTAGTTTTCACAGATCACAAGTTGCTGCTGTTCCTTTCTTCTATCCAAATCCGAAAGACCCTATATGGGTGGAGTGGTGTTTTGAGAAAATGTGGTGTGAAAATTGTGATCTGAGCGGAAAGTAATTTTATTATAAACTTGATGTGTAGAAAGCACTCTTTATCTAAGGACTGTCCCCTTCAGAAGATCTTGATCCTTGTTCATCCTCAACTACTAATCAGTTAAAGGTAGGGGGCTTCAAAGGCCACAATAGCCAGATGGATTAAGCCAGGTAGTGCTTGGAGGATTCATGTCCAACTAGACTCCTACATGGTGCCCTTCACCATACTAACTTCATGCCTTGTATATGTTAATGAATTTATTCTAACACCCATCTGTGGTAGTGAAGGAGTTCCCACCCATCCTATGAAGAGATTTGCAAGGTTGCAGTAGGGTCTTCCACTACCACTTTCACCAGTGACTCAGTAATTTACTTCCTTTTCTAAATATGTAGATGACAGCTATCTCAATGTTTTTCTTCTCATAGATTGCTTTTTCTTATTTCCTCCCAGAGGATTATCTGACACAAAAGTGAAAAATTGTTGTCTTGCCTGTTAATTTTTTTCTTGACAATCTCTTCCTCAATTCGTTTTTTGACTATAAATCTGGAATGATATCCCTTTATAATACTTTTTAATTTGTAAAGAGTATTGGGTGACTAATCTCTCAGCTTTTGCAAATGGCTGTAGGGCCAAAACATTGGACATCTAATACTGCTTGACTCAGTTAAATATAACCTCTACATAAGTTAAAGAATTTGGCTTAAATAGAATGTTGAAAAAATATGGTTTTCATTTCACTGACATTAATATGCTGAAAGGTCTCCAGGGAACATTGCTGCTCTTTTGTGGATTAAAGACAAACTATAAACATTACTTTAACATAAGCCTTTTATTTTGTGATTTAATGTATGCATAGTCATACACAGACAAACAATTGTTAGAAAAATTAAATCATCCAATTAGCTAACTGGGTTCTGAAAACCAAGCCAGTGTCTTAGTAGCTGTTTTCTTTTTTTAATGAAGAAATAAAAATATTTTTATAAATATTTGCTAGTGTGCATCTATACTTTAACAATTAAAATACAAGATTACATCTTTATTATTTCCAAATGGACATGAGTATTCTTCACTGAGGTGTTGAGCAGCTTCTCCCCAAAAGGTGATTGCATTTCATTTGTGAACAAAGGGTGTTCGTGTGTCTGTGTGTTTAAAAAAAAAAAAAAATTATAAAATTGATATAAGCTGTTCCTGCAAAGATTTACACGTGATTAACTCTATACACTGTGAGTAGTCTCATTGAAGTGAAGAAATACTGACTCTGCTCTCCCTCTTCCAAAAATCACTCAAATTCTCCCAAACCAAGTTCCTGTCTGCCATGATCATAGATTCTAGGACTGGAAGGGACCTCGAGAGGTCATCGAGTACAGTCCCCTGCCCTCATGGCAGGACCAAATACTGTCTAGACCATCCCTGATAGACATTTATCTAACCTACTCTTAAATATCTCCAGAGATGGAGATTCCACAACCTCCCTAGGCAATTTATTCCAGTGTTTAACCACCCTGACAGTTAGGAACTTTTTCCTAATGTCCAACCTAGACCTCCCTTGCTGCAGTTTAAGCCCATTGCTTCTTGCTCTATCCTTAGAGGCTAAGGTGAACAAGTTTTCTCCCTGCTCCTTATAACACCCTTTTAGATACCTGAAAACTGCTTTCATGTCCCCTCTGTCTTCTCTTTTCCAAACTAAACAAACCCAATTCCTTCAGCCTTCCTTCATAGGTCATGTTCTCAAGACCTTTAATCATTCTTGTTGCTCTTCTCTGGACCCTCTCCAATTTCTCCACATCTTTCTTGAAATGGGGTGCCCAGAACTGGACACAATACTCCAGTTTAGGCCTAAACAGTGCAGGGTAGAGCAGAAGAATGACTTCTCGTGTCTTGCTCACAACACACCTGTTAATACATCCCAGAATCATGTTTGCTTTTTTTGCAACAGCATCACACTGTTGACTCATATTTAGCTTGTGGTCCACTATAACCCCTAGATCCCTTTCTGCCGTACTCCTTCCTAGACAGTCTCTTCCCATTCTGTATGTGTGAAACTGATTTTTTCTTCCTAAGTGGAGCACTTTGCATTTGTCTTTGTTAAACTTCATCCTGTTTACCTCAGCCCATTTCTCCAATGTGTCCAGATCATTTTGAATTATGACCCTGTCCTCCAAAGCTGTTGCAATCCCTCCCAGTGTGGTATCATCTGCAAACTTAATAAGCGTACTTTCTATGCCAATATCATGGGCACTATATTTGCCCTTTTCCAGTCTTCTGGAATCTCTCCTGTCTCCCATGATTTTCCAAAGATAATAGCTAGAGGCTCAGATACCTCCTCTATTAGCTCCTTGAGTATTCTAGGATGCATTTCATCAGGCCCTGGTGACTTGCAGACATCTAACTTTTCTAAGTGATTTTTAACTTGTTCTTTTTTTATTTTATCTGCTAAACCTACCCCCTTCCCATTAGCATTCACTATGTTAGGCATTCCTTCAGACTTCTTGGTGAAGCCCGAAACAAAGAAGTCATTAAGCATCTCTGCCATTTCCAAGTTTCCTGTTACTGTTTCTCCCTCTTCACTAAGCAGTGGGC